>NW_012267238.1:360119-371148 GCF_000151885.1 Dipodomys ordii | reverse complement strand
CGGTCACGGGGCCTGAACTCTGGGCCTGGGCACTGTCCCTCAGCTCCTCAGCTCAAGGCTAGCGCTCTACCACTTGAGCCACAGCACCACTTCCAACTTTTTTCTTTTTGCTTATGTGGTGCTGAGGAATCGAACCCAGGGCCTCATGCATGCAAGGCAAGCGCTCTACCACTGAGCCACTTTCCCAGCTTCAAATTGCTAGTCTTAAGCAAAAGAAGCTCAGAAACAAAGCCCAGGCCCTCAGTTCAAGCCCCCATGACTGACAAAAAGAAGATGCAGATTTTATATATATGTTGGTCCTGGGGCTTGAATTCTGGGCCTGGGCACTGTCCCTGAACTTTGTTGGCTCCAGGCTAGCACTCTACCACTAGAACCACAATGCCACTTCCAGCTTTTTTGGAGTACTTTATTGCAGATAAGTGTCTCACACACTTTCCTTCCCAGGCTGACTTTGAACCATAATCCTCAGATCTTAGCCTCCTGAGTAACTAGGATTACAGGTGTGAGCCAGTGGCTCCTGCTGCATGTTATATTTTTCAGTAATGTCTGCCTTCATTGTGTCCAGATGGCTAGGATAGTTCCACATGACCTCAGATAAAACAGCTAATTGGGCAGTATGCTAAGCACCTTGGGTCTGCTTTTCATTCATTTTTTAATTTGGATCTTTGCTTCACTGTAACTTTCTACTTCATTTATGGGTTTGGGTGTGGTTTTTTCCCCTAATATACACGCATTTTGGATTATTGTGAGGTGTTTCTTTTCTGTTTCTGGTTTTTGAGGTTATTGATTGAGTTGATTCCATCCCTTTTTAAAAACCATTTGTTAGGAGGGAGTAGGTTTTGTGTGGATATGTTTGCATATATTTGGAGAGATGGGAAATCTGCTGCAATGGATGGAGAACAAGAAGGCTGTCTATCCCTGAGTTACACACACACACACACACACACACACACACACACACACACACACACACACACACTGCATCAGTTGATTTTCAAAACCATTATTTTTTTTGCTGGGAGGGGGCACATGGAAACATGCCAGAGATGGGACCCAGGGCATTGCTCTAAAAGAGTCTCTGCCTGAGTTATTTAAGTTTGTCAGCCTCTGGTAGTTTTGGTTGTTGTCACTGTTTGTTCTGGGAAGGTTTGTAGTTGGTTGCCTAATTCGTTATTTTGTGTGCTTTTTGGTTGAGACAAGATATGACTTTGTAACAAAGCTGATCTCAACCACTACATTCTTGCAAGTTTTAGAATTACAAGGAAAAAGTCGGGCACCCATGGCTCATACCTGTAATCCTAGCTTCTCAAGATGCTAGATCTGAGGATGGCAGTTCAAAGACAGCCCACGCAGGAACATCCATGAGACGCTTATTTCCAATTAACCACAAGAAAATTGGAAGTGGTGCTGTGGCTCAAGTGGTTGAGCTGAAGAGCACAGGGACAGCTCAGAGTTCAAGACCGACAACTGATCATAAAAATTACAGGAAAAAATACCACCACAACTGACTGCATGTTGGATACTTTGACACAGGCTTCATAGTTCCTTATGAATCCACAGAAAGACCCTGGTTATCTCTAAGATAGCATGATACCCATTTGAATATCCTCACTATCTCTGGAATGCAAAGCTAAGATGTCCTATCAAACACAAAACAGAGGCTAAAATCAGGTGTTTGGAAACTTAAAACAGTTTTTCCCAGTGCCCTGAAATCAGAGATGCTAGTACTTCTGGTCCAGCATTTGGATGCTTGGTACTGCTTTTTATATCAATGCATTCCTACCTTGACCTAGGTTTGGTACCTGCAACAAACCTTCAAGGAGCCAAGGACCTTGGAACAATTTTGAATGATACCCTTAATACTTGCAGAAACTGAACACTAGATGGCAGCTGCTCCTCATAACATAGTCATTAGAGGTAGATGAAGTGAACAGTGAGTTTCACAAGTCAAATGGTGCCAGTACTCCAGAGTGCTCTATAGGAAACATTGATGACAATTTCACTTACTAATGACTAGGAAAAGAAAACATGATACACAAGTTCTGAATGGGAGAACTACAGCTGAAAAGTACAATAAAGAAGATGTCACATACTGAGTATCACATGTACAGAGGTGAAGGCGTTTCACCTTAGGGAAAGGGTTTATTTATTATTGCTTTGGTTTGTTTGGTTTAATTGGGTTTTGAGGCAGACAGATAAAACCATGTCTGTAGTTTCCATAGCCACTTGTAAGACTGGCCCACAAATTTACCCTGCCTGAGGAGGGCTCTAAGACCCCTTCAAACTCTCCACCTCATGATCATCAAAAAGTGAAAAAAGTAATGATAGCCAGACACCAGTGGCTCATACTGTAATCCTAGCTACTAAGGAGGTTGATACTTTGAGGATCATGAGTTGAACACAGCCTGGGCAGGAAATTAGACAACCCCGAAGTGGACCTGTGGCTCCACCTCTGCCCTGAGCAAAAAGCTAAGGACAGCATCCAGGCCATATATTCAAGACCCAATACAGAGGAGGGAAGGGTAGAGGGGAGTGAAGAGGAGGGGGGAGGAGGAGGGGGAAGGGAGGAGGAGAGGAGGGGGAGGGAAGGAGGAAGAAGGGGAGGAGAGGAGGAAGAGGGGGAGGAGGAGGAGGAAGGGGGAGGAGGAAGAAGAAGGGGAGGAGGAGGAAGAAGGAGAGGAAGAGGAGGAGGAGAGGAGGGGGAGGGGGAGAGGAGGAAAGGATGTGGGGAGGAGGAAAAGGAGGAGGTAGCAAATCCTTTCACCATTAACTGGAAATTTATATAAACTCTACATTCAAGTACTTTTCTCTTTCCAGGTATTTAGGGTTGGGGTTAGGGTTGGAGGAGCCAAAAAGAGGCCTCATTCCAATACCAACAGTGATCACTATGCAAAATAAAAGGAATTTCCCCCTAACAGCACAAGCACAATACTGCATTTGGCTGTCAAGTAAATTTTGGAAGAAAACCTTAACCAAGACCTAAGAGACGTGCTATAGGATAATTACCACTGAAAACTCCATTACAAAGGTACCTTCCTGTAAGAAGAACTTTTTGACTCTCACTTTAACCTAAATCAACCTTTCATTGTCCCAAACACCATTCCCTGGGGCTTTGAAGCTTGCTCAGCTCACTCCTACTCTGCCTTTAATAAGCCTTTGCCTCTCTCATTACCCAGTTGTGTCTCACTTGGTTTTTTGTTGCTGGGATGACATATAACTGAGACCGCCGTCTGGTAACAGTTCTGGTTGTTCTCCTTTCCTGTTTCTGTATTGTGCTTGTGTTGGGAATTTAGGCTCACTGTCTTACAAACACGGAGAGAATGAGCCCAGGGAAAGATACAACTTTGTATTTTAGAAGGAAAAAGAATAGTTTCTCCATATTCCTCATATCCCTTTCCCACTAATAACCAACACAATTACAGAGTTCAAATTTCCATGTCAGACAAGTAGCAAAAGCTGAAATCAATTCAGATGAACACCAAATAGTCAGAAGAGTATCTGGACAACAGAGACAAGCAAAGGGGAAAACTACAGCAAACAGAAAGAACTCACCAAAGGTCAAACTTCAGGCCCCATAGAGGCTTAGTGCTCATTTCTCTTCCTCACCAAATAATGGGGAAAAGCAGCCTCTGTTGGTTGGAGATAAGAAAGAAGTCCCTAGAATAGAAGGAATCCTAGCAACAGCATTGTACCAATTCAATCTTTCCTCTCTATCTAGGGTAATCCAGCTACAAATGGCTAGTGCTTAAAGGGTATATTTTGTCCCTTTTCTCAGGGTTACAAAATCTGTTACAGGAAATTTTAGGCCCTAGACTAAACTTCATGTGGCATGGGTTTTCCCTATAAAAATGGCTTGAAGTACAAACTTTTCTTTGCACGGTGGGCCTGTGTCATGTTATAGACCTCCTTTCTCTACCCTTCACCAATACCTGTGTTTTTATTTGGCTCATTGGGGCAAGTTGCTAGGCATGACCTACGGAGCCTAAGAGGGCAGGCTTGGGCCTAAATTATTCTGTAACCCACAGCACTTGCCACAGGCTGGACTCTGCACATCAGATGCTGGTTTTGTCCAGGACTTACCAGATCTCCTGACCATTATCACACTGGACACCAACCAAGTGTCCATAAAGCAGGAGGCTGTAGCTCAGGGAGAGGAAGAGGTAAGAAACAGGAGAAGAGCCGGGCGATGGTGGCTCACACCTGTCATCCTCGCTACTCAGGAGGCTGAGACCTGAGGATCGCAGTTCAGAGCCAGCCTGGGCAGAAAAGTCTGTGAGACTCTTATCTCCAATAAACCACTAGAAAGCCAAAAGTGGCACTGTGGCTCAAGCGGTAGAGTGCTAGCCTTGAGCTGAAGAGCTGAGGGACAGCGCCCAGGCCCAGAGTTCAAGCCCCACGACAGACCAAAAAAAGAAAAAGAAAAAAAAAAAAACAGGAGAAGAGAGGGATGTGGACACTCCAGCCACTGCCTGTCACCCCTAATAGCTTGAAGCCTGGCCACGACTGAATGCAGTCTAAAAACACAGATGGATTACCATCAGCCCCACTATGATTTTTGTCTTTTGCTTTCAACACAAGCCCATCCTCCAATGGGCACCCTCTACTGCCCCTGGATACCAAGCCCCCTTCCCCTCTCTCACCCACAACCACCCACATCTTTGTTTGCAGGTCTTCCCTGCCCAGCTGCCCAGTAACCCCAAGACATGTCCTCCATTGAGCCCCATCAACCCCCACTAGTCTGAATCCCAAAGCTCTGGTTTTATACAACAGCCCTCCTGGAGGGCTAGAGAGTTATTAATGCCACTGATCTGTTGCCCAGGGGAATACATGCAGAGAACTTGCAAGAAGCAATGCATTCCCCTGCTGGGCCCTAAACAACAGAATTATTAGCTGTCCTGCTGCCCCGCAAACTGAACAGTAACTGTCATGAACAACAGGTGCCTGCAGAAGCTCGTGGCCTGTAAGACAGTGCTGAGAAAAAGGAACACGTGAGGGGGTAGAGACGGAGCACTGGAGAAAGCTGCACAGCAAAACTGCCAAGGAGTCAGGCCCGCAACGCCGGTCCCGCTGGGGATCTGCCACCATGCCGGTCCCACTGGGGATAGGAGGCCACCAAGGCCTCGCCCAAGACCCCGTGCCAGGCATCACTGTCCCACCAAAGACTCAGCCCCAGCAGGAGCCTCCTTCCAGCGAGGGGGTCATGTTTTGTTTGTATTTTTTCCTGTGGAGTGGGGGGACATCCCAAAGGAAGAAAGGTGTGTTTGGGGACTGGGGAGAACAGGAGGGAAGAGCAATGAGAAAGCAGTCAATATCCACTCCTCTCCTTGAGATGTACTTTGTGCAAATGTTGAGGCTCTAGGCTCACATCTTTTGCCTGAACCGCTCTGAGGGGTACAGCATGGCCAGGAGCAAAGGCAGCCGTTCCACTGCCCGGCAGAGGGGTTCCTGTGGAAGTGTATTGGGCGGGGCCTGGGAGCCTGAGGGGGGGCACCTGTCCTGAGCAAGGGGGGCCTCCTGCTGCATGGACCCGGTCTGGTATCAAGCAAGGGGATGTGTTCTGAATGGGTGGGGTGATCCTGGCAGAAGCTGGGATTTTGAAGTCATTTTCATTCTAGAAGGAAAAAAGTCATTCATACTTCTTATTGTTCCTCATCACAGACCACCTTAATTTCAGTTTGCTTCAATGGTCTTCTAGAAGCCACATGCAGAGTGAAGAGAGTCCAAGGCCTCCTCTGAGGCTTACCTCCTCCTCTCTTCTGGAAAGTACCACCCCACCCCCTCCCTCCTCCACCGGCCAGCACACGCCAGCCACCATGGGGACCCTCCAGTTTGGGCTTGTACACATACACACACTTACCTCTGGGTTCTTTGGCCAGAGGCCCCTGGAACTTTGGGATAACTCCTACCCAGGCTAGGATCTTAGGTGTAAGCCACCAGCACCTGGCTGAAAAGCTATCTTGAAAGATGCTCACGAATAGAGGGGAATAACCAGGTACCAGTGGCTCATGCCTGTCATCCTAGCTACTCAGGAGGCTGAGATCTGAGGATCACAGTTCAACGCCATCATGGGAAGCCGGGCACCGGTGACTCACGCCTGTCATCCTAGCTACTCAGGAGGCTGAGATCTGAGGAACACGGTTCAAAGCCAGCCCAGGCAGAAAAGTCCATGAGATTCTCATTAAACACTAGGAAACTAGAGGTGGTGCTGTGCTGCAGCCTCATGTGAGGGCTGGAGGTGTGGATGTGGGTCCTAGACACCCAGCTTCTTATGTGCTACTGGGGACATGGTGACTAGCTTCCCTCAAGGACAGAGTAGGCCAACATATTTCCTACAGCATCAGAGATAAGGCTGAGTACCCAGCTAGGTTAGAGGTGGGGGTGGGAGGACACTAAGCGTAAGTCAGACGTCAGGTCTAAGGAGAATGAGCGTCCAAGCCCTTTTCTCAGCCTTTGAGGAACTTGGACCTGGGGTGGGGGACCTACAGAATTTGGTACAGCATCTCTTAGCAAGACATGTGTGGCTATAACGCAACCACTGAAGCCTACAGCCCTTCTTACTTCAGTGTCATCTGAGAATCCAGCAGAGCGGTGATGTGTGTGTGTGTGTGTGTGTGTGTGTGTGTGTGTGTGTGAACAATATGAAGCTGGGTGCTGGTGGCTCACGCCTGTCATCCTAGCTACTCAGGAGGCTGAGATCTGAGGATCACAGTTCTAAGCCAGTCTGGGCAGGAAAGTCCATAAGACTCTTATCTTCAATTAACCACCAGAAAACCAGAAGAGGCGCTGTGGCTCAACATGGTAGAGCACTAGCTAGCCTTGAGTGAAAAAGCTCAGAAACAGCACCCAGACCCTGAGTTCAGGCCCCATGATCAACAAAACAAAACAAAAAATACAACGGGAGGAAGGGAGGGAGGGAGGGAGGGAGAAGTCTCTTTCAGCAATTGGGATGATGGTCCTGTATGATAACCCCTACTGGTTTGCTGTGGGTGAGAAGGGAATGGTTCAGTGGGGGCTGTTCAAGGTCAAGGGCAGGCAAGGGCTGGCCTTTCACCTGCTTGTACTGCTACAGTTCATTTTCTCTGGGCTTCATGACTCTTCTGTGGTCCTCACTCCCAAGGTCAATCATTTGTAAACCCTCTCACAGGCCCCAGGAACCCCGCCATATAACTTCCCTGCATGGGAAGGAAGGAGGGGAAGCAGGAGAAGAGGCAGAGAGGAGACATTTGGAAGAGGCAGAGGGGAAAAAGAGAAGCGGATGGGAACCGGACGGTTTGGCGTGGGGGAGCGAGAGGCCTACGGCCCCTGGGACAGGCTCGCCCTGCACTGTCTGCCTGAGGCGTGACTAAGTCTTGGACTGTCATGCCTCCGTTATTGGTCAGGCACTGGTCATTAGCTTCAAAATGTGTGTGCAGACATCAGTGGGGGGGTTCCCAGGCCTGATCATTCCAGCGGAAACTGTCACTGCTTTTGGTATGTTCCCACTGAACCCTGGGGCCCTAGAGGAAGGGGAAACCCAGCAGCAGGGAGTGGGGATGGGAGGGAAGGCGGCATCCTCTGACCTAGGGTCCTCCGAAGACTCATCTGCCTGCAGCTCTGAAACAGATTCCCCTAGTGGCTGCTGCCCATAAAATGTACAGGAGGCCATTCAAGCAGGCCTCCCGTGGCTGGGGAGAGAAGGGTTAAGCAGCGGTGGTGGTGTGAGGGCCCGAGTGGCACACTGGGGCAGACCTGGGGCAGCTGTGGGTGGGTGGCTGCCCAGACTTCCCGGACACGCCTGCAGCGGCGCCTCGGCCTGGCGGCCAGCGGCCTCCAGGGACAGTTGCCCAGCTGCCTAGGGACAGCTCTGCTCCCCAAACAGCAACCCTCCCCACGACTGACCCAGCCCCTCTCTCCTGTGCTTGCTACAGTGACAGCACTGTTGGCTGTTGTCTCCACTCAGTGCCTAGACAATGGCTAGAAGATGTCAGGGGAGCTGGTGTGGGGCTAAATCTATCTTACCCCATATCCACTCAGGGGATTGATTACCTGCCTACTTAGATGGAGCTGAAGAAGGGAGGTTCCGCAGAGAAGAGAGGCTTCTGCTTTGATCACAGCGAGGGCTAGGGTGACAGACCACACAGCTAAGGGGCTGGGGGGTGGGATTGGGTCTAAAGCGCTCTCCAGACCACAGAAACTCCACAGTCCAGGAACAAATGGGGGTTTGCACCCTGTGACTTCCAGCTGCTGCCTGCTGAACACCTTGGCTGTCTTGTGGGACTAGGATCTGGAGGTAGAAGATATGCTCGCCCCCTACACCTGTTGGCCAACAGGCAGATTTCCTAATGAAACACCAGAAGAGGCTCCAGACTCCAAAGGTGAAGTATGGGTGATCTGAAAAGACAGACTGTGGTCAAAAACACCAAGTTAATAGGTATCCGTGGCTCACGCCGTTTCCTAGCTTTTTGAGATTGGCTTAAGGCCAACCTTTGGAAACTATGTCTCATGCTCTCCTCTGGGGCCTGGGCAGGGAGGCTTAGTCTGGTCCTTTGCCTCCCCAACTCTCATGACCTTGCCAATGACCCGAACTCCCAGCAGAGGGCTTGTCCTTCCTCCTCTTCCTTCATAGTATCCTCCCTCCACAAAAGGCAGGAGCCTGTTCCACCCTGGGTGGGGGTGGGTAGCTAGACAGTCAGCTGACCTCATCTATCACCCTGAACTGTGTTTCACGATAAAATTACTCATCCTCGGCCAGTGATAAATGAAATCATTCTTGAGGCAACCACCCTGAGTAGCAATAGCAGCTCCGCACTCAGGGTCTCCAGGCTGGGTAAGGGAAACACAGGTGAGCTATGTCATGTGCAGCTGGCCAGAGCACGTGGGTGGAGCTACATACTTGTGCTGTGCACCCTTGTGGATGCACGTGAGCTGGAATGGGTCGGAAGGAAGCCGGGGAAGGAGGCTGCCTTGGGAGGTGTGGTTGTGGTAGCCAGGGAGGGTGAAGAGGTTGCAAAGGAACCAGAAAAGTGGAGTGAACCCTCAGAGCAGGTTAGGCCTAGAGTTGTGTCCAGGGAGGGAAGTAGACCACACTCGGTACACACAGATGTGTGGTAGTGAGTTGAAAGTGAGCAGGAAATTTTGAGTGTCAGAATAGGCTCTGCCCATGGGGCTGGGAAGGTGGCTCAGTAGTAGAGTGCTGACCTAGCATGCATGAAGCCCTGGGTCTGATTCCTCAGCACCACACACACAGAAAAGGCCAGAAGTGGCGCTATGGCTCAAGTGGTGGAGCACTAGCCTTGAACAAAAGAAGGTCAGGGACAGCGCCCAGGCCCAGAGTTCAAGCCCCACGACAGACCAAAAAAAGAAAAAGAAAAAAAAAAAAACAGGAGAAGAGAGGGATGTGGACACTCCAGCCACTGCCTGTCACCCCTAATAGCTTGAAGCCTGGCCACGACTGAATGCAGTCTAAAAACACAGATGGATTACCATCAGCCCCACTATGATTTTTGTCTTTTGCTTTCAACACAAGCCCATCCTCCAATGGGCACCCTCTACTGCCCCTGGATACCAAGCCCCCTTCCCCTCTCTCACCCACAACCACCCACATCTTTGTTTGCAGGTCTTCCCTGCCCAGCTGCCCAGTAACCCCAAGACATGTCCTCCATTGAGCCCCATCAACCCCCACTAGTCTGAATCCCAAAGCTCTGGTTTTATACAACAGCCCTCCTGGAGGGCTAGAGAGTTATTAATGCCACTGATCTGTTGCCCAGGGGAATACATGCAGAGAACTTGCAAGAAGCAATGCATTCCCCTGCTGGGCCCTAAACAACAGAATTATTAGCTGTCCTGCTGCCCCGCAAACTGAACAGTAACTGTCATGAACAACAGGTGCCTGCAGAAGCTCGTGGCCTGTAAGACAGTGCTGAGAAAAAGGAACACGTGAGGGGGTAGAGACGGAGCACTGGAGAAAGCTGCACAGCAAAACTGCCAAGGAGTCAGGCCCGCAACGCCGGTCCCGCTGGGGATCTGCCACCATGCCGGTCCCACTGGGGATAGGAGGCCACCAAGGCCTCGCCCAAGACCCCGTGCCAGGCATCACTGTCCCACCAAAGACTCAGCCCCAGCAGGAGCCTCCTTCCAGCGAGGGGGTCATGTTTTGTTTGTATTTTTTCCTGTGGAGTGGGGGGACATCCCAAAGGAAGAAAGGTGTGTTTGGGGACTGGGGAGAACAGGAGGGAAGAGCAATGAGAAAGCAGTCAATATCCACTCCTCTCCTTGAGATGTACTTTGTGCAAATGTTGAGGCTCTAGGCTCACATCTTTTGCCTGAACCGCTCTGAGGGGTACAGCATGGCCAGGAGCAAAGGCAGCCGTTCCACTGCCCGGCAGAGGGGTTCCTGTGGAAGTGTATTGGGCGGGGCCTGGGAGCCTGAGGGGGGGCACCTGTCCTGAGCAAGGGGGGCCTCCTGCTGCATGGACCCGGTCTGGTATCAAGCAAGGGGATGTGTTCTGAATGGGTGGGGTGATCCTGGCAGAAGCTGGGATTTTGAAGTCATTTTCATTCTAGAAGGAAAAAAGTCATTCATACTTCTTATTGTTCCTCATCACAGACCACCTTAATTTCAGTTTGCTTCAATGGTCTTCTAGAAGCCACATGCAGAGTGAAGAGAGTCCAAGGCCTCCTCTGAGGCTTACCTCCTCCTCTCTTCTGGAAAGTACCACCCCACCCCCTCCCTCCTCCACCGGCCAGCACACGCCAGCCACCATGGGGACCCTCCAGTTTGGGCTTGTACACATACACACACTTACCTCTGGGTTCTTTGGCCAGAGGCCCCTGGAACTTTGGGATAACTCCTACCCAGGCTAGGATCTTAGGTGTAAGCCACCAGCACCTGGCTGAAAAGCTATCTTGAAAGATGCTCACGAATAGAGGGGAATAACCAGGTACCAGTGGCTCATGCCTGTCATCCTAGCTACTCAGGAGGCTGAGATCTGAGGATCACAGTTCAACGCCATCATGGGAAGCCGGGCACCGGTGACTCACGCCTGTCATC
>NW_012267238.1:346244-356134 GCF_000151885.1 Dipodomys ordii | reverse complement strand
AAGAAGAAGAAGAAGAAGAAGAAGAAGAAGAAGAAGAAGAAGAAGAAGAAGAAGAAGAGGAAGAAGAAGAAGAAAAGAAAAGACAAAACAGTCTCTGCTCTGCACTTGGAACCTCTGAAACTGAAAGATTCCTGAGATTAGCCCGCCTTGGGCCCCTACGTAGGCTGGGCTGGTGCCCAGTGGGTCCTGAATTCCTTACTTTTTGTTTCAAATGATGTCCAGAGGACAAGAGACCCTGCGAGTTCCTTGAGAGGATGCCAGCGGACGGGTGTCCTTAGGCAGCATCCTCCATGCTCCTACCTCGGGTGCTGCCCTACATAGCTTTCCACCATACTTCCAGGGGGAGAACTCGACGCAGCACCCTCATACTTCACTCCTCTCTGGGTTACTTCTAGACTGCCTCTCACAATGGGGCGGTGGAAATTAGCTCTCTCTGAGGAGGGTCAAACCTGGCCCAGGGCTCCCAGTGTCCGCTGCTCAGAGTATGAGGTGGGCCCACCCATCACTCCAGCTGCCTTGCCCACCCATCACTCCAGCTGCCTTGCCCACCCATCACTCCAGCTGCCTTGCCCACCCATCACTCCAGCTGCCTTGCCCACGTACTCCTCCCGGTCCTCCTCTACCAGCTACTCTGTGCATTGGAGGTCCTAGAAGTAGGCGGCGACCAGTTTGGGGTTCCACGTACCTGTGTCTCCCAGGCTCCTGACCACAGAGCCCCTCTGACAATCTCCTTAGGCAAGGCCCAGGAAGGCCCACCACAGCGGAGTGGCTGAGGCTGCAGGGTCTGATCTTTGTAACATACCCAGGTGAGCTCAGGGAAGACTGGCAAAAGGCCACTTTGTGCTGGGTTCCCAGTGCAGGGCAACAATGTGAGCACATTATAGAGACATTCCAAGGCAAGGAACAGCCAGATTCACAATCAAGGTGGGTCCTGCTCAAGCATGTCTAGGTTGGGATGTCATAAGGGAAACGCAGGTGCGTCCCCTGAGGGGAGGAGATGGAGCTGGGGTCCTGCAGTTAGCCCAGCCAAGGCCAGGCCAGAAAGACCATGGGGACAAGGATTGCTCTGTGCAGAACTTGTGTGAGCCAGACCTGTGCTTGTCTCCAAGACAGACTGAGCACTTTAGGATCTTACCACAGGGAGGCAGGGAAGACTCAGTACCAGACTAAACACTGCTCTGGCCTCCAACAAGGCTTCTGGTGAGACCTGACCGAACCAAAGGGTCAAAAGTGACTTAATGGTGTTCCAAGAAAAGTGAAAATTCATTTTAAAAAAATCTTTCCCAATCAAAACTTTCCAGGTATGCAGGGCAGCAGGGAAAGGTGACTTAAGGAAAGGGGAAACTAGTCAATTAAAGGTAAACCAGGGCCAGGTGCCAGTGGCTCACACCAGTAATCCGAGATACTCAGGAGGCTGAGATCTGAGGATCACAGTTCAAAGCCAGCCCGGGCAGAAAAGTCGCCATGAGACTCATATCTCCACTTAACCTCTCAAAAGCCGGAAGTCGTGCTGTAGCTCAAGTGAGCTACTGCTACTAGAGTACTAGCTTTGAACACAAAGAGGCTCAGGGACAGTGCCCAAGCCTTGAGTTCAAGCCCCACAACCGACCAAAAAAAAAAAAGATAACCCAGAGTTGATAGGATGATAGACATAAACATCACTGAACTCATTCTCTACAACTGAATACAGACGTTCAGGAAACAAGGCCTGATGGGATGTATAAGAACATTCTGGAACAGTGCTGTGGGGAGGTGAGAGGCCACCCAGCACAGGGGTACACTGGGCTTTCTCCACTCCTACACTCCTGGGATACCCACATAGGATACACAATCACCAAGCACTGGTTTCCCAAAGTCACATAACCAGGAAGTGGTAGGCAAAGAGCCCTGAGCACACAGAATCCAGCATCCCTAAGAGCTCTGCTATCCTCACAAATACAACACAGGCCTGAGGTCACCTCTAGTCCAGGAAAATACAGGCACATTGTCTACAGTGTGCTTTGGTCCACCAGATTTCCCTGGCACAGGACCACTATCGACACAGATACCCACTTCCTCCTATTATTCCCATTGGCTTCCCAGCCCAGTCTCAGTCTCATGCTCCCGTTTAGGGATGGAGACAGGAACTGGCCACAGGCAGACTGACAGACTGAAAACCTTAGGGAGGGGGATTCGCTTCTACCAAGGCCTGGAGCTCTCTGTCTATGGCCTTTGTGAAAAGCCAGGGAGAATACAACACTGAACAGGTGTCCGAACTCTAGAAGGCCCCAAATGTACCACTGGCACCAACTGGTGTGCCAGAGCACCTGCCAGCAGGAACTCTCTTGATGCCATAGTCCAGGACGCCAGGAGCTGACACGAGAATGCGTCCAGCCATTCCATCAGATGTGCACACTTGGGTACAAGTACTCTGAGCCTGACCCAGACAGAGAGCACCAGCTCCGCCAAACAGGATTTCTATTCCTTGGATCAGTGGCTGGGAAAAGGGTTTGTGAGCTTCTGTGGACAGACACTTGCCTAGTGAGCATACCTGGCCTTGCTGAACAGATGTGTACCAGGTATGAGGCTGCTTCAAGGGTAGTTTGGGTGAGTGAGCTTCACTGCTGAAAGAGGGTTTGAAGCTCTGGGGGGGGGGGGACAAGCACTGGCCTTCCCCTTCCCGGCCCAGCTAGAGCATCCAGCTCTGGGAGCCACAGCTCCAGGGGCTAGCTGACCAAGGGCCCCACCCAGAGTCTCCAGGATACGCAGCCGCTCAGAGCAGAGCAGTCAGCAGTGGGTGGCAGGACTTCTGCCAGCTCCCGCCAGCCCCTGGCAGCATGAGCGATGGCGGCCAGAGCGATAAGAAACTAATAATTTATGTTTCTAGCTCCTGCACCGGCGCCAAGGGGTGGCTGAGCCACAGCCTCCCCTCGCTGAAGCAGCCGCAGCCCTTTATTGCACAAATTATTAACGACCAGAAAATGAATGACTGTAATCAGATCAGGGCTGCCGGGGCTCCTCATTTCATTTATTTGTATAAATCCTTAACTTAGGGTCTGCCTTGAGCTGAGAGCCAGCCAACCTCCTGCTGGCCCGGCGCCCAGGCCCCCCACGGGGCCGCTGCTCTTCACCTCCCCAGAGCTCCACGGATGACAAAGCCAGACAGGTCTTAGGAGAGACCTGCGCTGTACTCACAGGAGCCCATCCCCAGGGAACAGGGTGCCCCTGCACCCTCGTCATCCTCAGCATGAACAGCCTCAGACCTAGCTCATCTATGTGCTCCAGCCTCACACACATTCCTCTCATTCTCCCTGCTTCTGAGGCAGGCTTCCCTCTGACTGCCTCGGTCTTGCTGCTGGTGTAAGTCGCCCTTCCCTGTGAGAGGACTCAAGGTGGTGGAGTGAGCCTCAATGGTCTTCTCGGGAGCCCACTTGCAGTCTCGTTGACCTCTCGTTATACTATGGCGCATAAATTCAGATTTGGAGATCTTATGTTCCATCATAAATCAGGCTGGCAGACTTCCGATCAACAAGATAAAGCTGTCTCCCGCGAGGTGGGTGTTTTATTAGTCTTGGACTCATTGCGGCAGGTGGGGGCTGGAATGGGGAGTGGAACAGGGCCTCTGCTCTGGAGTCTTCATGCACCATTAGGGGCCAAATGGTACCCAGAGCCCAAGTTTCTGTCACCATAAGCCAGGCCCCAGGGACTCGAGTAACCCCTTGACTGCCACTACCTACAGACCCCTCCTCAGCACCAGAGTAGGCCTGATTCTTGAGACAGAGGTCACAATGGACTGGGAACCCAATGGGACTCTGGATAACAGTCTCAAAAGAGACTGGTACTTGGTGGCACACAGATATGTGGGCATACAGAGTGGATCCGTGTGCCTCTCCTTCCGTGATACACCGACAGCAACCAGGCCACAGGCCTCTGTGCATCACCTCAGCCTTCTTGGACTACACTAGGGGTTAGGGACATAGCACTGGAGTTGCGACACAGATTTCCTGCTCCTATCAAAACTTGCAGAGCACCTACCAAACTATCAGCACACCCCAGAAACACGTGCTGGAGAATGGTGCCCATTAGCAATGAGAGTCCAGGGCCTGGCACTGGTGAGGTCTGGTTTAGTCTGTGCCTCAGGAAGCCATCAGGACTGACTTTTGGTGAGAAGCAATCCCAGGGTCCACTTGAGTTTATTACATCTAAAATCCCAAACAGGACAGGAGAATCAATGCTAGGGGGTGCTGGTGGCTCACACCTGTAATTCTAGCTATTCAGGAGGCTGAGATCTGAGGATCGTCATTTGAAGTCAGCCCAGACAGGAAAGTCCATGAGATTCTTATCTCTCATTAACCACCAAAAAAGCTGGAAGTGGATTTGTGGCTCAAGTGTTAGAGCACTAGCCTTGATCACAAAGCTCAGGAACAGCAACCAGGCCCTGAGTTCAAGCCCCAGAACCAGTGTGTGTGTATGTGTGTGTGTGTGTGTGTGTGTGTGCAGAAACTACACAATGTAGTCCTCTCTACAACTAGGTAAAAGTAGCCGAGTGCTGGTGGCTCACACCTGTAATCCTAGCTACTCAAGAGGCTGAGACCTGAGGATCACAGTTCAAAGCCAGCCCGGGCAGGAAAGTCGGTGAGACTCTTATCTCCAATAAACCACTAGAAAACCGGAAGTGGCGCTGTAGCTCAAGCAGTAGAGCGCTCGCCTTGAGCTGAAGAGTGCAGGGACAGCACCCAGACCCAGAGTTCAAGCCCCACGACTGACCCCCCCAACCCCCCCAAAAAAAAAACTAGGTAAAAGTTTTATATATGAGGAGACACTGAGTGAGTTTCCCCATAAGGCTACTCAGCGCAGCAGTAGCCCTCGCTACTTCCAGCCATCATGAAGCTTTCTTGGAGGCAGCCCGGCAATGCATGTGAGGGTGGGTGCTCCATGCCAGGTACTCACGTACATGTTCGCACCCTGGGGAGGCCTGTCCGCACACTGCCGTGCCCTGACTCCTATGTGCACGGCGCTGTTCCACACGACTGTGCACGGCGCTGTTCCACACGACTGTGCACGGCGCTGTTCCACCACACGACTGTGCACGGCGCTGTTCCACCACACGACTGTGCACGGCGCTGTTCCACACGACTGTGCACGGCGCTGTTCCACCGCACGACTGTGCACGGCGCTGTTCCACACGACTGTGCACGGCGCTGTTCCACCACACGACTGTGCACGGCGCTGTTCCACCACACGACTGTGCACGGCGCTGTTCCACACGACTGTGCACGGCGCTGTTCCACCGCACGACTGTGCACGGCGCTGTTCCACACGACTGTGCACGGCGCTGTTCCACCACAGGACTGTGCATGGCGCTGTTCCACACGACTGTGCACGGCGCTGTTCCACCACACGACTGTGCACGGCGCTGTTCCGCCACAGGACTGTGCACGGCGCTGTTCCACACGACTGTGCACAGTGCAGTCCGTATCATGTATCTGAATCGTACCCCTGCCCCGTGAACCTTATCACTGTCCCATGTCATACACCTATGTGCACATTGCACACAGGCCATGTGGAGGCAAAGAAATGCCATCCAGGACATCAGGACCCTGGCGTACGCTGGGTTTTGTCCCTGGGCTGTCACCTGGCAGGTGTCCATCAGCAATGCTGTCACCAAACTACTTGCTACTTTCTCTATTTTAGGCTACATGTCTACTTCTCCTAAACCTTCCTTTTGTGGCCCCAGAAAACAAAATTGCCCCACAAGCCTTCACTGGTATGGAAAGAAGACTCTTCACGGAAGGGTCACTGACAGACATCAGACTTTTGAGTGGCTGGTACGTACGGGATTCAGGACGCAGGCCAGTCCACAGTGCAATCCTGTCTGCCATCAGCTGTGTCCATGGGTGCCTCTGTACCACTGAGCATTACAGGT
The DNA here is from genome assembly GCF_000151885.1 of Dipodomys ordii. NCBI lineage: Eukaryota > Metazoa > Chordata > Mammalia > Rodentia > Heteromyidae > Dipodomys > Dipodomys ordii. The sequence continues at coordinate 350,229 of NW_012267238.1, read as the reverse complement.
GGAATCCTCAGAAGAAAGCACCGCATTCCACCCGTGTACTCTCTGACCTTACTGCCCAACCTAGGAAGCACCTGTTCTAAAGTCGGAGGTGGGTCTCACAGGTGACTTATAACCATTCACCACTCCAAACGCTCCTCTTCCCCTCCACTGACACCCCCGGCTTTCCCTGCTGCCAGGTTGTGTGCAGAGATCTACTGGGATACCCTCTTCTTCATTCTACCTGGTGGCCTGGCCAAGTTCCCAGCTGAGTCCAATCCTCCGGTGAAGGCTAGTCTTCAAAAAACCCTAGGAACAGAAGCCTGGTGCTTCTGTTAGAACTGTTTGGTGGGCTCTATCCCATGCCAAGGTGAGCAAACATGCAGAGTAAACTGTGACCAGTTTAGGCCCCAAGGTCTTCATGTGGAGTCTGTGATGTAGATGGTAGACACATAAACACAGGTCACACCTCATGTGGTATCTACACTCACATCAGGACCCTGCCAACAGTCTTGAGATACAAGGTGGGTAGTACAAGGCTTAAGACCTGTGTGTTGCAAAAATAAGGTTCAGGGTCTGGAGCTACAAGAGGTACAAGGACAGTGCTCCGTACATTTACCAAGAGGGTGAGGTGGCATGGGGCTCTGGCCCCACCTCCACCCAGCAGCAGCCGCTCCAAGGTGCCCTCCTGACCTCACCATTCCACAAGCTAGGTCTAGGCCACCACATCCACTCACTGACTCCAGGAGAGCTCTTCTACGGCCTTTGTGCGACCTCAGGGTGATGGGTACCTGAAGTTCCTGCACGCCAGGCCCATTTCTGAGGAAGTGTCTGGTTAGCAAAGCCAATGGTCTCACCTGCTCTGGCTCACCAGGGCACTAATTACTCTGCTGTTGGCCAAAGGAAACTACGCATGAGTGCAGTGTGTGTGTGTGTGTGTGTGTGCGCGCGCGCGCGCGCGTGTGTGTATGTGTGTGTGTGAGCTTTTGTGCTCAAGGCTAGCTCTCTACCACTTGAGCTATAGCTCCACTCTCAGCTAGTTCATTGGAGGTCACAGTTTCACAGACTTTCCTGCCTGGGCTGGTGTTGAACCTCGATCCTCAGATCTCAGCCTCATGATCTCTGGGAGTCGTCAATAACAAGTGTCTTTGTCCTGCTTGAGGGGAGGAGCTGGACATGCAGACCCACTGGTGACCGGGGAACCCAACCAACGCTGCCAGACTGGAGCTCCTGGATCTGGCAGGGTCCTCTACTGTGAATCAGGTATGCTAAGGACATGTGCACCAGCCTGCTTGAACATGACCAGTGACTGTCTATGCACAGGCAGTAAGGAACTACCCTGTGTACATTTGAAAGGACAGCCTGGCCCATACACCCACGTGAACAGGGAGACTGAACTCACGGCTCTCTTCTTTTAGGTGGCAAAGGTTGAGGGTGGTGGAAAGCCAGACCTCAGAAACACCTTCGTTGTCTCCAGAGGCTAGGTATGTCCTCTCAGGGCGGCTCCTCTATGCTTAACAGGACACATTCCAGAAGGTTCTGGTCCTTTGCAGAAATGTCTAGAGGAGCCCCAGCTGGTTTGCCACTAACCCTTGACCTTGGAGGTTAGCCTTCCCTAGTCAACAGAACTGCCATCTAAGGACTTGTGCCTGATAGGCTGTCTTGGCACATGACCTTATGACCTGGGTCAGCTCCTCGTCTGGCGCAGGTGTGCTCTTGTACAGGTCTCAGCCGGGGCACACGTGCACACCGGTGTGCTTCTCCACAGTTCAGTGTCCCAACGCCCACTTCTCCCTCCTTGCTTGGCACCTGTGGTTCCAGGGAGGGGCATCTCTCTTACAGCCCCACTACTGGGGGTCTCTCCCACATCTGGGGTTCAGTGAATGGACAAAAAGGCTCAATCAACGGGGCAAGGCTGGTACACCCTGGTTTGGGAGGGGTGAGCTTGCAGCCTGGGTTAGGGGCTTGTGACAGTCTTGGGTCACCATCTGCCCCAGGGCCAACAGCCTCCTGGCCAGCCTGCCGCCAGCCACCGGGGTTATTTATGACCATCCTCCCTCCTTCCCCAGTGTGCTGTGGCTTCCACCCGCCACAGAGGGCCCAGCACGGGAGGGTCTGGAGCAGCGACTGCCGGGCGCCAAACTGGACTGATAGGCGGGTCTCGCTGGCAGAAGTGCAGCTGTGGCTTCCCGGGACGCTGGGCTCCTGCCAACCTGAGAATGCCTGCCTGGACAAAACATGTCCTTCTTGCCTCTACTTTGGCCTGAGAAGCGCAAAGAAAGGTGGGGCCCCACCTAGGACCTAGGTGTGTCAAATGCCATGTTCCCAGTAAGGAAGCCGGGTCCTAGACAGAGGTGTTGGGTCCCAGGAGGAAGAAGGGGAGGCTGAGGAGGGAGTCCTCCTGCTTCTAATCCACTTAGGGAGTTTTAAGGAATATACCCTGGTCCTCCAGACAGAGAGCAAGATTGCTAGCCCTCTGTACCTACTGGACAGTCAGGCGCCAGGCGTGATGAAAGATGAGGACTAGAAGGGAAGACTCTAGGCACTGTAAAGTCCCAGAGCTACAGATGAAGTTCAGGCAGCCTCGGGCTCCACACACAAGCTAAGAGGAACACAAGAAGCTGGGGTCGGGTGGGAGGCTCTCTGGCCAAGAAGGAGGGTCAGGGGTATGGCCAGGCAGTATGCATACACTTGGCCTCTAGCCAGTCCTGAGGGCCTTCCACATGTGCTACAACCACCCATTAACATAGCGGCATCTAGCCGAAGTTCCCATTAGGCTTGGAAGCATCTACCCTAGAGCAAGACATAGACCATGCATGAGGGCTTCACTCCTGTTCAGGGATGTACTTGTGCTAGACTGCAAATTTGGTGATGGTGCAGTCATTCCCACCTGCCCCCCCCCCAGCCCCAGTAGACCACATTCCAAGACTAGCACAAGTCTAAGGTGCAAAGGAACATAGGTCTCCCAGTCACAGTCCTGGTCTGAGAAGATCAAGTCTACCATAGATCTCTCCCCCCCCTTCTCTTTCACACACACACACACACACACACACACACACACACACACACACATCTGGAGCCAGCTGTGTCTTGGCTGCAGGTGATAGGTCCAAAGGCCAACTTCATGCGAGCCGGTAATGGGTCACGGGGACAGGAGGCAACTTACTCAGAGGTGCATGTGCAAAATATCCCTGCTATCCAGCTCAGCCTCTCAGTGCCGAGTCTGAGGGATGCCCACGGGAATTGCCTGCCGGGCGGGCATCGGCACCGGAGCTGCCGCTGGCTACTATCTATAGACACCAAAGGCAGACAAACAGTCTCACTGGCTATTACCAAACCCCCCTGGTCTCTGTTTCTCTCAGTTTCATGCAGCCACAGGCAAGAGCAAGGGCTGGCCAGGAAACAGTTGCCCAGTTGACCTACTGCCAAAGGCACCAAGGTGGACAAGGGTATGGCAGGTGCCTGTGTCTAGTGTGAGCAGGAATGTGCTGAGTGCACACCCCCCGGGCTAACTGCTCTATTCCCCATCCCAGGCTGATTCAGTACCTCCTTTCTGCCCCACACCATGGCTTGACCCTGTACTGGAGGCAGCTATCCTCGTCCAAAATAGCTGTGTGCCCTTGAAGAAGGTTGCTTGACTGCTCTGTCTCAGGCTCTCATCTATAAAACGGGAATGAAAAAGAAACTGGCAACAGGACAATAAAAGCCAGGGAGAGGCCATCCTTGCCTACGCACAGAAGGCAAACTCACAGCACTCAGCCTGGCTGCGGGCACCCGCCCTCAGGGCGGCTTTCGCCCTAGGTGGCTGGGACCCTCCCTCTGCCCGGTGATGCGCGGTGACTCGGGGCTGGCCCGCGGCGGCGCCGTCTCACCCCTGCCCCGCGAGGCTCCCGTTTTCTCTCCCTTCCCGCCCTTTCCTCTCCGCGGGCCGCGTTCCTCCACCGCCCCCGGCCGAGCCCAGTCGGCCTTCACGCACCCCCCGCCGGAGGGGGCACCCGCGCCGCGCCGG
>NW_012267238.1:332086-344482 GCF_000151885.1 Dipodomys ordii | reverse complement strand
CGTGGATGTCACGCACCTGCCGGCGCTGCGGGGACTCCGCCGCGGAAGCCGCTGCGCGCGCCAGCGCGGCCTGGCCGGGCTGCCCGCTCACCGGCTCTGCGTGCTCTCCTGGCAGGGAAAAGTCTGAAGACGCTTATGTCCAAGGGGATCCTGCAGGTGCACCCCCCGATCTGCGACTGTCCAGGCTGCCGAATATCTTCGCCAGTGGTGAGAGAGGAGATAAACTGGGGCTAGTGGGCTGCACCTACCTTGTGGGGCTGTGTGCCCGTGTTCTCTCTTGGGGAGCTCCAGCTACCAACCCTGCAGGGACGCTGGAGGCACCCTCCGGAAGCCAGTGTGGCCAGTGCTTGTGCTTGTGCTGGGAAGGGGAAGCGGGTCCAGGTGCCAGGGCCTCTCTTGGGTTGGGTTCAGGGTGGGGCCTGACTATTCTATTCTGTACCACCGGCGAGAGCAAGAGCTCTGGCACACTCACACACAAACATTATATTGATATCTGCTTCTTCTCAAGTCCTAGAAACACTGCAGGAGTCTTTATCTGAATAATATCACCTAATTTGGGCTTAGCGATTCCCTGGGCTCAGGTTTGCAGATCACCAAGTCATTTGCCTATCTGCTGATTCTGGTGTTGGGCACATCCTGGGATGTGACGATGCTGTCTGGCCTGATTGCATTCTGGGATAGTTCCATGCTTGAACATGAGTGACTTGTGTTTCTGAGGCAGTGAAGGCCGGAGTCTTGCCTGGTGACAAAGGTCTGAGTGTCTAAGTGTCCTGTTAACACCAAGCTGGGTCAGAGTCAGGGTCTTTGTAAGGTGTATGTCAAGATAGTGGGCAGCTGGCTGGAGGCCCCCACCCAAGATGGACAAACTACCGGTATCTGAGAGAGCAGGAATGACTGAGGAGTAGTATGCATGCCCCCAAGGCAGGGAGTCAGGACTGAGCTAGAGGCACCAAGCTCCCAGCCTGTTGGAGGGGGAGGGAGCCAGCATGTGCCAGCTGTGGTCAAGCTGAGTTGCTGTTCCTGGCTCCACCCAGCTTCTCTTCTACAGGAAGGGGCAGGAACACAGGTGCTCAAGTGGACCTGGGAGGACACAGATGGTCACCTTGGGCTTGTTTTGTTCGGCTGGTGGTATTGTCCTGGGTTCCTTGTGGGCTTTGAAGGCCATGGCCAGAGCGGGCTGGGGTGCCACAGGCTGAGCTCGCTGGGGCCTGGCTGCTCCTCAAGGCCCACCATTGAACACCCAATATCAGCGTTCCTCCTACCCCCAGTGGAGAATCTGCAGTTCAGACAGGGGGAGCCCCCACCCCTGCCCTGCCTGACCAGGGGTCTCCACACTTCAGACAAGTCAGACTTGGGTCTGCCTCTCCCGAACCTTGTCCCTCCTTGGGGACATCTCCATACTTTCCTACCTCCGTGGCCAGACCCATAGGTGTGTGTGTCTATGTCACGGGCACTCTAGAAGAATGTAGGTGTGCATGTAGCTCAGGGGTTCTGTCTCACCGATTCCGGCAGCGGACAATGGAGTGTTTCCTGGGTGGGCAGCCAGGCTTCAGCATATTTCTGAGGGCAGGTAAGGTAGACCTTTGCTGCCAGTGCACAGAATGATACATTGCTTTGCATCTGGAGGTAATGGCTACTCTGTGTCTAAAGAGATACCTGGTCCGTATGCTGCACATACTATCCTGCCCTAGGAGACTTAGGGGTTGGGACCCACCCTGCTCCCTTGTTCCTCAAGTTCATGGGTGAGGCGAGGCCCTGTCCTTCTGGCAATGCAAGATGGAGAATATATGAGGAGACCTGGAGACCAGACAAATGAAAGGAAATTAGATACTCTCAAGCCAGCAGCCTCATTCAAATAAGAAAAAGCCTTCTGCCCACCAGAATATAATCAATGACTTTCCTTCTTTCTCTTAGGGGGAAAAGGGACCCAAACACCCAGGAAGACCCAAGAAAGGATCGGGGGCAGGGCACATATTCACGATGCTCTGCAGTGCTAAGCATGTGGTCCATGGTGTATGTGTGTACACACCCATGTAGAGTCCCCAGCTTGAGGGCCCCACAGCTCAACACACACTGATAGTGGTGGGTGCAGGGCGGCAGGGGAAAGAGCCTTGTGAAAAACCCTGTCCAGTGTGACGTAGGAACACTAGCCCTGCCTTTTCCAGGGACCAGAGCTCATGCTGCCACCAGTTTCAACTATCCCCAGCCTTAGACTCCCCTTGAACTGGGCTCTGCGTGTCACAAACAAAATAGAAAAAAAGGGCTGAGGTCCTAACCTGGTGGCACAGCGCTTACCTAACATGCTTGGGACCCCGGGTTTACCCCCCAGCACTGGCGGAGGGACCCCGGGTTTACCCCCCAGCACTGGCGGAGGGACCCCGGGTTTACCCCCCAGCACTGGCGGAGGGACCCCGGGTTACCCCCCAGCACTGGCGGAGGGACCCCAGCACTGGCGGAGGGACCCCGGGTTTACCCCCCAGCACTGGCGGAGGGACCCCGGGTTTACCCCCCAGCACTGGCGGAGGGACCCCGGGTTACCCCCCAGCACTGGCGGAGGGACCCCGGTGGCGGAGGGACCCCGGGTTTACCCCCCAGCACTGGCGGAGGGACTCCGGTGGCGAAGGGACCCCGGGTTTACCCCCCAGCACTGGCGGAGGGGAAAAGGACTTTATTCATTGATGTGTCCGTTTTGTGCCTATTCTGATGACTGATAGAATGTGTCAAGATTGCAGGTACAACACAGTTCTTTTTTTGTGTATGTGTGGGGAGGGCTGGGGCCGGGGTGAGGTGGTCCTGGGGCTTGAACTCAAGGATTTAGGTGCTATCCCTGAGCTTTTCTGTTCAAAGCTAGCATTCTACCACTTGAACCACAGATCCATTTCCAACTTTGTTTGGTGCCTCATTGGAGATGAGAGTCTCACAGACTTCCCCACCCAGATGGCTTCAAACCATAATCCTCAGATCTCAGCCTCCTGAGTAGCTAGGATAACAGGCGTGAGCCCCCAGTGCCCAGGACAACCCAGGATCTTGAAAGCTGACATGCATTCACCAGGACCAGCCTGCCTCCAGCTGTATACACAGACCCCCAGCAGAGTCAGGACCAAGAAGGGAGTTTGGGATGGGGGAGATCCTTGGAGCCAAGAAGGTGGAATCTGCCACTTGTTAAAGCTGAGCTTGCAGGGTAGAGCTGGGCAGAGCCCCCACCACACTTTCTCATAGGCTGGTCTGCAGCAATGTGACCCCTGAACCTTGGCCCAGACTAGGAAGCTGAGGGCCTGGCCCACCCCAACCCTCCTCTTTCTAAATGCCCAGAATCGGGGACGGCTGGCAGACAAGAGGACAGGTGCCTTGCCTGTAGCAAGTGCCCTGAAGCAGGAGCCGACCCTCAGCTTTTCGACCAGTGATGGTGACAGCGATGGAAGAAGTCCAACCGGCGGGCGGCAGCGAGGCTTGAAGCAGGAGGACGACTCACACATTCCTATCATGAGGAGAAGGTACTTGAGCTTTGGTGGCCAGGCCAAAAGGTCAAGTGGGGCATCAGCGCCAGGGCCTTCTGGAGCTGCTGCTGTGGGTCCGAAGGGTGCAGACAGGAGCGCCTGGCCCTGGTGTCATCCTCCCCTGTGGGTGTTTCGTGTGCAGGAATATGACAGGGGCCCGTTAGCCTGCAGCCACCTGGGCGTCTGCTCCAAGTCTCCTACGGGTGGCTGCTGCTTTAGGGTTTGGTCCTAAAGTAGCTTTTGCAACTAGGAATTTGGTTTCAGTTGAACACTGTATGGAGGAAGCCTCCCAACTCCTGGTGCAGCATTAACTCTGAGTGTACCAAAGGAAACAGGGGCCAGAGCTATGCTTGGTAAAGCCAGGGCCTACCTCTGGCCTGGAAGGCGGGAGGTAAGGTAGGCTGACCTGGCCACCAAGGACTTCCCCACAGCAGCCCATCACGCTCCGCAGTTGTGCACATTGTGCTGCCTGGGCACAGTAATGGAGACGTCCTAACCCTTTGCTTCTTTCCCCACAGAGTCCACACACACTGGGATGTGAATATCTCCTTCCGAGAGACATCCTGCAGGTAGGAGTCCACGTAAGCTGGGCTTTGCCCACATGCACTGGTAATAAGGAGCCTATTGCTTTGCTTCCCTTGGACCTACTTCTAGATCCTCAGGTCAGCTGTCTGTTCTCTTTCCTGTGACCATGGCCTCCTATCTTGTCTACTGTCCCTGCCAAAATGAGCTGATGTGGGCCAAGTATCTGCCAGGTTTGCTGTGTGTGCTTCTTGCCCAGCCTGGGAAGCAGGTGATAGGTGTCCATCTTAGACACTGTACTTGATTCAGGCTTCAGCAGCAACACAGCTAGGGGTTCTGAGCAGGCCAACTTTGAAGGCAGAGTACAACACATACACAGAGGGGGCGGGGAGAGGGAGAGGAAGAGGGGACTGTTTATTTATTCCCATCTGGGCAAAGATGAAGCTACTATCTAGGAGTTCACTCAACAAAGGAGGAAGGTTTCTGAAAGAGGAGTAAGAGAAGAGAATGTCAGAAAGATGGAGGTGATCCTGCAGGTCTGGACCACTGAAAGGCCTTGGATTCTAAGCCTGTTTGACCTTGCTCTCCAGGCAGCAGAGCCACAGAAAATTCTTGAGCAAGGAATTGAGCAGGTATGTGTCTGGAGGTCTACCTGCCTCACAGGTTGGGAATTTTCTGAGAAACAAAATGGATTCTGGCTGCAAGAAGCAGGGGGGTAAAACCACCCTGTACTTAAAACCACTACTGTAGTCAGTATATAGCAAGAACATGAAAAATGAATATGCATGACAAGGAGTCTGGAGTGTTAGAGTGCTCGGGGACTTAGGCTCCTGCTACTGGGGGTAGGGGTGGTCAGTCTGTTAGCAGAGCCCAGCTGTGGTTTCTGGTCAGTAGGGTGGATGGGAATGCTGCAAGAAGGGTCCAGTGGGGTGGGGACATGGCCTTAGGGGAGGACTAGCCTCCCGGTGACTACCGCTGTGAATTTATCTTTAGCTTCCCAAGATATGTTATTATTGATGTCTTTGAGAATGTCTGGATCCTGCAGTTGAATTACAATAAAAAAAATCTTCAAACTTATTTCTACCTCATTTTGGAGTTGCCAGCTCAACTGATCATTTTTATGAACCATCATGAACCTTGATGACATTTTATGAGCCTTTTACTTCAGATGCTACAGGACAAATTGTCAGTGGGCCCCGTAGATAACCCAATGGCTGTGCCTCCCTAAACAACGAGCTCTATCCCCTCCTCACATCCACCTCGTCTTGGAGGAGAGGCCCTGTGCCCTGTTAAGCATCTGTCATACTGCTGACCACTGTAGCCTGACACCCCTAAGAGAGGCCAGGCCTGTCCAGAGGCCCTGAAGGCCAGAGTGACGCTTTAGATGTGGAGATTACAGCTTGGGAGGTGTGTATAGCATGCTAGGGAGGAGTGGCAGGTGCCTACACACCTGCTACCCAGGTTCAGTATCTGCCCAGACAGGAAGGAACGCAGGCATCCAGAGCCGGGCGCCTCCTGAGTCCCCCACTAGGCCATCTGACCCATCCTGTAGTTGGTCCACCTGTCCTGTCTGCAGACTCCTGTTTGTGTACTCATCTCTGTCAATTTGTGATTTTCTACTGTTATGTTTGCCTGTCTCAATCCATTCATCTTGTCCATCTCTGAATCTCTTCCTAGGCCTACAGTAGACTTTCTGCCAGAGACCCTAGATTCTCTTGCTTCCTTCCAAATCTCCTCCTCCTTTGGCAGAATGGTCTCTATAAACACCCAGAAGCTTCTCTGGCTGTCAGTGAGTAGGAGCCATGGTCTCTAGCCCTAACTCCTTCTCTTGGCGTCCTCATCAGCTGGCTGGCTCTGTCCTGACACCCCCATACCCACACATTGTAGCCTTCTGAGACCCTCAAAGACCCTCATGCACCTTTCACCCCTGGCATACAATAATGTATGGCGGATGGTTTATGGCTTCCAGAACCCCCACTCTGATGTCAAGGACAGAGTTCATGGGCTTTCCGTCTGGTAGAGTGTGTCTTTATGAATCTTAGCAAAAAATAGCAGGTAATCAGGTGACAAGAGTAGGCTTTTAGGCTGGGTCACTTGGTTAGTGCCTGAGAGAGAGGAAAACCCCCAGACACTGGATACAGAGGCCAGTGCAAGTTCTGTTCCCCCCTGGATGACCTCTTTCACACAGAATCATGGCTCCCTAGTGCCCCGTGCCCCTGAGGGTCTGGAAGAGCGATGACAGGTCCAGGCACAGGTTTGGGTAGAAAGGCCTCACCTTCCTCCTATAGGCTGGAACAGGTTCACAGAGAACAAACTTTTCCACGGATGCTGACTCACCTGGTGTCATGGGGCATTAGAACGGGCTTTTGGTGGGGAGCAACTGTAGCTGTTGCAGCCTTCGGACTGGCCAGCCCACAGCCTCATGCTGAGGACAGCAGTTCTCCTTGACACCCCCGCATCTATGAGGATGGAGGGGATAAGCGTCTGTGCCTATTAATCCCATAAAGTACTTATTCCCCCACCTGCCCGCAGACCTACACAGGGGTGGGGAGAAAGCCACATCTGAGTCTCTGGTCTTGGGGCTAAGGCCCCCTGCACTATCTGCTGTTGCTGCAACTGATCTGCTTAGGGGCCAGCCCTGGATTAGCCCAGCTCCAGGCAGCCTGGCTAGGGGCTAGGGGCTATTTAATGAGATTCAGGGGTCTGTTCCTGGGTCACTGAATAGAGGTGATGTGCTGCTGAAGAGGCTGCTCCAAGACAGGTGGGCTAGGAAGGGTTAGGGTGGGGCTGGAGGCTGGGTACAGCTGCGTCTTCCCTGGCCTGGCTTTGGCTTCTTGTTGCTCTCTTCTCTGCTGACACGGGTGCTCAGAGAACCCAGGGGTAGGGTATCCCACCTCCTCGCTCCCTCTCCATATCTGGGTAAGGTATGTAGCTAATTCAACAGAAAGGACAGAAACTGAAGGAACAAAGTTAAATACATTTTCATTCCAAGCCTAAGGGGCCTAACAGTCCCAGGACAGCAGGGTCCTGGGCATGGCAGCACACGACTAGTCAACTGTTCTTGCTTTCATGTGTGAGCAGTGTGTGTGTGTGTGTGTGTGTGTGTGTGTGTTACCATTATGTTAGTGCTGCATGTGTGAGCATGTGTCTTTTTGGTTGCAGAACTTTGGTTTGAACTCGCTTTCTTATTTAAAAGAAAATAGGGTCTGGGAGGTGATTGCAAGTTTTAGCCAAACAGGTTTTGCCACATTCTTACCTCAGGATCTGACAACATGTATATGACAACTTGTGCTCTCTGTGCTTGTCCTGCAGCAGACAGGATACCTGGCCACCAGGGAGGCCGAGAGTAGGGCAGAGGGCATGCTGGGAGGGATCACCCTGGTTCTGCTGGCAGCTGGGAGCTTCACTTTGGTCTGCTGGTCGCATGTGCACATGTGTAGCTTCAGACGACTCATGTACAAGTGTGCTCAGGTAGCATGACACATGTGCACACTGCTCTCAGGCTGTACACCTTATGCTCACGCAGGTCGGGCAGTTGCTGGGCCAGGTTCATGGCACATGTTGGTGCTCACGGTCTGGCCTGTCTTGCTCTGCTACAGTCAGGACAGCAATCTTCCCACCCTCATATCCAGTGTACATCGAAGCCGTCACCTCGTTATGCCTGAGCATCCCAGCCGCTGTGACTTCCAGAGAGGCAGTGTGGAGCTTGGCCTGGGACCCACAGGTGAGGAGCTGGGATTCCCTAGGGTGAGTGTGCGGCTGCAGAGCCACAGCAGCTCAGCCCTCCCTCCTTGAGTCTGCTCAGCAACTCTGGCTTCCTTGGCAGGCAGCCAGGAAGGCAGCAAAGGAGGTGGGAGGTGGGAGGCCAGCTGTCCCCCTGGGCTCCATGTGATAGTAATTGTGTTAATCCCAGCCAGTCCAACAGACTCAGACAGTTGAAGAGGAGGGAGCTTCCCTGTGGCTGTTGGAGAGGGCTTTGGAATAGTTCAGGCCTACAAGCCTCTCCTCACAGGGACAGAGAGCTCAGAAATGCCCAACCCAGAGTGCCTCCGAGAGGCAGGAACATGTTCGCTCTCTCTCCCTCTCCCTTTTTCTCTCCCTCTCCCTCTCTTTCTCTCCCTCTCTCTCTCCCTCCCCACCCCTTTCTCTCTCTCTCTCTCTCACACACACACACACTCACAGCATGCCCAGTCCTGGTCTTGTCTCCTTGGGGTCCTGAACCTGTTTGCAGGGGAGGCAACTGATCCAGGGGCTTCCAAGACCACCAAGAAAGCTAGCTCCTACAAGCTCACAGGCGCTAGGAGCAGAGCAATCCGGGACCATAGCCTCCCCTGAGTGGGCAGTGGAGCTGCAGTACGTATACACGGCTGAGTCTCAGAGGCCTTAGAGGATTTCTGTTGTGAGATTTCACTCTATGGCTACAGTGCTCAGGAGGGCTGGGTGAGCAGGGCTCCTTGCCCTGAGCAATCCCCATCATAGCCCCATAAACCTGAAAGGCTGGGATAAAGGAGGCACTAAGCAGGCAGCTGATAAAATCGAATTGTCCATTGATCACCGAGTACGGAAGTCCCACCATGATTGAGCTGTTCTGAGCCCGCAGGCCCTCCCCCATTCCTTCCCTGGAGATCTCCAGGACACAAGCACTCCTGAGTGTGCAGGCATATGCTTGTGCATCCTGAGGCTTATGGCCACCCCATACATGCAGCTCCCCACCAGGTGCTCCTTCAGCTGGCCAGGCCTTTGTCCCTCTTTACAACATGTGCAGGGTTCACACAGCAGTACACAACTGCATGTGTTCACACACACACGAAGACCTCAGGGTCTTACCCCAGTGAGGGCCTCCTGGTGTGTTGGGGGGGGGGGTATCTTTATGTGCAATGGACACTTTGGGCCAGAAAACATTTCACCACTGGGCAAGGAGGGTCTAAAGAGATTCAGACACAAGGAGCTCAGAGTCTTTGTTGTGACTTGCACATCTGGCCTTGGGCACACTTGACTATTTCTTGTGGCTGGCTCCTTGGTGGTATCCCTGAGTGCAAGGGGGTCATGGGGCTGGGTCTCCTATGCGGTGCCCTCACACTAGATCACCTTTCCCAGACTGACTCCAGCGTCCCAGGAGTGGAGATGAGGTACAGAAGAGGGACATGTATTCCCACTATTGAAATGGGGAGTCTGCTATGCTCAGAGACCTCTCACCTAAAGGGCGTGTTGTGGGAAGGGTTCCCAGCTCAGGTGCCACCTCTCGTACCTGCTGGGCTCTGACATGCTGCCTCTTACCCAAGCGGCCCCTGAAGACAATGACTGCTATCCATCTTCTGGGTATATCTGCTCTAATCCATCCAAGCAGTGGGGACTGACCCTCTTTTTTAGGACAGAGCCTGGGCTGGCTGTTCAGCCTGGTAGCAGCAAGGTGGCTTGGATCAATAAGTTATTAGCACCATTCTGTCAGTTGTAATGTGGAGATTGATCGGAGCTCTCGCCACACACTTCCCCCAGTCTGATAAAAATGACAGATTAAAGGAGTAAGAAAAGGAATTAGGCTCTGGAGCCAGCTTTGGGGACCATAGTTTTGGAAGCCCCATTTGCCAAAGTGTCATGGAGGGTTTGGGTCATTCAAGGGGCAGCCTCTTACTGCCCTCTACCAATGAAGATGAAGCTGTGAAAATAAGCAGTAGAAACAGCAACATTCAGCAGAGATGCAAGCCTTACGGTCAGGAGCTCAGGAGAGATGAAGTGGCAGAGTTTGGTCCTGAGCTAGAGATAGGTGTTATGGGTAGTTTGGGGTGTGAAACTGTGACCTGTGGACCCTAGAGAGGACATGTGGGAGATGGGCCCGCTCTGGTGACCGCATGTAAGGCTGTGCATAGCAGATGACCTGCTTGGGGTTAGGGTTGGCTTGGCTGGGCAGGTGTAGCAGAGTCGGGGGACTCTGAGGGAGACCTGGGCCTCTGGTGCCAGGGTTGGGAGGACTCAAAAGTGGGGGGGGGAGGGTGATGTATGAGATGTGCCCTCACCATGTGCTCTCTCACATCTGCCCTGCTATATCCTTGGCCAGCTGGACATACCAGCAAAAGGCCTGGGGTCCTAGGTTGGGCAAGGCCATAACTACTTACTAGAAGCGAGGGCACTATTGAGTGGTGCTATCCTATTGAGTGGTGCTATCCGAGGTCCCAGGCTGAGCGAAGGCAGGAGAAGCTGCTCTCCATCAGCCTTCAGCTTCTGGTGACACTCACTTCATTCTCTACAGGTGACCTGTTAGGCAAGAGGCTGGGTTGCTCACCCTTTATCACCAGCGACTGTTCTTCAGAGAAGAAGGCCCGAAGTGAGTCCCCCCAAGGTGGGAGCTTGACCCCACGGTGGGGGGCAGGGACCTGGAAGGGGAGAGACACCTTAGTCCCAGACAGCTCCCTGGAACATGGACAGGGGTTCTAAGAGAAGCCCCTGCCCCTCCTCTCCGCACTTCTGAAGGAGAATCCCCTCACAGCCTTACCCACTGTGCTCCCCCAACACAGAGACTCTGCTGCTCCCGGACCTGGGGCCCAGCATGGCCCCCGAGGACCACTACCGCCGGCTTGTGTCAGCCCTGAGTGAGGCTAGTCCCTTTGAGGACCCTCAGCGCCTCTACCACTTGGGTCTCCCCAGTCATGGTATGTGCCCCTCAGTCCCCTCTCCACCTACACACTGGGATACCCCAGAAGAGGCCCTGGTAGTTTGAGAGCTGAAACCAGGACCACACTGGATTTTATCCATAGGCTCCCAGCCCCTGTGGGTGGGGGAGAAGGTTCTTTCAGGACCCCTGCCCTTATCTACAAGGGCTTCACCCATTCCATCCACCAGGTAAAGGTGGGAGGTTGCAGTTTTAATAGGCCTCCACGCCTAGTCCTCCTCACCCCCACAGCAGTGTAGGACCCAAGTCCCTGGACACTGACTTGGTCAGACTCTCACAGCTAGGGGATTTGGGGGTGGGGATCAGGGATAAGGCAGCTCAGAAGGGCAGGGCCAAATGGTAGCTGGAATGTGGCCATCTTGGAAGCTGCTTCCCTTTGCCGGGCCCCCTCTCCTCTCCAACTTGTGCTCCATTCTGTCCACTTGGTCATCACTGCCCCCAGGCACAGCTGACACCCTGTCCAGCGACACTCTGGCCTGGGCCCACCAGCTCTGCCAGGGGAGCTTGGGTTTGCTGGCTGGCTGGAGGGCACCAGGAACAGCGCAAGATTTCCTTCTCCTTGCACAAGGCAAGGTCCCTAAGGGTACCTCAGGCACCAAGAGCCTGAATAATTCACCAAATGTTAATAATTTAAAAAGATCTTCCTTTTTAATTGCTTTCCCTGCCCTGCCTGGGGCAGGCTCTGCTGGCCTGTGCAGGGGGAGGGCCAAGAAAGCAAAGGGAGCAAACTGTCAATCACCGCTGCTCAGAGCCACACCGAGTGGGCAGATGGGGCCACAGGCCCTGTGGATCGACGTGGCCGTGGCTGAGCTGGCTGAGCTGGCTGGGCTCTTCTGGCTGGCTCCTGGAGGCGGGCAGGCCCACCTCTGCCTTTCTGGTAATTAATTTATAAACAGGCTGAGTTAGGGGTTGTGGAGACAGGCCTGCTCTGGGGGAGTTAGAGGTTGAGCACCGTTTGCATGCTGTCTCCTGCATCTGCACCACTGTACTCACTGTGTCGGGTGTTCATGCTGGACAGAGACCGTGCGCCACCCGCCGCCAGCCGTGCTTGATGGGGCTAATACGTGCTCAGCTGCACTTGCGTGACAGGGTATCAAATCTTCCTGTCACCTGGGCAGCCCCAGGTTTGAGACTCACTCCCCACTCCTGGACTCATTCCAGGGACGTCCGGGACCTGGCTTGTACCCTCATTCTTGGACTTTGCACAACTCTTTCCTACTCAGACAAACTCAGCCTTAGCAAACTCCAGTTGGCTTCTGGCCTCGGGGCCTTCCCTCCTCCTCCTCCTTCTCCTCCTCCTCCTCCAGCTTACCTAGGTCCATCTTCCCTACCCTAGGGCTGCTCTTTCTCCAACCCCAGAGACAGCATGGCTGGGGCACCCGGGAGAGGCCCCCAGCCCCGCTGACCAGCATGGGGGAGGCCCCTGACTCACTGCTGTTGCCTTCCTGCCCCAGATCTCCTGAGGGTCCGGCAGGAGGTGGCGGCCGCAGCTTTGAGGAGCCCCGGCACCCTGGAAGTCCACCTGCCCCCCTCCCTGGGCCAGCGCCGGAAGCAGGTCCTGCCTCAGCCCCGGGAGGGCGCGCCTGCGTCGGCTGCCCCGTCCTTCTCGGAGAGGTGGGCTCCGGCCTTGAGCAGGCGTGCTGGGCCGTGCTGACCCGGGGCGGCCGCGGGGAGAGCGCTGGGTCGGCGCCCGCCTCGGTCCGCTAATTA
>NW_012267238.1:317484-330821 GCF_000151885.1 Dipodomys ordii | reverse complement strand
CCGCCCCGCACTCGGCCTCGGCTCGGCCCAGGGCCGCCCTGGACACCACTGGGGAAGACTGGGCTCAAGACGGCTCTGAGGAGGAGCGCTCCAAGGACTCTGACGGAGAGGACCCGGAGATGGCGATGGCGGCGGCGGCAGGGGCCGGGCCCGCGCCTGGCCAAGGCCCCGGGGGGAGCACCAGCGCGGAGGGGAGGGGGCTTCTCCCCGCGCCCGCCCTGCCTCTGGGCTTCCCCTACTACACAGGTGTGCGGCCCCTCTGTGTCCTGCGGACAGCAGGTTGGCGGTGGGGCTGGGGGCACAGGGTGAGGGCAGGGACCTAGTGACCCACGCTCTCCCTGACACACCCAGGTGCTGTGGGAGGGCTTTTCACAGAGGGGGAGGCTGCAGCCCCTGAGGACATCAGCAAGTGGAGTGTGGAGGATGTCTGCAGCTTCGTGGGGGGCCTACCTGGCTGTGGAGAATACGCTCGGGTGAGAGATGCGTGGGACCGGCGGGGGCTCTTCAGTCCCCTCCTTTGGACATTTTCCCTTGTAACTTGCACAAACCAAGCCCTGGGGGCCTGGCTGTGTTGGAGCAGTGGGCAGAGCTGATCTGCCCCGACTCCAGGTATTCAGAGAACAAGGGATTGATGGAGAGACCTTGCCGCTGCTGACAGAAGAACACCTACTGACCACCATGGGGCTGAAGCTGGGACCTGCCCTCAAAATCCGGGCCCAAGTGAGTACGGCTTTTGATAGTGAGGGCAAGACACAAACACTGTTCATACTACAGACAGACCAGCCCCACCAGGACCTCTTCCCTGGCAGTCACCCATTCGCACTCATCTCTTTGTAGGTGGCCAAACGCCTGGGCAGAATCTTCTACATGGCTAGTGTTCCTGTAGCCCTGCCACTCCAGCCAAGCCTGCGGGGCCCTGAGCAGCTCAGCCCAGGACAGCAGCCCCTATCCCCAGCAACACCTACTTCTCCCTATGGGTCTCCCTATGGGGGGGCCCACCCTCATGCAGGCCGGGCCTCCCCTAAACAGGAGAATGGTTCTGCAGCGGTGGCTCTGCTCCCAGGGGCCTCAGACCCCTCCCAGCCTCTGTGCTAAACTGGCAGGTGTCCCCACCTCTGCACACGCATAACACCCACAATTCCCAGGGCTTTTTTTCCATTTTGGCTTTGGACAAAGTGTGGGGGAGGGGTGAGAAACACAAGAGTTTTTTTTTTTTTAAAGGAAAACATGTGACTTGAAAGGAAACAAATTTAAGTGTGGAAAGGATTGCAGAGGTCTGCAGACAAACCAAAGACAAAGGAGGTAGAAGCTACTGGAGCCTCCCTCCTCCCTAACAACTGGGACTGCTCTGTGCCCTGGCATCAGATGGCAGCCAGCCTCCTGCACAGCAGCAGCAGACTCTCGTGCTGGTTCACTTTCTCAGGTCAGCACAGCTCTTGGTACATGCGCCGGTTGTGTTATAACAATAAAGCCCCATAGCCTCCTGCTGCGTGGATGATGGCTTCTGGGACACCACAGGAGACCTTCAGTCCTCCTCAGAAAGCTGCAGATCCTCCAGCTCATCCTGTGGCCCCTGAGCCAGCTGCCACAACTCCCTGGGGTCCAGCCCTGCCTCTGCATCTGGGCCTTCATCTGCAGGGAGAGACCAGGCCACAGAAATTCTGCTGTATCAGAAAGCCAGTCTTAGAGGTTACTTAATCATCACTAATTAATCACAGCACTAATTAATTTATCAGTGCCCGTATAGCTGGCTGCCAGAACCCATGAGAACAGAGCAGCAGGCATGGCAGCGAGGGATGTGAACCTGGCTCAAAGCCACCCTCCCATGACCTCACTGCCAGATGGGTCTCCCAGGCCAGGTTCCTCATGGCAGAAACCACTCACTTTCTGAGTCACAGTCTTCCTTGTCCTCCTCCTCTTCCTGGTTCTCATCCTCTTCCACCCCTTTTGGAACTCTCAGGAACCCAGGCATCCCTGGGGATCAAGAGCCAAGTGCATGATTACCACCAGGGACCAGCAGCAAAGCAGTAGCGACACAGGAGAGTGGGTCAGGCCTACAGCCGAAGTCTAGGGAACACTTGCTTTTCCCTCAGTCTGAAAGGAGGCCCCACCTCAAACTGGAGGCAGGAGAACATGAGGGGGCTTACCCACCAGCTAGACACGTCCCCGGTGCAAGAAAGCACCTCCCCGCCCCCAAGCACACACACATGCTCCCCAGAAAGAGCACTGCCAAGGCGGCACAGCCCTCACCTCTCTCTGAGAAGTCTGGACTCTCCTCCTCAGCACTGTCCAGCTCAAAGAGGTCTTTAAATTCCTTCCTGTCCTCATCCTTCCGGTCTTCCACCTTCCGCCGTTTGATCTCTGGGAAGTTCAGGTCTTCCAACTATAGGGACCAGAACCAGAGTGAACAGAGCCGAGAGCCAGCTCCACCTCTTCACAAGGGGCCGAGTCACTGCAGCAGGTGCCTCAGAAGGGGATGACAGCTGCCAGGCTTTTCCCAAGCCATCTCCCTATCATCACAGCACCTGACTAGACCTCTGGTTGGCCATTCTCACTTTTCTCATTCTCCTCTGCTTTGCTCATATATCTGCAAGCTACTGCTGTCAAATCTGTATTTTGCAACCATCTCGAACCTATCCACAAGTCACCAAGTACCAGGGACAGGCCACAGAATAAAAGAGAAAGCCCACTGCTGCCCTTCTCACTGGCCTGCCTCCTAAGATCAGGCTGACCTGGTTCGCATGCCACTCCAGCCACCCTGGCCAGGCGTGCAGGACAACCACCCCTCTGCTCACTGGTAACTACCGTACCCTGTTAAGACAGTCACAACTGTCACATCTAACATCACCCCAGGTCTCAACAGTAGAACGCACCAGGTATGTCTCTGCTCACTGGTAACTACCGTACCCTGTTAAGACAGCCACAACTGTCACATCTAACATCACCCCAGGTCTCAACAGTAGAGCGCACCAGGTATGTCTCTGCTCACTGGTAACTACCGTACCCTGTTAAGACAGTCACAACTGTCACATCTAACATCACCCCAGGTCTCAACAGTAGAGCGCATCAGGTATGCCCTGCTGGTCTTAGAAGCCATGTTAACCTGCAAGATCTGAATCCAGTCATCTGTCCACACCCAGTTCCCAGCCAAAAGCCATACCCGTTCTTTGCCACTAATCTCCAGCTGGATCTCACGGTCCCTCAGCTTCCGCCAGTGGCTGTAGTATCTGGTGAGTGGGGTCCCCTCTTTCCGGGCCTGCTTCTCCCAAGCATCCTGGGGATTAGGGCAGTTTAGGGCCATGTCTCATCTTTGGACAATCCCCAAACCCTGACACACCTTGACTTGTACACCGAGTAAACCACCCAGCACCCAGAAGCCAGGTTCCAACTGACCACTGCCAGCTGGTCAGACACACTGAAGGAGATCCGGCGGCGGCAGCTACAGATGTACTCTGCATTCTCCTGCACCTTCTCCAGCAGTTGTCGGACTTGCCGGCAGTAGTTGGCCACCTTGCATTCCCGGAGGAAGGATTTCAGCTGCAGAAGGTGCTCAGTTCAGTGCAGCTCCACACACAACAGGGCTGCCCCAAACCCCCACAGTGGCCCACGGGCCTGCTGTCCTGTCAGTCATGTCAGTGTCTCTAAGGCTAGCTGGCACACAGCCCTGCTAGACTGCTCATGAACTTTATGGCTGCTTCTGAAGGGCTTTACAACAGTTGAAAACTCATACTATACAAAACTTAGAACAGGTGCTATTTGGCCCTTTACTGAAGAAGAAAAAAAAAAAACACCTGTGGAACCATACCATAGACCTCACCCTAGGATCGTGAGCCCAGCAGATAGAGGTATGTCGACTACCAGACTACAGGACAGACAGAGGCCACTATTACACAGCGTGACTGCACACTTGTGCTTAGCTATTGTATAACCGTTGCCTTGAACACAAACACACAATACTGTCTCTGGGGCTAAGACACACACAGGTCAGGTGTGAGCAGTAGCCTGTGATTAGCAGAGCTCATCTATGCTCTAGGATCAGATGGACAACAATGGACCCCCTACTATGCCTGGGATGGAGAGCAGACACTCATGGAAACCAGAGAAGGAGCTTCTAAGTAGAGAGAAGCTCAGCCCATCCCCAGGACCTTGAGGACATACCCCTTCCACTTTTGTATAAGGGGAGGTGAGCCCATTAAGTGACAGCCAAATTAGCCATAAAGTGGACCCCAAGGGAATTATTCAGGAGAAGGGAGCCAGGTACGATACAGACCTGCAAGATAGCGGGAAGTGCCAGCTCAGGAAAGGCAATGCTGTGGGCTTGGCTGTGCAGGTACTCCAGGATGAGATCATACAACTGCTCCACTAGGCCATCCTAAAGCAGCAGGGCAGGACTCAAGCTCAGTAGGGGATGACACACCAACACTGGAGGTCTTCTGAGAATCTATTCAGTCTCTCTCCAGGGCAGGGGGCCAGGAGGGTTAGGACAAAGGAGACCCTTGTCTCCAACCCAGGAGACTCTGAAGTCCAAACCTAAAAACTTCAAAATGGCAGACCCTCCTGTCCACCTCAAGTGACGTGACCCCAGTAGAGCACTGTCCTGTAACTTCTCCAAGAGGCCTGGAAGCCAGACTCACCCGGTATGCCTTTTCCTGCAGATTGGCACTGGACAGCTTCAGGATCACAGAGAAATTGATAGGCCTGGAGCTCATGCGACCTGGCCGCTTGTTGAAATCTACCTGCTGGAAAATCTGTCCACAAGATGTGTCAGTCCAGTAGACCTCAGGCCTAGCCAGAGACTAAGAACAGGGGCCAAACACAGCATGCTTTAGGCCACAGACTTCCTGCCCTCTCCAGATTTGGTTCATCTTCCAGAGCTCTGACTCTGCTTGATAAAACCCTAAGGACCAGAACTGCCTGTGCAAAGAGGGCTACCATTGCCTTCTTTGACAGTGAGGTACTGAGGGCTCCGTACAGCATCATCCCAGGCATGGGGAAACATGACAGCCAAAGGGCAAACACTTAACACAGGGCTTCCCAGACACTCCAAACAACACAGCCCATGTACCTGGACCCTCTCAAGAAGAGAGGGGGAATGGGACTGTCCTGACCAAGTGACACCTCTCCAAACATCAGAAGATTCCCCACACAGGGAAGGAGAACCAGGGAGATCAAAGTGTGAAGAGGCCCCTTATAAAAGAGAAGCCCCTAGATACAACAGAGCATAGTACCTGTGACTGAGCCTGACTCCAGGAGGAGGACCCAATAGTGATTAACAATGGGGCCCTCTCAACACCTTCATCCTGCCCACAAACAAAAGTGCAGAGATGCCCTATGTGCAGAAAGCTTTGCTTAAAGCCCTTGCGCCTTGTCTTCTTCTGAAACCCGTACCTGGTGTGGAAGGCCCTGCAGGGCTAGCTGTAGTACGCTAAGGCAGGGGTCAGGATGAAGGCCATCCAAGGCAAAGAAAGAAGAGATACATGCTCTAGAACAGCTCAAAAGAATTGGAAAAACTGAGGGCAGAAATGCCCCAGCAGGGTGCCAAAACAGCCTGCCACAGGGAGATGTAGTTGGCAAAGCCTGTTCACAAAGCCTACTACAGCTGTGAATAGCTGCTCACCTCAAGAATGAAGGGCAGTACAGGGATGAAGATGCCGGTGCTCTCTGACAGCAGTATCAGGGCGCGCACACAATGCATCCGCAGTGGGTAAAAGCGAGAGGTAGGCACCAGCCTGCAGGAGGTGAGAAGAGTTAGCGCTGGTCAGGTGGCCTAATCCCATCACTAGCCCTTGTCCACCTACTGTCTGTAACTTCTCCCCACTAACAAACAGGCTAGGGTCTTGTTACTGTCTGTAACTTCTCCCCACTAACAGGCTAGGGTCTTGTTACTGTCTGTAACTTCTCCCCACTAACTAACAGGCTAGGGTCTTGTTACTGTCTGTAACTTCTCCCCACTAACAAACAGGCTAGGGTCTTGTTACTGTCTGTAACTTCTCCCCACTAACTAACAGGCTAGGGTCTTGTTGCTGTCTGTAACTTCTCCCCACTAACAAACAGGCTAGGGTCTTGTTGCTGTCTGTAACTTCTCCCCACTAACTAACAGGCTAGGGTCTTGTTACTCCTGCAGGGTGAGCAGCCAATGGCTACAAGGCAATGCCACATTTCCCCAAACATAACAAGACACAAGAAAATACCTATGTTCTGGTCCTGGTCTGAAGAACTACCTTCTTGCTCGTAAGTGGGACTCTTCTGCCATGCTTCTAACAATTTCAATTTAGGGGTGGGGGCTGTTCATTCCTACTCCCCTTTCTTCCACACTTCCTGCTTTTAGGGCTTCTCTTAGAACTGCTGCCTCCATGCCCAGCCCAAAGTCTCCACAGCTCAAGCTGGACAAAGATGCCCCCTCCTGGCCAATGAGGCACATAGCACATTCACACAAATGCTTTGGTAGCAGATACTTGGTCCAAAAGCTCTAGACACTGGTCCTAAATGCCTTTCAGACTGCACATGGGAAAACCTGGGTCAGAACACAAGTGGTATACCCAGGGCAGTGCTAACTGTGCCATTCCTTCTATAACTGCCCAGAAGCCCACTCTCTCTACCTGTCCCCTTCCTCAGAGCCAAACACAAAGGCTACCGACAACACCCTGATGAACTTGCTTTGACCCTGTCCTCCAGGACTACTCAACTCTGTGTAGCCCTGTCCTTAACACTCACTTGATGCAGCCGATGACAACTTGTGAGAGGGGGTACAGCAGGGGCTTCAGGGCCTCACTGGAGCTGAGGGAACTCAGGACACGGCACCACAGGTAGAGGCAGTGCACATACTGCCAGTTGTACACGGACTGGTGTGTCTCCTGGTCAGAAAGGAACCCACCTCTAAGGCAGAGCAGTTGTCTTGTGCTGCCACCACCACCTGCCCAAGACGCCCACTAAGGTCTAGGCCGTCTCCTTCAACAAATAAGGGTTCTGAAGAGGCCTAAGCCCTCTGCTGGGGAGGTTCCAGGGCCTGACCACGTACCTTCTTGCCAGAGGTCATGGCACTGCGCAGATGGATGGCAAGTTGGCGGACATAGAGGAAGGCGTGCTGGTAGGATACGCTGGGGTCCAAGGCAAGGAGCTCAGTCAGTGTCCTCTGCATGAAGCTAATGAGAGGCAGGGTGCTGGGGGAGGTGAACTTGCAGTTCCTCACATACGTGATGTACATTTGCTGTCAAAGAGGGCAGAACTGAGGCCAGGAAGAGCAAAGGAGAACACAGGCTCCTGTCACTGGGTCACCACCCCAACTTATTGAGGAAACCATCACTTACAGACTCTGGTGCCCAGAGCTTGGTGGCCCAGAATTGAGCAAGGGGCATTGACCATACAGGCTGCTGCCATGCCCTCAGGGTGAGACTAACCTCAAGGGACAGATAAGGGGTCCCCTGCTACCTTCAGGATGGGGCTCAGGAAGGTATCCTTCTTGTGTCTGCAGATTTTGATGATGATCAGGAAGGCCAGCACCCGCAGGGACTCTTCACCAGTGCTCCACAGGACCACCACCCTCTGAGGAAGGAAAATATCACTGTCTACCCCAGCCCTTTCACCTGGGACCTCTCCTGTATGGGTCAACCAGATCAATGCTGAGAAACAGACCTTCCCAAAACACCTGGTGAAAGCCATTAAGTATTTAAGTTAGACACCAAAACACAGAACAGAGCATTCCTGACTCATAAAGGCAGACTCTGGAAATTTACCTTTACTGTTGTATGCCTATCAAAAACCACCAAAGCATACCAGGGCTGCTGCCAAACAAGCCAGGAAAGAGGCTGCCTAAGACAAGGACCTGTGTAGGTGGAGGATGCAAAGCAGCCAACTGGGAGCATGGATAATGACACTTTCTGCCCTGGCCGGGAACGGGACAAACAGGAGAGCTATGTGCAGCCCTAGTCAGACTGACATGGTAAAAGGGGCTTCTCACCTTTAGTAGCATGCGGCACTGCTTGGGAAAAGTCAGATAGTAGGGTACCAAGCTGCTAACATGTTGCAGGACAGCAGCTAACACTGTAGCTTCAGCCAGACAGGCCACCAGCTGGGAAAACAAGAGGAGATAGTGAAGCCCAAGTCTGAGGAAAGAAGGAAAGAAGAAAGGAAGAAAGAAAAAGAAGGAAAGGAAGAAAGGGGGGGAGGAAGGAAGGTACGTAGGGCTAAGGCTGGGTGTGGGTGGCCCATGTCTCAAATCCTAGCTACTTAGGAGGCTGAGATCTAAGGATCTCAGTTTGAAGCCAGCCCAGGCAGGAAAGTCTGTGAGACTATTACCTCCAATTGCCCACCAAAATAAAGCCAAAAGCAGATCTGTGGCTCAAGGGATAGAACACTAGAACAAAAAACCTTGAACAAAAAAGCTTGGGGACAGCACTCAGGCTCTGAGTTCAAGTCCCAGGACCGGCCAAGGCTCATTATTATTACCCCACTAGAACAGCACCTGTAGGACTGAGGTCAAGTATGCTTTGATGTCCACACGGAGCTTTCCCCAGAGCGGGCTGCTGGACAGATGTAGCATCCTGCAGAGACCAAAACCACACAGTTCAGATGAGTCTGCTCAGACATAGCATGCACACTAGGGGACGTGGCCTAGTGGAGCACGATAAGGAAACCTGGGGCAGGAGGGGTGCTGTTTACAGCTGGCATGTACAGAGCACATGTACATGCGTCCTTGTCGGGACACACTAAAGCGAGGTACAGACTGATACCCACTACAAAGTATCAGTCCCTCCTAGAGGCCAGCAGGTTGGCCAGAGCACAGAGCAGTAGTTCTTTAGGATCCTGCAGGACACTCAGCCCCAGCTACCTCCCTCACACATGACCTTTTCTGGGATCCTAACCCCATCCTATCAGGCATCTGAACTCTGTAGTTGGCTTGAGGCCTAACCCGGCAGGGTGTCTTTGTCCTGTATATGCCAAAAAGACCAAGCTATGCATGTTTTATACTCTTAACTTGATGAATAACCAGGTACCTAAAATCAGCAGTTGAAATACATGGTTTTCTCAAATTTTATTCCTCAATAGTGACAGGACTTAGTGCATAGTAGGTGTTCACCAAAATCCACTGAACTGCACCAAAAGCAGGGCCCCATAAGCCAACCCTTCTGAAACAAGCTGACACCCCCCCCACACACTGCCATTATACTCTGCTGCCGATCATCTCACGGCTTGTCTACTACCCACCCCACCTACTGGACTCCCTACTTCCAGTCAGAACAACTCCACAGGACATGCCTTACTAATGCACCCAGCCTGGTCCATCTCTGCTAGCACAAAAGGTGTCCTGAACTGATGGCAAGTAGGGCTCATGGCTGTCCTGGCAGAGAAGTCAGTGAGACTACATCTTCAAAACAACCAGCAAAAAGTAGGGTCGGGCCAGGCCCAGGCATGCCTATAATCCTAACTATTCAGGACTACAATTCGAAGCCAGTCTGGGCAAGAAAAAGTTTATCAGACCACCAGAAAGCCAGAAGTAAAGCTAGCTAATGGTTCAAGTGGTAGAGTACTAGTCTTAAGCAAAAAAGCTCAGGGACAGCACCCAAACCCCAAGTTTAAGCCCCAGGACTGGCACAAAAAGAAAAGGAAAAAAGCACACTTGAATGGCTCAAGTGGTAGAGAAGCAGCTAAACAAGCCGAGCAGTGCAAAGCCATGAGTTCGAACACCAGAACCACCACACTCTGCATGTTGAATTTGACTCTCTTGCAAATTCCCTGAGCCACCTGTGATTCATCTCTGAAACCTTCACTTTCCATTTCCTTCTTTATCCCTTGTCTCTAGGCATAAGCACCTCTTGGAGCCACTTATGGTGGGACTCCTATATCCAGAGAGAAAGGAAAGAGAAATAGATCCAGGAAAGCTCCTAGAGCAAAATCAAGCATGCTCCCCATGTTCCCAAAAAATTCTGGGCAGAAAATGTCAGGAAGGAAAAGTAGAGCCACCCCCACTGGCTACGTGCCTCTACCAGGGCACCTCACGCCTCCCAGTCTGTGCCACCCACCGAGCAGAGCTATAAACACACCCCTTCTCCCACCTGCTACTGTCCTTCCAAGCCTTTCCAAACAGCAGCTTCTGAAGGCAACCAATGAGGTCTCTGATGCAAAAGGTGACCAGAGCATTGAACACTGAAAAGAAGGGGCACCAATGTCACTTATATAGGACACCAGCAACTGAGCCCAGACCATGTCCTCTGATCCCAGCTCACCAGTGCTGTCTGTGACCTGGAACCGGCAAGTCTCAGCACCTTCCTGATCTCCCTGAATGGTGACTACCGCTGCTCGAAATGCCTGCACAACTTCATGAAACAGCTTGGGAGTAAGGTGCTCCTGAAAGGGGGAGAAACCAAGATTGCTAAGGGAGCACTGGGCTTCGAGGGAGCTGGCTCCTTCTTTGTGAGGGAAAGGCACCCCCGCCCCACAACCTCAGACACAGGGCAGAGGCGAGAGCTAGATCACAGAAGCACGTGCTGCAAACAAAAATGGGAGGTGTGGACTCAAACAGAGCACTGCCTTACTAAGGAAAGCTAAGCAAGAAGCTGGGGGCCAGTGGCTCACGCCTTCAACTCTACTCAGGAGGCTGAGATCTGAGGATTGCAATTTGAAGCCAGCTTGGGTAGGAGAATCAGTGAGACTCTTATCTCCAATTAATCACAGAAAAAGCCAGAATGATTCTGCAGCTCAAGTGGTAGAGTGCTTGCCTTGGACAAAAGGAGCTCAGAGACAGTGCCCAGGCCCAGATTTTATGCCCCAAGACTGACCAAAGAAAAAAGAAAGGGAGGGAGGGAGGAAGGGAGGGAGGGAGGGAGGGAGGGAGAAAGAGAGAGAAGAAAAAAAAGAAAAAGAAAAAAGCTAATCAAGAATGGGAAGCCCTAAATTGAAGCTCCAGTGTTGAAACACACAGACACACACAGACAAGTCTACAGGCCTCACAGATGGTTGGGAAACCTGGCTCAGGAAGTGAAAAAGTGCTGAAAAATACTAAACCACCAACTATGGACCACTACAAAAAATATATGATCCTCCTTTTCTATCCTAAGTGATGTACTTAGGACACAGCTTCCACCACTGATCCACAAAAGCTGCTATGGTGTGTGTCTCCAGAAGCTCATGGGTTAGAGGGGCTGGGAAGGTGGCTCAGTGGTAGAGCGCTTGCCTTGCATGCATAAGGCCCTGGGTTAGATTCCTCAGCACCACATAAGCAAAAAGAAAAAAGCCAGAAGTGGCACTGTGGCTCAAGTGGTAGAACGCTAGCCTTGAGCTGAAGAGCTGAGGGACAGTGCCCAGGCCCAGAGTTCAGGCCCCACGACTGGACCCGAAAATAAAACATAAAAAAAAACCAGAAGCTCATGGGTTAAGAATCCTAATGCCCAATTTCTTATGTTGGGATCTGGAGGGGCCTGCGGGAAGTCATTAGGATTAAATGAAGTCCTGAGGATGAGGCCCCCATGATAGCACCAGCAACTCTGTGAGAGACAGACCAGGCATAGCTCAGTGATAAAGCACTTGCCTATCATGTGCAAGGTGTGTGGGAGGGAGGGAGGCAGGCAGGGAGGGAAGATCGCGATCTAAACTAGTACCCTTTTCTGTCCTGCACATAAAACACAAGCGGCACACACGACATGCCAGCACCATGGCATCATTTACTTGCCAACCTCTTAAAATAAGACCCAAATAGATAACTTTTCTTTACAAATTACCTAGACTGTAGAAGCTGGGAATGCACTAAAACAGATACTACACGCCCTAAGACGATGAAGAGCCCTGGACTTTGATTTAGAAGAGGATGCAGAGGTCTCTTAATATTCGGTCACAATCTCAGAGTAAACGAAGGCAGTCTCCAGCCTATGGGGGGTGTCCAACTACTTAGCCCATGCTGGCTCTTACCCTTGCTGCCTGCTTCCATCTCTCCACCATGGCAAGTGTCACAGGAACAGATTCATTCCCCTGTAGTCCTCTAGGGACTCGGTCATCATCCTCTCTTCCATCCTCTTCTTCACTTGCTTCCTGTAGCATTAGACACAAAAAGGCCAAGCTGGGGCAGAGGTCACAGCTACAGCCGCCCTACCAGGTCTGCTCAGGACTCACCTCCAATGTGTCTGGCAGAGAGTGGAATTGCTCCTCTCCTTCTTCAGAGCTGTCTGAGTCACTGAAGTCCAGCAGACTCTGGTCATTCTCTTGTAGAAACTTGTAGAACTCTGGGTCCCTGTCCTTCAGTCGAGAGAGCTGGTCCTTGTGCTCAGAAGCATGGCCTTTTTGTCGGCTGGGAAAGGGAAAAGTGTCATTAAGCCCATAGGAAAGCCACCCAGGAGTTGAGGAGGTCATCCCCCACATCCACAGCCCTACCTACAATTAAAGGGGAGGATTCTCAGAGTATCCTTAAGTCTGTCTTCCAGACTATGCTACCCAGCAGCCTGTGGTGCTGTTTCAATCTAGGTATCTCAAATTCAGTACAGACACCCGGCCTGTGTGCCTCTGGAAACTAAGGTGCCCCACTGAGCTCAATCCTGTTGGAACCTATCATCAGTTCTCAGAAGCAGCACTTTCAAATCTAGGCATGCCTCCTCTCAAATATCTCCTCTTTCACCCATAACCCTCAGCACCGATGACTCTTCTTCACTGACCTCAGGTCACTTCACTGCTCAAGCACTAAGGCCTTTTTTATTCTTTTGGTGATATCCCTGAGCTTTGTGCTCAAGGCTAACGCTCACCACTGGAACCACAGCTCGACTTCGGTTTTCTTGCTGACGGTGTTGGTTTTTTTAAGGGGGTAGTGGCTAATTGGGGAGCAGTCTCTCGGACCCTCCTTCCTGGATGGGCTGGCTGCTGGGCTGGCTGCTAGCAGCGGTCCTCCGATCACCAGTCAATCACCTGTGTCTGGCTGGGACAACCTTTTATGTGGAGCTACCGAACGCAGGTCACTCAGGTTCCACAGGCCGCAGCCACACGAGCCTTTGCATTCCCTCAAAGGCTTCCAGGGCCTCAGCTGTTCCTGCTCGCTCCCTCCGTCCTGCCTTGCTTCCCTGTGCTGCTTTGGGCAGAGATGGCGAGGTGCCTCCTAGCCACTTCCACTTTCCCTTCCGCAGAGAGAGCGTGTTCTTCGGTCCTCGGCACTCTCGGAGGTCCGGGAAGGGCGGGCAGGAGGCGGGGAGTGGCGAGCGCCGACGACGGCAGGGCCCGGGCGTGGAGGCCGGGGTGGGAGGCGCCGCTTACCTGGACACCGGGCCCGGGTGGGAGGCGCCGCTTACCTGGACACCGGGCCCGGGTGGGAGGCGCCGCTTACCTGGACACCGGGCCCGGGTGGGAGGCGCCGCTTACCTGGA
>NW_012267238.1:315131-317139 GCF_000151885.1 Dipodomys ordii | reverse complement strand
CGCGCCTCCCGCGCCGCCTCGGGCTCCGGGGCCGCCTCAGGCTCCGACTCGGACCCTGAATCAAAGCCCGAGGCCAGGAACTCGTCCACGGTCAGTTCCGCCAGGCGCCTGCGGGCCACGTGGACTGGTCAAGGCCGCCCTCAGGAAACGCCAGGCCCCCCGGCCCGGCCCGGCCCGGCCCGACTCACCTCCGTCGACTCGGAGCCGCGGCCATGACGCTCAGCCACCGCGTGAGCCGCTCTTCCGGTCCCAGAAGGCCGCGCGCCGCCACACTTCCTCAGGCAGGCCCCGCCCCGCCCGCCCGCCCCGCCCCACGGGCGGCTGTCGGGTTCTCGGACTTCTGCGCCAAGGGCCTGAGGCGGGAGGGCGCATTCGCACCCTGGTTGAAGCCGGTTAGGTTAAGGCTAAATTCAGCAGGCTGTCAACTACGACTCAGGGGTCTTCTCCATCGAATGCGGTAGTAAAAGTTCCTGCTTGGGGAACACAAAGTCGGGACGTCCCTTACCGCCCTGCCCACAACCCATCTAACCTATGCCGAGCTCTGACAATAGGCGGTGTGCCGTGCCTGGGACTCCTACACCAACGGCACTCAAATCACTCACAACACTGGAAAATGGAAACAGTCGATCAAAAGCCGGAAGAGCCGGGCGGGCTTGGCTCAAGCCTGTAACCCGACTCATCTCCACGTCGCCAGCAGAAGGCTGAAAGTGGAGGTGTAACCCAAATGGAAGGACGCGCGCCTAGAGCTGCTCCGGTGCACGCGGGACCCCCGCCGCGGACCCCACCAGTCAGGTCGGAGCCGACCGCTGAGTGTGGGCTCCCCAGACACTCCCGGCCTGCGCGGCCTCCACCCGCACCTGTAAGGCGCCACCGAGGTGGGGGCCAGATTTCCTCATCCGGGTCCTAGGGAAGGGTAGAGCCCCGAAGTCCGTGAGGGTCCGAAGCCTGGACAGCCAGACCCCCAGCGACCACGTGGAATTCCAGAACTCGAGCCTGGGGCAGAATTGGCACACGGGGCGCAGGGCTGGCATGCGGGGCGCAGAGATGGCACGCGGGGGGCAGAGATGGCACGCGGGGGGCTAGAGCTGGTACATGGGGACCTAGAGCTGGTACATGGGGACCTAGAACTGGTACATGGGGACCTAGAACTGGTACATGGGGACCTAGAACTGGTACATGGGGACCTAGAACTGGTACATGGGGACCTAGAACTGGTACATGAGGGCGCAGGGCTGGCACGCGGGGCGCAGAGATGGCACGTGAGAGCGCAGGGCTGGCACGTGAGGGCGCAGAGATGGCACGTGAGGGCGCAGGGCTGGCACGCGGGGCGCAGAGATGGCACGTGAGAGCGCAGGGCTGGCACGTGAGGGCGCAGAGATGGCACGTGAGAGCGCAGGGCTGGCACGTGAGGGCGCAGAGATGGCACGTGAGGGCGCAGAGATGGCACGTGAGGACCCAGGGCTGGCACGCGGGACGCAGAGATGGCACGTGAGGGCGCAGGGCTGGCACGCGGGACGCAGAGATGGCACGTGAGGGCGCAGGGCTGGCACGTGAGGGCGCAGAGATGGCACGTGAGGGGCAGAGATGGCACGCGGGGCGCAGAGATGGCACGTGAGAGCGCAGAGATGGCACGTGAGGGCGCAGAGATGGCACGTGAGGGCGCAGAGATGGCACGTGAGAGCGCAGAGATGGCACGCGGGGGGCAGAGATGGCACGTGAGGGGCAGAGATGGCACGTGAGGGCGCAGAGATGGCACGTGAGGGGCAGAGATGGCACGTGAGAGCGCAGGGCTGGCACGTGAGGGGCAGAGATGGCACGTGAGAGCGCAGGGCTGGCACGTGAGAGCGCAGGGCTGGCACGTGAGAGCGCAGAGATGGCACGCGGGGGGCAGAGATGGCACGTGAGGGGCAGAGATGGCACGTGAGAGCGCAGGGCTGGCACGTGAGGGTGCAGAGATGGCACACAGGGGCAGAGATGGCACGTGAGGGCGCAGAGATGGCACGCGGGG
>NW_012267238.1:286722-313424 GCF_000151885.1 Dipodomys ordii | reverse complement strand
GCTGTTCGCTGTTCGTGGGGGCCGAGAACCAGGACCCAGGCCTCAGGCCCCTGACCCCAGGCCATGGGGGGAAAGTCTGGTCCGGCTCCAGGAGGTCCCGGGACCCGAGGGAAGCGCAGGGTGGCCCTGGAAGGGTTGCTGGACCGGACTGCTGAGGATGGACCTGAGGACTTCAAGGGGGGGGGGTGAGTGGCTCCCAGCGAGGCAGCTCCTGACCTTGCCCTGCCCGCCTGCAGCCCTGAGGCAGAGCGAGCTCGGCCCAGGCAGGCCAGGCCTGCAGCCCCCATGGAAGGTGCCATGCAGCTGCTGAGCCGCGAGGGCCACAGTGTCGCTCACAACTCCAAGCGGCATTACCACGATGCCTTCGTGGTGATGAGCCGGATGCGGCAGCGCGGCCTCCTCTGTGACATCGTCCTGCACGTGGCTGCCAAGGAGATCCGCGCGCACAAGGTGGTGCTGGCCTCCTGCAGCCCCTACTTCCACGCCATGTTCACAAGCAAGTACCACACTCTGGGCGACACTTGGGGGCCTTCTCCAGATGGCCCGGGTCGAGCACCAGCCTGACTCCCTGTTCCCACAGATGAGATGAGTGAGAGCCGCCAGACGCACGTGACGCTGCATGACATCGACCCTCAGGCTCTGGACCAGCTGGTGCAGTTTGCGTACACAGCGGAGATTGTGGTGGGCGAGGGCAATGTGCAGGTGAGGCGCCCTCGCCCCCAGGCCTGTCTTCTATTCCTAGTCTCTCCTGCCTCTCCACCCCACCTGCACCACCCCATCTTCGTGCCCACAGACTCTGCTCCCGGCTGCCTCTCCACCCCACCTGCACCACCCCATCTTCGTGCCCACAGACTCTGCTCCCGGCTGCCTCTCCACCCCACCTGCACCACCCCATCTTCATGCCCACAGACTCTGCTCCCGGCTGCCTCTCCACCCCACCTGCGCCACCCCATCTTCATGCCCACAGACTCTGCTCCCGGCTGCCTCTCCACCCCACCTGCGCCACCCCATCTTCATGCCCACAGACTCTGCTCCCGGCTGCCAGCCTCCTGCAGCTGAATGGTGTTCGCGATGCCTGCTGCAAGTTCTTGCTGAGTCAGCTCGACCCCTCTAACTGCCTGGGCATCCGTGGCTTTGCAGACACGCACTCATGCGGTGACCTGCTCAAGGCGGCACACAGGTATGTGCTGCAGCACTTCGTGGACGTGGCCAAGACGGAGGAGTTCATGCTGCTGCCACTGAAGCAGGTAACACACCAGCCCAGGTCCTGCCACACCCCCAGCCCAGACCCCAGCAACCTTCATCCCTAGCTCTGACCTGTGGATCCATAACCAATCCATCCTCTGACAGCCTTCACCTTGTCCCTGTCTTCAAACTCCACCCAAGCCTTTACCTTTTAACCTCTGTCCTTACTGTGTCTCCCTTCATAATCCCCAGTCTCTTAATTCCATGGTCCCAGAGCACTCAGAACCTTGGCCCTGCCCCCACCAGCCAGACCTATGGATGCTGACTCCTATTTGGCTCCTCCCTGCCCCATCAGATTCTCCCTCCCAGGTACCTTCAGAGTTCCCTGCTCCCTCAGATCTGAGGTCAGTGCCCCTAACCCCCAGGTGCTGGAACTGGTCTCTAGTGACAGCCTGAATGTGCCTTCTGAGGAGGATGTCTACCGTGCGGTCCTAAGCTGGGTCAAACATGATGTAGACACACGGAGGCAGCATGTCCCAAGGGTGAGGCCCTGCCCGGGAACTCTTGTGTCTGGGAGAGGAAGCAGAGGACTAAGATCTAAGCTTGCCCGCAGGAGTCTCTAGCCTCTCCTATTCGGGGATTCTGAGGAAGCAGTGCAAGTACTTGGGGACCTGAGCAGGTTCTTAGGCCTGGGGCAGGTGTGCCAGCGCGTCGTGCCTGACCTTGACATCCCTGCCTCAGCTGATGAAGTGTGTTCGGCTGCCCCTCCTGAGCCGTGACTTCCTGCTGGGCCATGTGGATGCCGAGGGCCTGGTGAGGCACCACCCTGATTGCAAAGACCTGCTCATCGAGGCCCTCAAGTTCCACCTGCTGCCCGAGCAGAGAGGCGTTCTGGGCACCAGCCGCACTCGGCCCCGGCGCTGCGAAGGTGCTGGCCCTGTGCTGTTTGCAGTCGGTATGCTTGATCCCTTTCTCCACTGGTCCCCATGTTGGACCTTCCCTCTACCCCTATCACAGTATTCAGATCTTGTCCTGCTTCTTGCTTCCTCTTCAACTCAGGGGCTATTTAAGGACCCTGTGGGTTGTGATTCGTCAGTTTTGACCCAATCTTATCTCTTTCTGCCCCTGACTCTCGGGCTGTGCTGGAGCCTCTTCCCACTACTTCCTGGGGCCTCTCCTACCCTGCCACCCCCTTCTCCCCAGGTGGTGGGAGCCTCTTTGCCATCCATGGGGACTGTGAAGCATACGATACTCGCACTGACCGCTGGCATGTGGTGGCCTCCATGTCCACACGCCGGGCCCGTGTAGGGGTGGCTGCCGTCGGGAACCGGCTGTATGCTGTGGGCGGGTAAGCATGGAGTCTGGACTTGGGTCGGGTCTTTGTGTGTGCCTGCCGTGCGGGCCTTGACTTGTAGTGGACCCCTCTCGTAGCTACGATGGGACCTCAGACCTGGCTACTGTGGAGTCCTATGACCCTGTGACCAACGCGTGGCAGCCGGAGGCATCCATGGGCACAAGGCGAAGCTGCCTGGGTGTAGCCGCCCTGCATGGGCTTCTGTACGCAGCGGGCGGCTACGATGGGGCCTCTTGCCTCAACAGGTAGTAGCTGGGGGGAGGCCCCGGGCCTTGCAGGGCTGGCTCAGCACTGGGAGGTAGTAGCTGGGGGGGAGCCCCCCGGGCCTTGCAGGGCTGGCTCAGCACTGGGAGGTACGGCTGTCTTGTGACCACTAAGTCACACCGTAAAGGAGGAATAGAGAGAGGTCCAACCTGACCCTGGGCACCCATCAGCAAGGCCAGGGCTCCATATCACCCCATTTCCCCTCTAGGGCTCTCCCCTCAGTTCGAGGTCTAGGCCCAGGGGGACACTTGGTTAGGATATTCATCTGGGCAGCCGGTAGTCTGCCTACCTGGCAGGCCTTGCTAGCACTTTGGGGTCATGGCCTTTGTGGTTACCAGCATGGGATTTCAGCCATGCCACTGGGAAGGGCCGGTCCTGGCTGATGGTCAGCAGTAGTCTGGTGCCCACAGTGCCGAACGATACGACCCACTGACGGGAACGTGGACGTCCGTCGCTGCCATGAGCACCCGGAGGCGATATGTGCGCGTGGCCACACTTGGTGGGTGACAGGGCCTGCTTCCTGTGGTGCCTGCTCTCCCCGTCCCCAGCCCTTGTAGCCAGCAAGAGCATTATGGGTACATTGCCTCTCTGCAGATGGGAACCTGTATGCTGTGGGTGGTTACGACAGCTCATCACACCTGGCCACCGTGGAGAAGTATGAGCCCCAGGTGCATAATGCACCCCATCATCATCACCCCTGCAGGGGTGTCGCCCCAATATCTTACCTGTCCTCTAGTCACTCGCCCTGGAGCAGGGTCTGTATTGTGGTAGGGGCAGGAGGCCCCTCTACGTCGTGTCAACTTCCAGCCCTCCTCTTGCTGCCACAGGTGAACTCCTGGACTCCCGTGGCCTCCATGCTGAGCCGTCGCAGCTCAGCAGGCGTGGCTGTGCTGGAGGGTGCCCTGTATGTGGCCGGGGGCAACGATGGCACCAGCTGCCTGAACTCCGTGGAGAGGTACAGCCCCAAAGCCGGTGCCTGGGAGAGCGTGGCGCCCATGAACATCCGCAGGTCAGCATGTCCGGCACCCACCGCAGGTCGTCCTGGAGGGTAGCTCCAGGGGTTGTGCATGACCCTGGCAGCAGGTCTTGATTCTTCCTGCCCTGTGGTCCTCACCCACCCTGTGGCTTCCCTTGGCCCTCTCAGCCCCACCTCCCAGCAGTGCTCTCGTGCGCTGCTCCCTTAGCTACTCCCGGCACTTACCCTGGCCCGCCCGTCTCCAGGAGCACACATGACCTGGTGGCCATGGATGGTTGGCTGTATGCGGTCGGGGGCAATGACGGCAGCTCCAGCCTTAACTCCATTGAGAAGTACAACCCGAGGACCAACAAATGGGTGGCTGCGTCCTGCATGTTCACGAGGCGCAGCAGTGTGGGAGTGGCGGTGCTGGAGCTGCTGAACTTCCCCCCACCATCCTCACCTACGCTGTCAGTGTCCTCTACCAGCCTCTGACCTGGGTGAAGACTGCACCGAGGCCCACAGCCTCCCACATGCCTTAAGCCTTGGGAGGCGCCCCACGCCTCCCGCTCCTTGGCTGTATGTTGGGGGCAATGACGGCCCCCACCAGGGACTTCGTGTACCGTCCGTCCACGTGTCTGCCTTCATCTCTGTTTGTTTATGTTTGTGCCGTCTGTCAACTTGCTTATTTATTATGTATGGATTATTTATGACAGAGGAGCAGTGCTGCAGCTACCAGTTCAGGTGTTTACTCTCAAGGGTCACCTCCCTGCAGGGGACCAAGCAGCCCTCTAGAATGTCTTTCCACTGCCTGCGAGCAGTGGGAAATGATGGGGGTGGGTACTTCAGGAGAGGCCCGTGGCCCGTCCGGGCTCCGCAGACGGCGGGCGGCTGCAGAGTAGCAGCCAGGTTAACAAAGCAAGAGTAGGGATTGGGACTTCTTCAGAAGATGCAGATCCCTAGCCAGTGCTTTGTACACTGTACTTACTAGACCCAGCCAGGCACTATCCTAGGAAGGCAGAAAGCACATTGTATGTGGATCTGCATAAAGCTTTGTCTTTTCTGGATCTTGTGTGGAGCTGGGCACACACAATGCACTCAGACCCTACACAGCAATATGAGCCAACTTGAAAATAAACCTGTTTCCTGGGCTACATGGCCTGAGGCTGAGTGTCCATCTCTGGTCCGTTCAGTCCCTGCTGTGTGTGGGACAGCCTCGGGTACTATCAGGATACCAGGGTAAGGGTCTGTAGGTGGATAATCAACCTAGTTCAGATGCTGCATTAATTTTGGGGGCTGCAAGGCAGAACTTCTGCATTCAGGTGTTGTGGAACAGCAAAGATTTGATTGCTAGCCTGGGCTGAGGTTCCTGATCATCCTGGGCTCTGACTATGACTTGAGCACCTAGAAGACACAGGGCTGCGTTCCTACATTTAGTTAAACCCTGGGGACCCTGGCTGAGGCTGAGGGGGGGGAGGTCTTGCTTCTCTTTCTGGATGTTACAGACTCCTGCTTTAGTGACTGCAAGTGAGCACATGCCCGACAGTCACTAATGACTCAAACTGTATGCTCAGGTTGCGGGGGGGGGAGGGTGCGCTGGCGCGGCGGTGGGAGGTAGGAGGAAGGCTGCTTGAAGGAGAGAGTCCCTGCATTCACCAAACTGCAGGGCCCAGACACCCCAGCCTGAACACCTGACATCAGTGTGTCCACACACCGGGCCCCAGGGCCCCCCTGTGTCTACAGAAAGCTGAGGTAGGGGATTCTCTCCACTGAAGGAGGTGTCTTCCCTGTTGTGGCTGGTCTGCCCTCCAGCACCATGGCCAGATGTCAGGCAGG
This sequence comes from Dipodomys ordii, assembly GCF_000151885.1. Classification (NCBI taxonomy): domain Eukaryota; kingdom Metazoa; phylum Chordata; class Mammalia; order Rodentia; family Heteromyidae; genus Dipodomys; species Dipodomys ordii. Next base: position 307,830 of record NW_012267238.1, on the reverse strand, counting down.
GGTGAGGCCCCTCCCACACAAGCTCCTCCTCTGAGCCGCCCCTGGAGGAGCAGGACCTCCCACAGCCCCGCCCCCTGCAGGAGGCTGGAGCAGGATGTTCTTGACGGAGGGTTCCAGAACTGCCAACCGCCTGGCCCAGGTCAGCTGCCTCCACCCATGGGGAACAGCCACTGCGTTCCCCAGGCCCCAAGGAGGCTGCGGGCCTCCTTCTCCAGAAAGCCCTCACTGAAGGGAAATAGGTGAGGAGGGTGGTCTGGCCCATGGGCACAAGGTCTCCCTCAGCCTGCTGCCCAGAGCCAGGCTCCGAGCCCTCTTTCCCTTGCCCCCAGAGAGGACAGCGCGAGGAAGCTGGCCAGCCTATTTGGCACTGAAGCTAGTCCCGACGGGGACGCGACAGCAGACAAGATCTTCCATTACATCCCTGGGACGGTGAGCAGAGGGGCGTGTCCCACTAGAGCACAACAGCCACCGAGGTCTGTGCACCTTGTGTGCCACCCCCGCTGTGCTGTGGGGGACGGCATGGGGCCTGGGGTCTGGGTGCTGCCCTGCACCCTCCTGTAGAACTCGGGGTGGGGGGGAGTCTGTGGGTGAGAGAGAGGGACAGATACTGTTGTGTCTATATAGCTCAAGATCTCCCTAGTCAACCTGGGGTGGGGGGCTCGGACCAAAGGCAAGGTGAGGGAGTGGACACTGTTCTACCCTGGGTTAGCTCATCCGCCGAAAGTCTGGGCCAAGAATGAAACCCAGACGAGCACTGAGTCAGTGGTGAGCCGCACGCCCGGGTGGGGCCTCCCAGCCGGGTAGGCACCCACACCTGAGGCCGCCACCCACCCGCCCACCCCTTCACAGTGACCGGCTAGGGCCACCGGAAGTCAGGAGTTTCTGGTGAATGGTGAGTTGGAGCCTGACACCTACTCTAGGCTTCAGGTTCTCCCCAGGCTATCTTGCAGGAAGCTGCTTCTTTGTACCACAGCACACAGCTCCCTGTCTCTTCTACGCCAGCACCCCTCCCTGTGCACCTGTAGGTTAGTGCTCACATCCCTTCCCATCTCCAAACCCTGGGGGACTTAGAGCTCGCTAAGGAAAGAGACTGCTGCTCCTTTTTTCCCAACTGGGAAGGCTTTGGGATGGCAGGAGCCTGGGCTGCGGGTCTGACAGGCTCCTCCCCCTGGTTCTTCTGGAACCACGCCCATCAGGGTGTACCAAGTCCTGCTCCCGGGAAAGGCACCCTGAGCTGTGGGAAGCAGGCCCCGCTCTGCCCTTGCGAGGCACCTGGTCTGCCTTTCCAGGACTCTGCCTTTCCTGCAGGCTGCCGCCAGGCTGGGAAGCCTGTGCCACCTGCTCGTGGGCTCTCTGAGGTCTCTGGACTCCTTACTGGCAGGTGCAGCTCCAGCAGCCACACTCTCACAGAGAAGTGGGCAGGATGAGGGCACCTGGCAGGGCATAAAGTGAGCCCTCTCTGTGTGGCCCTTTCATCTGGGGCCAGGAGGCAGTGTGACTAGGAAGGAGCGTCATGAGCCACTGTGACTCTAGTGGGCCTCCCCAGCCAGGACACAGGAGCTGGAGGGGAGCAAGGGAGCCTCAAAAGGTGAACAGGGCTGTGGAGCAGGAATGGAGCAGGCTTTTCTGGGATCTGAGTGGACTCCGCCACAATTCCAAACTGAATCCTCCCCCACACTCCACGGCTGAACCTGGGCCTTGGAGCCAGCTGCATGGCCTATTTTTCACAGGTGCTGTGCAGCGTCAGTTCCCACACAGGGTGTGTGTGGGTGCACAAGGCCCCACCCAGAGTCAGGGAGGAAGTGAGCTGGGCCTCACATTCCTGGGCTTCCCCAAGGGGCAGCTGAGGTTGGCAAAGGGATAGCCGTCCGCACAGGTGGCCTTGGGCAGCGTCCAAAAGAGCATGGCCTCTGATCGGCTGACTCCTGCATAGATAGGGGACTCAGGGCCACAGCTGGCCTAGTGTGTAGATGTTGGCCTCCCTCCTTTCAGCAGACGCGCAGATCCCAAAGCCCATCCTAAGTCCTATGAATCTCTGGGACACAACAGCACACAAAATAGATCGCTACAACATCCCTGCCTTCACTGTGTGACCTTTCCCTCGACAGTGACAGGTAACATGAACAAGAAAAGATACAGAAGGGCAGTTTAAGTGAGATGGGAAAATTTTTGAATGGTACAATAGCTTTATTATTCCATTTGATTGTTATTATAAAGGTGTTGTACGGTGGGGCTACAGCTACCTAAGTCAGGCAAAGAGCACATGTCTTTTTGGACACCGTCATCACTTCCCTCACTCTCTCCCAGTTTTTCCTTCCTGTCCCCAGCCACAGTTGTAAAGTTCACTTTCAACCACTGAAAGTTGGAATTTTATCCAAGCAGGAAGAAGGTAAAAACCTGAGCACGGCTCTGAAGGGGGCAAGGTGGGGACTTGGAGCTTAATGATCTCAGCAGAGAGGCAGCAAAGTACGAAGGCCCTGAGACGTGCGGGCGTCTGATGTGAGGGCACATCGGAGGGGATGTGGGGCATGAAATACAGAATCCCGGGGATCAGTGCCAGAACCTCGGCTCCTGCTGTGACTGAGACCCGTGTGGTTGGTGAGCTGGGGCAGCCAGCTTAGGCTCATGAGAGCTGACTATAACACTGCCCAAGCTCGCTCACGGGCGTCGTCCTGGTAATTTAAAGTGAATGGTGTCAGGAATATTTGTAACAGGGAAATAGTCAAATAGTACAAGTCAGACTCTTGGGGCTTTCTTTGTTTTTTATAGAACCAGGTATTTAACCCTTGTTGGCTTACATTGGAGACATGGGAGGGTTTTGAGGACCATCTAGATACCCCCAAAGCTCCTTGGCAAGTCTGGGGAGGCAGAATGACCAAAGCCAGACTGCACAGCCTAGGAGATAATGGGGTAAGGGTTGGTCTCCTGAGCCCTAGACTCTCTACCACAGACCAGGTAGTGTGAGTCTGTGTGTCTTGTATTATAGTCTGTCACTGTGTTCATGAGAAGGAGGTGTGTAGGAGCTGTACATATGTAGGGTTTGGGTGTTTGTTTTTTGGTTGTTTGGGTTTTTTTTTTTTTTTTGCCAGTCTGGGGCTTGAACTCAGGGCCTGGGGCACTGTCCCTGAGCTTCTTTTGCTCAAGGATAGCAATCTAACACTTGAGCCAGAGTGCCATTTCTGTACTTTTCTGTGTATGTGGTACTGAGGAATTGAACCATTGCATGCTAAGCAAGCATTCTACCACTAAGCCACATTCCCAGGCCCTCATATGTGGGTTCTTTTTTTTGGTCCTGAGGCCTGAACTCTGGGCCTGGGCGCTGTCCCTCAGCTCTTCAGCTCAAGGCTAGCATTCTACCCTTGAGCCACAGCACCACTTCCAGCTTTTTCTGCTTCTGTGGTGCTGAGGAATTGAACCCAGGGCCTCATGCATGCAAGGCAAGCGCTCTACCGCTGAGCCCCCTTCCCAGCCCGTAGGTGGGTTCTTAACATATGCATTGTGTGACTGCATGGATAGACCAGGCCAATATAGACATATAACAGTGGCCCTATGTATATCGGCTGGGCTCTGGCCCCTCCCCTGATATTGCTCCTCAGGATATCACAAGCCTGGAGAATCCACATGAAAATCTGGAACAGCCATTCCTGAGTGTGTTCAAGAAGGGGCAGCGGAGGACATCTGTGAGGAACCTGGGCAAAGTTGTACACTATGCCAAGGTTCAGTTGCGGTTCCAACACAGCCAGGTAGGGATCATGCCAGGTGGGGACGTGCTCAGGGACAGCATCCTGGCCAGCCTGGAGCTTGGTCCCCAGATCCTGAGATGGGGGCCCACCCTTTCCTAGGACACGAGTGACTGCTACCTGGAACTGTTCCCCTCCCATCTCTACTTCCAAGCCCATGGTTCTGAAGGACTCACGCTCCAGGTAAGGAGTGTGGGCAAAAGGACAGCAGACATGGCCCACATCCCCTGGGAGTCCTGAGCCTCTCCTGCCCTGTACCGTGACAGGGGCTGCTACCGCTGACAGAGTTGTGCATCTGCCCACTGGAGGGGTCCCGAGAGCATGCCTTCCAGATCACAGGTGTGTGGGTGGTGCCGTCCGCCCCAGCCCGGGCCCGCGGGAGGTCTGGGGAAGGGGACTGCCCTCCACTCAGCTCCTCCGCCCCCAGGCCCGCTGCCTGCTCCCCTCCTCGTTCTTTGCCACAGTGAGGGTGAGCTCCACCGCTGGCTCTACCACCTAGAGAAACAGATGGCTCTTGTCGGTGGCCTGCGCCGCTGCCACTCGGCGCCCCCTCAGGTTAGTGCCCCGACCCAGTCGGGGGAGTCAGGGAGGCAGACCCTGCCCCGCCCCAGCCCTTCTCGCCTGTCTCTGAGGAGCTCCTCCTCTCCCCCTCCTCTTCTTTCTTCCCCCTCCTCAGGGACCCATGGGGGATGAGCTCTCCTGGAGTCTGCAGCGCAGACTGGACCGGCTGCAGAGGGCGTCGGGGCAGGAGTCAGCGTACAGTGCCATCTGTGCATCAAGGGTCAAGCTGCAGCACCTTCCCTCCCAGGTGGGTGGAGGAACATGGGGGCGCAAGGAGGCGGGGGAGGTTCCAGTGGCAGGTGCGGGCCTGCTCAGCGCTGCTCTGTCCCTTACCCTTTGCAGGAGCAGTGGGATCGGCTCCTGGTCCTATACCCTGGGTCTCTGGCCATTTTCTCTGAGGAGCCAGATGGGCTAAGCTTTAAGGTAGATCTTTAAGGTAGATGTGCACCCGCCCTAGGGTGGTGCCCCACTGGAGTGGGAGCTGGGATCAGAGGAACCTGTATTTCTGGGCCTGTTGGGACAGAGCACCGGGCCATGCCCATATGGGGCCACTATCCTGGTCAGTCTGGTCTCTGTCTGAAGCAGAGGAATCCCCACCTGCACATCCATCTTGTCCTGAGGCTCCTCAGCCACCATCCAGACCCCTGGGGCGAGTGGCCAGGGCGAGACTGCTCCCGGGACTCCCTCCTAAGTGCTGGCCCAGGGCCTCCAAGTGTCATCTTCCCAGTGTCTTTCTCTGCATGTGTGCGTGAGTGTGTCTTCTCTGGGGCCAGAGTGTGCAGCTAGTGTCACTGGAAAATGCACATGTTGGCCTCCCCACAAGCAACTGTCTGTATCTGCTGTGGGCAGGCAAGGGTCCACCAGGAGGCAGGGGGGAAGAGGCCCAGTTGAGCTCTAGAGGGCAGGGGGGAGGGGAAATGGCCGGCCGGGGGGCGAGGAGGCCCGGATAAAGGCAGACGCTCATTCAGTGTCCCGCAGGGGGAGCTGCCACTGAGTGCCATCCACATCAACCTGGAGGAGAAGGAGAAACAGATCCGCTCCTTTCTGATTGAAGGTGGAATCTCGCCGCAGACTCTGCCCTGGCCTGGATAGGTTTGGGGGGGGCGAGGGGGACGTGAGCCCGGTGGATGCCGCAGCTCATTGCTGGGGGTTCTGTGAGGTGCAGAGTACGCCCTTGCTCCAAGCCCCAGCGCGTGTCTGTTTCCAGGCCGCCTCATCAACACCATCCGTGTGGTGTGCGCCAGCTACGAGGACTACAGCCACTGGTTGCTCTGCCTCCGCACAGTCTGCCGCAAGGGCGGGGGCCCCCTGCCGCCCGGCCCTCCAAGCGCCCCAGAGCTTCAGGGGCCCACACAGGTGAAGTCTTGCCACCACGGGGGGACGGGTGGTACAGGCATGGGTAGGGAGGGATTCAACCACCCAGCTCACTCCTGGCTGCCCAGGAGTGGTGGTGGTAGCCAAGGTTGGCTCTCCTTGGATAGACAGGGCAGTTGGGACTCAGATTGCCCTGTGTCCTCCTCTCTCCCTGCCCAAGCCCTTAGCCCTAGGCTGTATGGGCTGCTCTGCCCAGCCTGCAACTGAGCACCTGGGGAGTGGCGGAACAGGGGAGGCGTCCATGGCTGAAGAGCCCAGAGCCCACTGCCCCATCCTGAGCCTGGATCCCCCACTGTTCCATCCTGAGCCTGGATCCCCACTCCTCCATGAGGGGTCTCAGATTCATGGGACCCCTGTGCAGCCTCAGAGAATTATGTGGGAGAGGGGTCAACAGGAACTTTCTAGAAGGTTCGTCATCCCTGCAGGACCTGGCCAGCTCCGACTGTGCCAGCATTGCCCAGCGGAAGACAGAGCTGAGGCGTAGCAGCAGCAGCCGATCGCCCAGAAGCAGAGCCAGAGGGGAAGTGCCTAGCAGGGCCACTCCACGGCCCCTGCGCCTGGACCTGGCCAAAGTGAGTCTAGCACATGCTCCCGATCCCGGCCGCCCTCCTTCTTGCCTATCTCTCTGCTCAGGTAGTCCTGGGGTACTCAGAAATATATTGCTTAAGCCGGGCGCCGGTGGCTCACACCTGTGATCCTAGCTACTCAGGAGGCTGAGATCTGAGGATCGCGGTTCAAAGCCAGCCCAGGCAGGGAAAGTCCTTCAGACTTTTTTTTTTTTTTTTTTTTTTGGTCGTGGGTCTTGAACTCTGGGCCTGGGCGCTGTCCCTCAGCTCTTCAGCTCAAGGCGAGTGCTCTACCACTTAGGCCACAGAACCACTTCTGATTTTCTGATTAGTTTATTAGAGATAAAAGTTTCACTGGGAGAGCTGGGAAGATGGCTCATTGGTAGAGTGCTTGCCTTGCATGCATGAGGCCCTGGGTTCAATTCCTCAGCACCACATAAGAAAAAAGCCGGGAGTGGCGCTGTGGCTCAAGTGGTAGAGCGCTAGCCTTGAGCTGAAGAGCTGAGGGACAGCGCCCAGGCCCAGAGTTCAGGCCCCACGATCGGACCAAAAAAAAAAAAAAGTTTCACTGGGAGCCGGGCGCTGGTGGCTCACGCCTGTAATCCTAGCTACTCAGGAGGCTGAGATCTGAGGATAGCAGTTCAAAGCCAGCCCTGGCAGGAAAGACCGTGAGACTCCTATCTCCAATAAACCACCAGAAAACCAGAAGTGGCGCTATAGCTCAAGTGGTAGAGTGCTCGCCTTGAGCTGAAGAGCTGAGGGACGGCGCCCAGGCCCAGAGTTCAAGCCCCATGACCGACCAAAAAAAAAAAAAAGTTTCACTGGGGGCCAGGCGCCGGTGGCTCACGGGAGTCATCCTAGCTACTCAGGAGGCTAAGATCTGAGGATCGCGGTTCAAAGCCAGCCTGGTCAGGAAAGTCCATGAAACTCTTATCTCCAATAAACCACCAAAAAACCAGAAGTGGTGCTGTAGCTTAAGTGGTAGAGCACTAGCCTTGAGCTGAAGAGCTGAGGGACAGCGCCCAGGCCCAGAGTTCAAGCCCCACAACCAAAAAAAAAAAAAAAGGAAAGAAAAATCTCTTGCTCAGAGGATAAAATACTCTGGCTGCTTTCTAGCTAGAGGGACCTGTATCTCTCACCTTCTGTAGGTCAAAGGGCCAGACCTGGAGAACAGCCCAGAGGCACTAGACCACTCTCTGGACACACCACACTCCCCGCTGTACGCGGATCCCTACACACCACCTGCCACCTCCCATCGCAAGCTCACAGATGTCCAAGGCCTGGATGAGGTCGGTGTGGGTAACATAGCAGCCCTCAGGCTATGAAGGGAAGAAAAGCGGGGTGGGGAGGGGGTGTATCTTTGGGCTAAGGGTCCCTGAGCTCCACAGTGGTCCAGTCCTGGGGCCCCTGTTTTCCCACTTTCTGGCAGATCTTCAGTGCTGTGCGAACGTCACCTGGACCAGACCCATCTAGCCTGTTCCCTTCGGTGCCTGTCTCTGACTCTAGCTCCAGACTCTCCAGCACCCCTGGTCTCCTGGGTCCCTATTTGCTCTCCAGCAAAAGAGCCCCACAGTCTCGCGCCTCTCAGAGGCGCCGAGGCTCTGTCAAAGGCCAGGCGACACGTCCCCCTGACTCTCCACAACTTATGGGTAGCAGCCCCCACCTGGTAAGAGGAGGCCATGCCCTGGGCTCAAAGAAGTCTTGAGGATGGTGGGGGAGAGAGAAGGAGCAGGGAGACCAGGGACAGGGGTTAGGGGGTACAGCCTGATGGGGAGCCACAGCGGGGTGGGGACCCCAAGGCAAAGGCGAGAGGGTCCTGGCGGGTTGGGGGGCCAGTCTTCTCCAGCTCTCAGACTTGTGTTTTGTGTTCCCAGGTTACCCCTGCAAGGGAAGATGCACCCAGTCCCCTACAACTTCCTCCAGGTGAGGGAAGAGTCTGTCTCTGCTGGGTAAAGTGATGGGTGTTGCTTCTTGCAGGCCTAGGCCTGATGTGCCTCTGCCCTGCCCACCAGATAGAGAGTCCTCGGTCTGGGAGAAGACCTCGTCTCCCTCCCACCAGAAGTGGCCACACCTTAGGAGGCCCGAGGCAGAGGGGGGGCTCATCCAATGGATCTGATGGGCTCCAGGCAAGCCGCTCCTCAGGAGCGCTCATCAGTGCCGACCTGGAGGGCGTCTGCAGCCATCCCGCCCTCCGACCCACTTCAGATCCAGATTAGTCTGACTCCATCAGATCAAGGGCTTCCTCGGGATCTGAGAGTAGCAGCACCCTTGCCCGGATTCTGGGCCCCTCTGCCTCACCAGCAGCTACGAAGGCCAGCAGAAGCACCTCATCGTAGTGATATCATGGCCAGCATCAACAACAACCCAGGAAGATACAGAGGAGGCCTGGACACCCGCCAGAGCCCTCCCGAAGCTCTGTCCATGGGGAAGGGAGGGAGAGAGGTCTGGTGGTGGGCTTTACTTGGAACTGGGGTGATACCATGAATGTGAAGTTAAGAAAGTCAGGTTGCCAGTGTGATAGTTCAGAGGGCATGAGGGTGAAAGGTCGATAGGGGTCAGAGACTATTGAAAGCAGATGTGGGAGAGTGCCCAGCAATCAGGGTGAGATGGTCAGTCATTGCTGGCAATGTGGGGTCAGAGGCACCAACACCGACACTATAAACAGGAAAAGAGACTTTATTGGTGCTTGTCTGTGTTCACGCAGAGCAGCCAGGTTTCCATTATCCTAGGGGCTCTGGCCATGCCGCCTCGGACAGAGCCTTACCCTGTCCTGCCATCATTCTGCCACCTTGGGCCACTCTGCCGCTTTCCCACTCCACAGCCACTCAGCCTCAGTCCCCACTCCACGGCCACTCAGCCTCAGTCCCATTCATGCTGCCTGCACTGAAGGCCTCAGTTCCATCTGCCCCTCCTTCTGGACCCCAGGGCGCCATCTCTGCTCCGCAGACCTACCCAGCGGGAGCTGCAGGAGCCTTCAGAGGTTTCCCCCCAGGCACTTGCTCGCCAACTCGGGCCTGGCCTAAGCCAGCTGTGGCCCTGGTCCCTCTAGGTTCAGGAGTCAGAGGGCCTTAGAGGCCCAGAGTAGAGTCCTCGAACGTCCCCCATTCCTAAGCTTTGAAGTCACCCAATGTCCTGTCCAGTGTTCAAGATCCAGCAGGACCTTGCTGCCCTGATGCTTTCTTCTCCCACTGTCCTTAGCATGTGAGCCAATGAAATGCAGTGCTCAGTAAAGTTAAATTTCAGATAAACATCCCAAGGATTGCATGTCTGAGATTCAAACTTAATTGAGTGCCTTGTTTTACACTTGCTAATCCAATGCCCTCCTAAATAGCTTTCCGCTCAGCACCTGAATCTCCTTCCTACCAGGGATGGGGAGTGACCTTGGCTACTGGCTGGCCTCACGGTAGAGTCCAAGGAGGCTGACACATAAGATGCTGGTTCTTTCCCAGATACCATAGGAGATAGGTGTCAGAGAGTGAGGAGGGGGGCAGCACCTTGTCCAAGGGCCCCTGGGCTGGTCTCAGCGTCCCGCACCTCCCAGGCCAGCCTGGCTCCTAGCGGCTGGGGCTGGGGCTGGGGTTTCGGCTGGGGCTGCGTCCTTGCCTCATCTGCTGGCGAAAGTAGCGGATGGCAGAGACGGTGCCAATGTTGGCCAGCAAGACTGCAAAAGAAGCATATGGTCTCCAGCTGGTCACCGGCTCCACCCACAAGACCCAGTCCACACAGGGCGGGGCAAGCCCAGTGGGTCGGAGGCAGGTCAGCCACGGGAAAAATAAGGTCACAGAGGGCCTGAAACTCCTGGGCACCTGTCCCCCTGCCGGCCCAGCAGGGGAGATGGACATCATAGCCCCTCCACCCCCAGAGCCCTCAAACCTGTTTTCCAAGCGTCTGGGGTATGTAGATCTGAGGTTCTCACAGCCCAAGTGGCAAAAGCCACAAACACCAGGCACATGTCATTCTGGCTAAAGGTAAAAGAGGTGAAGGGACCCCGGAGCTCATCTAGGAAAGAGAAGTGCACCCTCCGTTGGTCCCGTGAGGCATGGTGTTCCCGGTGCACACGTTGGACTCGCTTCTCCTGGGACACACTTGCTCTAAGACACGGTTGCCATAGCATGTGTTGCTGTGGAACACCCCTGCCCTGCGTAGGAACACTCCTGTCTGCCTGTCTGGACACACGCGTCGTATTCTCCTATGATGTTTCTTCCTCAAGACACTGGGTGACGTGTCGTAATCGAATCACGACCGTTGAGGGAGTGACTCTGTGGTCTTCACCTCCCTGTCTATGACCTAGCTTCCCGTGGGACGCTATTTCCCACAGGGCACATGCTAGCACTTCAACCTGGACTCGAGGCAGCGGTCACTGCAGAGCCAAACCGGAATGGCTGTGTTGCCTGTTCTACCCCAACTGGACTGTGTCCTGGAATGGCTGGACTTGCCGTTTCTCCCACCCATCCTAAAGCACCACCCCTCTTGGCTAACCCCTCCCCCACGGCCCCTTGGCCTAGCTCCCTGGACAGCGTGTTCCCAGGACCTAGATCGGCCTAATCAACACCTACCTGCTTGCCTGACCGCCAGGCTGAATTGTTCTGCTGTGGCTGGGCCCGGCTCAGGGGGCAGCCCAAGCTCCAGTTCCTTTAGAGGCTCCAAGCGCTGTAGCTGGTGAAGGGGGGCGGGCCTGCTGTCAAGCCTGTCCTCTCCAAAGAAGTGTTCGTAGGCCTCAGGGATGGAGATGGGCACAGGGTCCCCAGGGGGAGGTGCTGCTCCACACTCAGCTCCTGGGGGTGCTTTTGGCACTAAGTGCCTTTGGTGCCTTGGTCTCTGGACCCTGAAGTCCTGGAAGAAGAACTCACAGGTATCTGGCCACTGGACTTCCCCCAGGGCCTGACCGTCCCCTGCCTCATCCTGCATGTCCTCATCCTCTTCCTCGATGGTGTCACAGAAGAAGAACTCATAAGCCTCGGGAAGGGTCACTGCAAAGCGGCCTCCAGGCTCGGGCCCCACTGAGGAGGCAGAGGGGGATGGAGGTGGTAGGTGCTTGAGGATCCGAGGCGGGGGGGCGCGGGGCCCCACAGCCACAGCATCCCAGGCTGAAGCCCCGCCGCGAGCCTGGGGGGCTGGGGAACGGGGTGCAGCTGGGGGGGGTGGGCCTGTGGCCTCTCCTGACCCTGGCTCCTCAGGGTTGGGCAGAGCCATAGAAAAGCGAACTTTCTTCTTCTTGGTGACTTGGACAGGGCCCTGTGGGGCCCCCCCAGAAGGGTGTCCAGGGGTCCCGGCTAAGGGCTCTCTTCCAGGCTTCTCTTGGTAACCCCCTTGACCCACTGACACCTCCGTGTCTGCCAGAGTGGGCTCAGCCCAGGGTACGGGGGTTGAGGAGGGAGCAGTAGGGCTAGGTACACTCTCTTCAGACCTGGCCTTGGAAGCTGAGTAAGGCAGAACTTGGGGCAGCACAACCGCGGAGACAGGTGTGGTCAAATCCCCCTCTGGCTTTGCCCCTGGGCCTGCTACGGGCGAGTCCATGTGATGTCCGTGAGTGGGGGCCGGTGCAGACATAGTCCTCTCCGGGTGAGGGGTGGAGGCAGGTGTAAATAAAGTTATGTCAGGCTTAGAGGCAGATGTAGACAGACCCATGTTGGGTTGAGGCTTATTGGCAGGTGTAGACGAAGCAGTGTCAGGTTGAGGATTGGTGGCAGGTGTAGACAGAGTCGTATCAGGCTTATAGGTAGGCGTACATAAAGCTATGTTAGGTTGAAGCTTGCATGCAGATGCAGATAAAACCATGTCAGGTTGAGGCTTACAGGTAGATACAGAAAAAGCCGTGTCAAATTGAAGTTTGGTGGCAGGTACAGACGAAGCCATGTCTGGTTGAACCTTGGAGACTGGGGCGGACAGAGCCGCATCTGGCTTAGCCATGGAGACATCTGGGTAAACCTTGGACGCTGTGTGTGGCTCAGCTCTGGATGCCAGTCTGATCTGGTCTGCACCTTGCTCAGTTGTGGGCACAGACGTAGGTAGATCCAAGCCTGGCCCTCTTCTGGCAACCTCTTCAGAGGGACCAGAGCCTGGCTCACGAGCACCTGCAGAGTCTGGATCTGGCTTGTCTTTCAAGGCTCCTGCTGTCAGTTTTGCTGTCCCCGCCTCAAGACCCTCCTTGGAACTGGCCTCGGGAGCGTGGGACGCTGCCGCAGAAGGGCCCGGGCCTCCCGAGCGCTCACCGCCTTTGGCGCCCACACCACGCCTCTTCTTGCGGCCAGGGCTGCGCCGTGAAGCCCCAGGGCTCTCAGGGAGCTTCTGGGAAGGAGCACTGCAGGCTGGGGACTCAGGACTTGGAGAGGGGTCACCAGCAGGGCTTGAGGCAGGGCCCTGTAGAAGCCTCTGCATCTCCCCTCTAGAAGCTGTGGACGCTGGGAGGAAGGAACATTGGCTGGCAGGGGCAGCACCCAAGCTGGGGCCCGGCAGGGCTTCTGAATGTGTGGACGTGCCGGCTTCCTGCTGGCCGGCCCCTAGAGCCAGGACAGGCTCACACTGAGACCTGCTGACCAGCTGCTGGGTAGCCACGTCCCCCTCCTTGCAGGCCCAGCAGCCCCTCCCCCTGGAAGCCAGCGGCCCACTGAGGAGTGGTGGGGGCCCCGGGGGGCTGCCGCCACTGCTGTCCCCTTGGTCAGCGTCACTGGACAAGAGCTCATCTCCGGAGGCCAGGCCAGCCTGCAAGAGGCCACACTCATCAGTGGTGGCTGAGAACTCGGCCCAGTCCTGCTCACTGAGCTGGACACTGTACTGGAAGTTGTCCATCGCTGATCAGCGGAGGTGCTGGAGCAACAGCAGGACTTGGGGCCAGGGGGGCCTTCACACATCCAGGCCCCCTAGGCTGAGCAGAACCCACTGCCACCCTGCCCACCCCAAGGGCACCCGCCCCCTCCCCGGCTCTTCATCCCCGCCTGGAAGGGTCCCAGAGGGGAGGCTCTGCTGCTTTCAAACCTAGCTCATTCTTGAGTTAGAAAACACTAACTCCAACTTTCCCTATTTCCAACTCAACTCCAAATGGTAACTACCATGACACATTGTCACAGTCCTAAAATCAAATGGATTTCATATTAGCGAAGTAACCTGTAAACCCCATGGCCGTGTTCCAATGGTGTTCCCACACATCTCAAATGGGCTCGGTGGGGCTGACCCCCCTTTTCGCCTCCCTCCACCGCGGTCTGCACCCAGGACCACTGGGGTCCGTTCCTCCAGTGACCTGTCCCGGTGTGACCCAGATGGCGGCAGGCCACAGAGGAGGGGCCTCGTGCCCAGCAGGTGACCAGCCTCCAGGGGGATGACCTTCCACCCGCTCTGCTAGGACATGCTTCCTCTGCATCCACCAAGGTCAATTGCTGGGACCAGTCAGAGCTGGCTCCAGGGTCAACAGGAACAGCCTGGGGCTGAGATCATGGAGCCGCGGTGAGTCTCCCGACCAGGCCGTCCTCAAGGTCTACACCTCCCCATTCAGTCTCGCCCAACTCCCCACCTCAGTTAACCAAGGTGACTCAAGCTGGCTGGAGACTCCATCCTCGGACCCCTAAGGGGGCTACTCTAGGGCTCTCTCTCAGCTGTGCTAGACCTAGTGGGATGGGCACTCTGAGGGAGAGATGCCTGGAGACTAAGGCACTGTGGCTTCTGACCCTTGCCTCACTCTCTGATCCCAGAGAGGACTTGGTGGGTACTACCTGCCACTGGGACCCCTAGACAAGAATGAGGGTCTAACGGTGGCCTACCTGGGTCTCAGCAGCCGGCCGGTGACATGGAGCAGGGCATCTAGCAGCCTGTTCCACAGCGGCATGGTATTGGGCTTGCGCTGCAAGCTCCACCCCCCATGGCCCAAAATACCACACTCCTAGGCTCCCATGTGACTTGGGCCAGTCTCAGGGCCAGGCCACAAATAGATGGCATTTGAGGAGCCTCCAGCTATGTGAGAGACATCTTTCTGTTGTAGTGCCAGGCCAAGGGCTGGCTCCAGCGAAGGTCACGCCAGACGCCGGCCAGAGAATGTTACTCAGCAATCAGCACTGTACCTCCCTTCCCACGCAGAAGGGTACCTGTGCTCTGTTGCACTGTGAAACTTTATTCCAGCCCCACCTGCTGTCCCCAGCCCAACGCTGCAGATTGTTCTGCCACCAGAGGAGGACCTGAACCTACCGGGGATGACCTCCAGGACTTGCAGGGACCTCCTGAGAGTTTCTGAACTGCTGATGGGGCTGGAGGAGACGTGGGGACATAAAATGCCTTTGGAGGAGGGCTCCCACTGTGTCAGGTGAGGGGCAGGGTGCCTAGGCCTCACAGAATGCAGGGAAGGACACGGGACAAAATGGGTTCACTCCTGACTTTGACTTCTGTGTACAGACCCAAAACCAAACGGCCACTGGCTCCAGGGGGGAAGCAGGGTCCTCAGCATCTCCTGGGCCCGTGCCAAGCCCTGGGGCATCTTTCTGTAAACTCTAACCCTGAGCTAGGCACCGAGAGTACCCTTCTTTCTGAAGGGCATGAAGCTCAGAGGAGGGGAATAACTTGCACAAAGCCACACAGCCAGCAGACGAGAGAGTTGGGTCCCAAAGTCCCTCTGTTAACTGTACATCAGGTGCAGAGTGAGAGGTTATCCGTAGGTTACTCTCACCCTGAGGATCCTGGTAACGATCCCAGACAGATCTTGAGCTTGGAGACAACAGGATGTATGTAGCCAGGTACTGAGGGTCATACCTTAATCCCAGCATTATGGAGGTAGAGGCAGAAGAATCGGGAGTATTTATCTAGCCTAAAGTACATAGTAAGACTTGGGTCAAAAAAACAAGGGCCTGGATGTAGCTCCGTGGGAGAGCATTTAACTAGCATAAACAAGACACTGGTTTCCATGCTCAGCACTGAAAAAATTAAAAGCCACTCACTATTGGTTCATCCTCTCCACTGAAAATGTGTTTCTTCAGTGATTTTGCCACTATTCTGCATCTTTCTTGTTGATTTTGTAGAATTTGTTGTATTTCATTTTGTTTTGCTTGTAGTTCCGTGCATTAAACCCAAGAATTCTCATTGTCGTTTTCGTTTGCCCCTGAGCTTTTTCTGCTCAAGGGTAGCACTCTACCAGCAGTAATGCGTCCAGGTTTCTGGTGGTTAATAGGACATAGGAGTCTCACAGGCTTTCCTGCCCAGGCTGGCTTTGGACCATGATCTCAGATCTCAGCCTCCAGAGTAGCTAGGATGACAGGCGTGAGCCACCAGCGCCCAGCTTTGGTATGGAGATTTTATCTCAGGGCCTCATGTTTGCTTTGTTTGCTTGCTTGGCTAAACTAATTGAGTCATAACTCCAGCCCAGCTTAGTGCTGTTTTTTTCCTCTTTTGTTCCAGTACTGGGGCTTGAACTAAGGACCTGAGTGCTGTCTCTTTGCTTTTTGGCTTAGGGCTAGTATTCTACCACTTGAAGCACAGCTCTGCTTCCAACTCTTGGGAGGTTAATCAGAGATAAAAGTCTCATGTACTTTCTTTCTGGGCTGCCTTCAAACCCAAATCTTCAGATCTTTAGCCTTCCGAGTCACTGGGATTATAGTCATGAGCCACTGGCACCAAGAAAGATGAGTTTTCTGGTTTGTTTTCTGTTTTTTTTTTTTTTTTTTTTTGTTATTGGTATTGGTTTTGGTTTTGGTTTTTTGCTGGTCCTGGAGCTTGAACTCAGGACTTAGGCACTATCCCTGATCTTTTGTGCTTAAAGCTAACACTCTACCACCCAAACTACAGATCCATTTCCAGCTATTCCAGTACTTTTTTTTTTTTTTTTGTCGGTCATGGGGCTTGAAATCTGGGCTTGGGTGCTGTCCTGAGCTCTTCAGCTCAAGGCGAGCTCTCTACCACTTGAGCCACAGCGCCACTTCTGGCTTTTTTCTTTTTGCTTATGTGGTGTTGAGGAATCGAACCCAGGGCCTCAGGCATGCAAGGCAAGCGCTCTACCACTGAGCCTCCTTCCCAGCCCATCTGTCCCTTTCTTAATAGTGCCTTTTGATGAACAGAAGTTTTAAATTATGACAGTTTAGTTTAGCAACAATTTTTTTTTCTTTTTCTTTTGCCAATCCTACGGCTTGAACTCAGGACCCGGGCACTGTCCCTGAGCCTCTTTTACTCAAGGCTAGCACTCTGCCACCTGAGCCACAGCACCACTTCTGACTTTTTCTGTGTATGTGGTGCTGAGGAATGGAACCCAGGTTTCAAGCATGCTAGGCAAGCGCTCTACCACTGAGCCACCTTCCCAGCCAACAATTTCTCGTAGTTATACATGGCACACTTTCTGTCACGCTTTCAAGTGGTTTTAGACCTTTGGTGTGCAGTAGCTGCTCATTCAAAGCCAACTCTTCTATTTGAGAGCTGGCTGGGCTCCAGTGGGCTCCTCCTTGGTGGTCCCTTCTGCCTCTGTTCCCTCTCATCTGGATGGCCTTCCATCGTCCTTCTGCCCGAGCTGCTATCTCTGAGCTCCCTACAGAGCTCGGTTATGAGCATATTCCTTACTGGCCGAAGAACACACCTAGGTCCCTGGCCCTCCACAGACACCTCCTACCATCCCACATAGAGAAGTTCTCTGGCTGGTGTGGGAGGGGGGAAGGGCTTCCCTCCGAAGGCTGGTCATGAGGCCAGTCCAACCCTGGTCTGGACCCTTCCCTCCTCCACACTGGTTCTTCCCCCATGACTTCCCTACCACCATGGAGCTGACCTTCCTGCATCATCTAATCCACACTCCTTATTCTCTCAGCTACGTGGCAGGCATAGGAGGATTGTGATCCAACGCCACCCCAGGCAAAAGTGAGACCCTACCTACCTGAAAAATAACTAAAGGGTGGGGGGCAGAGCTGGGCACCAGTGGCTCAATTAAAAACAAAACTCTTAGCTAGGCACCAGTGGCTCATGCCTGTAACCCTAGCTACTTAAAGGCTGAGATTATGATATCTTAGGTTTGAAAACAGCCTAGGCAGGAAAATCTGAGGATTGCGGTTTAAACCAGCCCAGGCAAGGAAAGTCTGCGAGACTCATCTCCAAAAAACTTCCAGAAAACCGGAAGTGGCGCTGTGGCTCAAATGGTAGAGCACTTGCCTTGAGCTGAAGAGCTGAGGGACAGCGCCCAGACCAAGTTCAAGCCCCACAACCAACAAAGAAAAACAGGGGACGGGGTGGGGGTGATAGAGTACATGCCTATCAAGCACAAAGCCCAGTAACACACACACACACACACACACACACACACACACATGGAAAAAACATGGCTCTAGGGCACAAAAAGTTCTTTAAAAAAACAGAAAGCAGCCAGGCACCGGTGGCTCACGCCTGTAATCCTAGCTACTTGGGAGGCTGAGATAAAAGGATTGTGGTTCAAAACCAGCCAAAGCAGAAAAGTACTTGTGAGACTCTTATTTCCAGTTAGCCCAACTGGGGATTGTCCCTGCTCAGCTAGGGAAGTCCCCTTGTACCTTTCTGGGGAAAATGTCCTTATGGCCATCTCGAAGAAGGACTCCTTGTGTTCAGCTGGGAAAGTTCCCCTTGTGCCCATCTAGAGAATGACCAGGTTGAGGGAGGTCCCCTGTGCCCATCTGGAGAAAACTCTTGTGTTCACCAGGGAAAGCTCTCCTTAAGCCAACTGAGGGGATACACCCTTTTTGCCCATCTGGTACTCATCCGGGGAAAGGTCCCTTGTGAGGAATTTCCCTGTCCCCACTTAAGAAGGGCCCTGTGTGCTGGAAATGTCCCATGGGGATTCCTTGCTATCTGTCTGGGGGAAAGTCCCTTTCTGCCATTCTTGGAAATGTTCTTTGTGTCCATATAGGCAGACCGCTCTTGTGCTCAGATACGGGATGGCCCCTTATGCTCAGATAGGAGGTCACATTGCATTATCTGGGGAATGCCTCTTTGTTCTTAGCTGGGAAAGATAACATGTGCCCATCTGAGTATGTCTCCTGTGCTCAGCTAGGGGAGATCTCCCAGGGCTCAGCTGAGAAAGGTCCTCTTGTGTCCATCTGCACAATGTCTCTTTGTGCCAAGCTAGGGAAAATCCCCTTGTGTTGCACAGCTGGGCAGCTCCTCCGTGTGCCCTTGGTGCCAATCCACAGATTGTTCACTTATTCTCATGTGGGGAAGGTTTCCTGGTAATCATCTGGTGAAGGTCCAAGTGTGTCTAGTTGGATGAAGTCCCCTTGGGTTCATCTGGTCCACTTGTGCTCAGCCACAAAGGTCACATACGTGCCCACTGTGGCATGTCCCCTGGTTTCCAAGGAGAAGGCCCCCTGATCTCACCTACAGAATGCCCTTTTGGTCTTGGCTGGGAAGGCTCATCTTGTGCTGATCTGGGAACGGTCCACTTTGTCCGTCTGGGGAGTATCTCCAGCACCCCGGAGAAGGTCCCCATGTGTTCATGCGGGACTACACCTCTTGTGCAAAGCCAGTGAAGATCCTCTTGGGCCAGTCTGTGAAGGTACTGTTGTGCTCATCTGAGGAAGACTCCCCGATGGCTATCTGGCCAAGGTCCAGTTGCTCCTAGAGAGGTTACATGCATGCCCATCTGAGGACTATTCCCTTGTTTCCATCTTGGAATTATCCCTTTGTGCCAGCTTGGGATGGTACCTGCTTTGCCCATCTGAGAAATGGCTCCCTGTACTCAGCTGAGGAAGGTTTCTTTGTGCCCAACTAGGAAAATCCCTTTGTGCTCAATTGGCAAAGTTCCCTTTGTGCTTATCTGGAGAAGATTCCCTCATTCCCATCTGGGAAAGCTCCCTTGTGTCCAACCAGGAAGGACCTTGTATACCTGTTTGGAATGTCCTCTGCGTCCAGCTGGGCAGGGTACCCTTGTGGTTGATGGTTAGGTCTTCTTGTCCCCATCTTGTAAAGGTCTTTTCTGCTCATCTGTTCAGCTGAGGTTATATGTGTGCCTGTCTGGAGAATGTCTCCTTCTTTGCAGCTGGCAAAGGCCCCTGGTGCTCACCTGGGCAGGTCACATGTGTGTCTATGTGGCCTTCGGCCCACATGGCAAATGTCCTCTTGTGCTCAGGCTGGAAGGTCACATCTGTGCCTGTCTGGAGAGTGCCCTTGTTTCCAGCAGGGTAAGCCCCGGGTGCTTAGCCTAGGTCACGTTTGCTTAAATGTCTATGTCCAGTTGGAGACTGTCCCCTTGTGCCCAGCTGGGAAGTACTCCTGAGTCCACCAGGGAATGTCCTTTGTGTGTGTGAAGTTCTCTATGTGCTGATCTGTCTATCCATGTAGTGAATGTCTCGTGCCCAGCTGGGGAAGGTGCTGTGTGCCCAAGTGGGCATTATTCCTTACACCCAGCTTAAGCAAGTCCTCTGAAATCTCATTTATGGGATATGCCTTGTGTGTGTATCAGAGGAAGGACTGCTTGAGCCATGGTGGGAATGACCATTTGTGTATCCACTGGCTGGAGATCCCTGTGAATCTACCTTGGGAGTAGCCATTTGTGTCAAGCTGGGTTAAGTCCCCTGTATCCAACACTGGCTGGGAGTAGCCACAGAAAAAGTGTCACCCCATCTCCTAAATGTTTGTCTGCGATCAGGCAGGAAAAGGCATTGTGAAGAGAGTTTAAAGCCATGGACACGCTCCTGCCTCTACTGTGTGGTAGCATTGAGCTCCAGCTTCTGTGTGAAAAGGTCTCTCCAAAGAATAATAGCTGCAGAGTGGCGCTGTGGCTCAAGCGGTAGAGCGCTGGCCTTGAGCTGAAGAGCTGAGGGACAGCACCCAGGACCAGAGTTCAAGCCCCACGACCGACCAAAAAAAACAAAAACAAAACAAAAGAATAATAGCTGCAGGAGGCAGCGGGTCAGCTTGGTCACGGGCTGCCTCCTGCACCTGATCTGGGGACACAATGCTAGAACTCTTTCTCTCTCATGTGATGTGGACACGGACAGAGACAGATGCTCACACACCACCAGTGGATACCCATTTTGGACTTCCTTTCCACTAATAGCCTGTCCTCTTCTCCACTATCCCAAGGAAGAAACATGGTTGGGATTGTCATGATATGCCCCTGGCTATGGCTGGGGCCTGGAGATATCCTGGGATGGTGCTCAGGCTAGCCGGGTTTGTAAGTGTGCTTGGCATAAGCCACGGCCAGTTCATGAGCTGTGTGGACCGGAAGCTGTGTGGAAGCACCTCCTGGTGTGCAGGGCTGCACTGTGTCCAGCCCATCGCTGTGCTGGCCAGGGCACCCGCTGGTAGGGGACTCCAAGTGAGGGTCAGGCAGAGTTGGGAGAGCCCTCCTTCATGCAGCCTGGGGCTCAGAGACAAGCTTCTAGGGGGCCGTGACCCAGTCTGCCCTCAATCAAGACCGGAGCCGGACCTCCTACTGGCTCAGGTGTCAGCCTCATCCTGTGGGTGCCTGACCAGACACTGCGGAGAGCCAAGTGTAGGGCTCTGGACATCCAACCCTGGTCTTCTCTTCCACCGGTGTCAGGGACCTCTGCAGATGGGCTGGGTCAGGCAAGGTGCCAGAAAGATCTGAGAAAACCACAGATGCGGCTGTGGGAAGCGTGAAGCCCAGGTCACGGCGGCTCCATACCGGACCGGGATGGTGAGTGACAGGGCTTGTCCACGTGCGGTGTGGCTAGGGGAAAAGCGGCCCTATGTTTCCATCTTGTAACAAGCCCTCCTTCTGGGCTGGTATCTCCTGGGGTTGCAGCCCTCAGCCGTGTCCACTGTGCGCCCTGCCCAAGTCCAAGGACAGCCACCCCGTGGCAGCTTTCTCCGTGTTTTCCGAGGGTTCGCCGCGGCCAAGCGCTGTGCCGCTGGACACCAGGGTGGGTGCTGGGCACAGCCGCTGGCGGGCGGGGCGCAGGGGGCGCAGGGGGGCGCAGGGG
>NW_012267238.1:252552-274042 GCF_000151885.1 Dipodomys ordii | reverse complement strand
CGCGCCGCCTTCCGCGCCGAGGGCCGGCGGATGCCTCGGCCGGGCTCCCGGCAGGGGCTGTGCAGGTGGACAAGCCACCCATTGTCTTCCGTCCCAGAAGCCCCGGAGGAAGGGGCCTCTTCCCAGGGCTCCCTTCTGGGGAGCCTGGTGGGAGATGCGGGCAAAGCCAGTCTCCTCGGGGTCTCCAGAAGAGGAGAGAGAGGGGTGGGGCTGCCTGTTCTGCCCAGACTTGACTCTGTGGCTCAGGCCTTCACTGCACGGACTCACTGAGCACTGGAGCCCAGAGAGCCTGCCCTTCCCGGCGAGTCTGTCAGCCCATCCTCTGGGCCTGCCCTGAAGCCTTTCACTCATGATGGCTGGTGGTGGCCTGGCCTGAGTAGTGGTGGGCAACTGGAGTAAAGGGGAAGGTGGAAGGCAGGACTCCAGGCCAGGCAGCTCCCTTCCCAAACCCAGACTGCACTGAGAGTTGAGGTGGCTGCGGTTGGTTAGACCCGGGGCAATCGCTGCTTCTTGGGGGTGACAATGTAGCCATAGAGGGCACACCTCATGTATGGCACAGGACAGTGGCTCCGGTACGTGTGCGCTTCCCAGAGGCTTCGACGGAATCTACAGAAGTGCACATCTCTGCCCAAGTCTGGGCTCTGCTGTGGACACTTGCCCCGAACAACTGAGGCCGGACCAGACGATGGGGAAAGACCCAGGCCCTAGTCTGGCACTCCTCCTCAAGTAGGAGGTGGACAATGACACCTGCCCCCACATCTGCCCCCAGGTTCGTGTCTGGCGGTACTTGAAAGGCAAAGATATCGTGGCCCAGGAGAACCTGCTGGATGGTGGCAACAAGGTGGTGATCAGCGGTTTTGGAGACCCCCTCATCTGTGACAACCAAGTGTCCACTGGAGACACCAGGATCTTTTTTGTGAACCCGGCACCTCCCTACCTGTGGCCAGCTCACAAGAATGAGCTGATGCTCAACTCCAGCCTCATGCGGATCACTCTGCGGAACTTGGAGGAGGTGGAGTTCTGTGTAGAAGGTGCGTAGTGGTGGTGGGGTGCCGGCAGGGGCCCGCAGCAGTGACGGTAGGTGTAGAGGGAGCAACAGGTATAGGCAGAGGAGCAGGCTTGGAAAGGGTGAGTGAAAACTCTGGTGGGGGTTGGGGGGAGCTGCTGAAGAGAGTTCGCTGTGAGGAGGAGCACTTGTTGTCTTGATGCTTGACTCCGCTCCACCCTGACTCTGGCTTTCTGGTCTCCCCATTACGTATCTAGCCATGCCGAGGTCAGCAGCCCCAAATTCTGACATCAACTGTCTTCAGTAAATGAAAGCCAAAGCAAGTTTACAGCCCTGCGAAGGCTTCCTCTGCTTCTCCCCCACCCCCTCTTCCTTCCCAGCTCTCCACACTCCCTCTTTTCTAGGGGATAAGCTGGGCCAGGTGAATGGATACCAGCTGTCCTGGTCTTGCAGATGTCCAAAGTCTTGTCTAGATCAGGTCCACATGTTTAAGCAGTCCTGTGCAGCTGAGCACAGGATTACCTGGGAGGAGCAGTGCAGTGTGTTGGCGGGCTGATGGTTTCTGGGGTGAGTATTCTCACCTCTGGGAGGTGACCAGAACCACATTCGTCCTCTCTTGGAGATGGAGACCCGTGGCTAGTGACAGTGGCTGAGCGGCAGCTCCCCACATCCTGTCCTCCCAGGGATGCCTGGAAAGGAGTGTAGGACTGGAAACAGCAAAGCTTCCTTCCTAAGGCAGTGGCAGGCCTCGTGACCTTGGGCCCTCTCCTGTGCGCTGTTGGCCACTGAGGCAGTCTTAACTCCCACATGCCTTTGTGATTTGACCCTGGCTTGGCTCCTGTAGGGTGCCTCTGGGATTCTGCCTCAGTGCTGCCTTGGGGACACTACAGGGGAGATAGGACCAGAGTGGGCGCTCTGTGGCCTTTCTCCCTAGCTGTGGTCACCTGCTCTTAGGCTGCCTCCAGGCCCTTTGTGTCAGACCCTGCTCAGCACTGGCTCATATCGCCCAGTCTGGAGACTTGTGGCTGGGGAACGTTCTGGCTGGAGCATAGGGGCAGAGGAGGCCATGAGGTTGACTTCGGGTCAAGTAGGAGCTAAGGAGGGGCTGACAGTCCCTTTGTCCCTATAATATCAAAAAGGCAAATCATTAACTCTAAAGCTGGGTAGGTCCAGCTGGAGGGTCCATGACTCAGTAATGGAGGACTTACCCTAGAGTCGGAGGTCACAGAGTAGGAGGGTCACTCTGGGTAGAACAAGGTCCAGCATCTTGTCAAAACCCACTCTGTTGGAAGTGGAGGTGTGGCTCGTGTGGTAGCTTGACAGCCTTGAGCAAAAAAAGCCAAGGGAGAGTGTGAAGCCATGAGTTCAAGCCCCAACACCAAAAAAAAAAAGAAGCAGCAGCTCGCCTGACTCTGGCTATGGGAATGCTTGCGTAGAACCAGAGGGAAGGAGGTCCCCAGGGAAAACCTCTCCCCGGTGGCTGTGCACTGTCTACTGTGGAGGTCCTGCTGTGGGTGTCTGGCACTCAGGCCAGTCTGGTCCCACAGACCAGTGGGTGGCCAGCGGAGAGTGCCGTGCTGTCCCCCATCCCGGGAGGTATAATTGCAGACCTGCAGTGGGGCGGGGGTGGGGGAGTGGGGGAGAGAAGCCCAGAGAGCAGGGACAGAGTGAGGATCCTCCGCTCCTCTGTAAGGGACTGGGGCCCCCAGAAGCTCTGAGAAATGACTTGGATCTATTTTTGAAGCAGACCAGGGTATCATGGAAGGTGAGCAGGGCACGGGACAGGGTGAGGGGAGGCTGAGCCTCCTGGAGTGACATGCCTGTCACCATCCCACACTGGGTGGGTGTAGATGATGGGGCCATGTGCTGTTCCTAGGACACTACCCCAGGTCCTCACTGTAGAGGCCGGTCAGCCACAGGACCTGCACGCAGCTGACCCCTCCTTCACATTTTGCCCCTTGGGCCCAACACCAGTTCAACCCTCAGTGGTGCAGAATGAGGGCTTCCTGGTGTGGGAATCTGGGAATCTTCATCCAGCCCTTCCTCCAGCCTCCAGGAAGGCTTCTTCCTCCCCCTAGTCCTCTGCCTGGGGAACTACATTCCTGGCATAGCTGAGACAGGTATGTGCCCCTCCCTCTGCGCCACCTTTGGGCAGGGAAAGCTATTGCTCCTTCCAGAAGGGAACACACACATGCGCGCACGCGCGCGCCAGCTACTGCTTTGTCAGGAGTGGCACGGCCAGCCTGGGCACCTACTCTGCTAGGTGGGAGTTGCTCAGAGTCCCTCCCAGCCTTCTTACCTCACCTCTGGAAGGCTGGGCCTGGAACCTCCAGGAAGCCCCCAAGAGGGATGTAGGCCTAGCTGCTGCCTGTCCCCCACCCTTAAGAGCCTGCAACAGAAAGGAAGTGTTGTCTGCCCTGCTGGGGCCTGGCCCAGAAACAGGGCAGGGGGCCAGGGTTGAGTGAGCCTGGCACCTGCCCAGACTGGCCTTGCCCAGCCCTGAAGCTGGGGGTCTTGGCAGCCATGCTCCCCAGTTTGGCCTGGCCAGTCAGGTTTTGTCTGCGCCCTTCCTCCCTGCCATGCCAGCTGACCAGAGCCTATGGAGAGCAGTCTTCGGGCACACTGGAGCAGGACCAAGCCCTCCAGACTTGACTTTTCTGCACTGGGGCCTCCTAGGCTATCGGCTGCAGTTGAATTGTAAAGGATGGCCCTCTGGGCACGCTCAGCTCCCCCAGTTCCTTCTGCCAAGGGGGAAGATGGCTTCTCTACCACCTTCTTCTCTACCCAGAGCTCTTGAGGGCTCCTGCAGACAGGCCCAGGCTCCAGGCTGCTGGCCCTGGAGGCTTGCCACCCAGAATCTGCCCCCCTCACAGAGGGAGGGGCTTCTTCTACCTACCAGGAAGGTTTGGTGGAAAGGCAGAGTGTTTGCCTGCACCTGGGGTCCCTGAGGCAGCCCTGTGCTGGCAGGTGGAGGGGGAGTTTCTATAGGGGTAACCTCACTTTAGGCAGGAAAAGGGGCAGGACTGAGCTACTGGCAGTGGTTCCCGGCTTTTTCCAGACCCACCCCAGTCCCCCATACCCACCCAGATAAAAGCCCCACCTTACCTCCTCACAGTTGGAAGTGGAAAAGTTATTTTGGACCTCCCACCTCCCTGTCTACATGCGTCTCTGGAGCCAGTGCTGGAGGGAGCAGACTCTGTTGGGGCCTGCCTGAGCCCACCTGGTCAGGTGCTGGCCGGGACCTGGAGCTTCTGCGCATCCCCAAGGGCTGATGTGTAGGGGGAGAAGGGAAGGAGGCTGCTGAGGGAGCGTTGAGAGGCAGCTGCAGGGCTGGAGGTCCAGCCACTGGCCCTCCCGCGTCCCCCGCATAGAAGGGGCGGTCCCTTCACTGCCTCCACCCAACAATTGTAGAAACAGCTTTGCCTCCACCTGTGGGCCACGGGGCTCACCTTGGAGCCGGGAGCAGGCCCTGCGTGGTGTGGCCGGCCCTTCTCCGACCACTGTCTGAGGTCTAGTGGCCTTCTCCCCACTGGGCTGCATCAGCCACCCAGGCTGGCAGGCAGCACAGCTATGTTGCCCACCTGTACACCTCTGTTTCCTAGGAACAGATAGATACCGGTGGAGGAGGGTTTTGTGTCCTCTGTACCTCCCGCCTTCTGAGATCAGCTCAGAAGTGGGTACAGGTGAACTGTAAATTGGCAGGGTTGAGGCTGGGACTTGGGGGGCTACGGACAGTCTCTAGTGGAGCCGTCAGTGGAGAGGGACTTCCTCTGCTGTCCCTCTTCTCCTTTGACCTTTCTTTCCTTTAAGTCTCTCCTCCCCAGCTTAGGTCCTGAGAATTTCCTCTGAGGAAATTCAGCCCTGCAGGGGTTCTTACAGCTGGACCTGGGAAAGGAGATGGCTCCTCCCAGGCTCTCCCTGAACCGACCCCATGATGTGGAGGCGTGGGGGAGGGAGCTGCTCTGTCCCCACAGGCCAGGACTGTTCCAGCTGTGTGGGTCTCCTCCCTCTCCCCCTCGGCCTCCCCCTCTCCCCCTTCCTCTCCCCTCCCCCTCTCTCTTTTTCTCCCTTTCTTGCTTGCTGCCCTGACTGGGGGCCACTGTTCCCACTGTCCCTGTTTGTGTGATTTGTTGTTTTGGTTTGGAGCTTGAACCCAGGGCCTGGGCACTGGCCCTGAGCTTCTTTTGCTCACGGCTAGCAGTCTACCACGTGAGCCACAGCGCCACTTCCAGCTTTTTCTGCGTATGTGGTTCTGAGGAATTGAATCCAGGGCAGGCGAGCACTTTACCACAAGCCACATTCTCAGCCCTGTGTGATTGGTTTTTTGTTTTGTTTTTGGGGGTTGTGAGGCTTGAACTCTGGGCCTGGGTGCTGTCCCTGAGCTCTTTAGCTCAAGATGAGCATTCTACCACTTGAGCTACAGTACCACTTCCAATTATCTGGTGTTAATTGGAGATAAGAGTCTCACGGACTTTCCTACTCCGGCTGGCTTTGAACCATGATCCTCAGATCTCAGCCCTCTGAGTTGCTAGGATGACATGCGTGAGCCACTGGCGCCCAGCTGTGATTGGTTTTTGTTTGTTGTTTTTTTGTGTATGTGAGTTTGCCCATACTGAGGCTTGAACTCAGAACCAGGGTGCACCCTTGATTTTTTGGTCCAAGAATGGCATATTACCACTCAAGCCACGTGTCTACTTCCAGCTTTTCAGAGGTTAATTGCAGATGAGTCTCATGGACTTTCCTGCCTGAGCTGGCTTCAAACCAGATCTTAAGATCTCAGCCTCCTGAGTAGTACGATTACAGGTGTGAGCCACTGGTGACCAGCACCACTGCCCTTTGTTTCCCTGGGGGGCACTTGGGTGTTGGGTCAGTGGGCTGGGCCTGGGCAACCTCTGCCTGGGTCTGACATGTCAGGTTCTGGATTCTGTCTTCATGCACACATGGGTCTCAGCCTCTCATCCAGTCTGTCCCCATCTACTGTGCCTGGCTGGGCAATTTGTCTGCTGAGGGCCTGTGGACTCTTCACTTGTGGGTGAATATTTGGCTGAGATGAAGGACACACTTGCTGAGCTGCATTGCAAGTGGAGAGAGTCCTCTGGCTGGTCAGATGATCCACTGCTCCTCACAGGCCTCCCAGACCGTGAAGCTGACATAGACCCTCACTCCCCACCCCAGGGCCAGAGTGAGGGCTGTGGGTGCTCGTCATCGGGTGAGGTGGGCACCTTCCGCCGTGGGCCTTAGAAGAAGCATAGGCTGTGTGGCTGCACAGACCAGAGTGTACACCAGTGTGAAGGTCAAGTACATTTGAGAGGAATGAACTCAAAAACAGCAGGCTGCCAGGAGGAGGAAGACGTGTTCCCTCTTCCCTGTGAGGGGAGAGCAGCCATGCTCGGGCAGGAGCAGCAGCTCACTGTGGCTCACCCACTCGGAGTCCTTTACCACTCTGTTGTAGGTCCTCACATCACCTGCATGGGGCCCTGCTGGGGCTCTGGCCTGGCTCCCCAAGGAGGCCAGGCGCAGCAGTGAGCTGAAGGGAAGGTAAGCTCAGGAAACAGGATCCCTGCCACCTGAGTGAGGTGGCACAGGTACTGTGGGCATGGGGAGGAGAGGAGACTGGGAAGCAAGCTAGCTGGCCCACGCAGCGTGGCCTTCCTGCTCGACCTGCTGTCCCAACGTCCCTCATCAGCGAGTCAGTGTACTGGCCCCATGGGAAGGCTTCTCCTGACTCACTGGCCTCTTCTCCACCCCTGTCCTCCCAGGGTGTCTCGGCCCCTTCTTCCTTAGCCTTTGGACCTGGTTATCCCCTCCTTCATTCTGATGCCCAGCTGTCTGGCCACCTCCACCTCCATGAAGTCCCCTAGTTCTCGGCTTTTGGGGCTGGGCCCCAGAACCCCCTGTGTCTATCCCCCCCCTGTGACTGGCGCCTCACCAGCTTGGCACAGCCACGCCAGACAAGACCACCTGGGTCCCCTGACTTCACCGGATACGGGCCACAGCTGACTGCCACCCTGCCTCCACTGAGCTCCCTTTGCTCCTGGAGGAGGGCAGGGTGGTTGAAGTGTGTTTGGGGCCTCCAGGGAGGAGAGGGACAGATGGCATCAGTAGCCCCACATGGCCATTGCCCTTTCTCCTATGCTCCCTCAGCACCCATTCATTCTAGTGGATGGTGCCCAGGCTCACCTTGGGGACAGCGTCACCAGCAGCTTCCTCTGTTACAGGATCCCTCTGTTACTGATCCCTGCCCCCTTGGAAACCCAGCAAACTACCCAACCAGACCTGAGGTATCCATGCTGGCTGGCTAGTTATGGGGAGGAGTCTCCGCCAGCTGATTGAGGAACGGAGAGGGCTGGCCTGACCTAGCCTGGATGTGTGCCTCTTCACATGGTCACTGAATCCCACCTCC
This sequence comes from Dipodomys ordii, assembly GCF_000151885.1. NCBI lineage: Eukaryota > Metazoa > Chordata > Mammalia > Rodentia > Heteromyidae > Dipodomys > Dipodomys ordii. Next base: position 266,633 of record NW_012267238.1, on the reverse strand, counting down.
TCCAGGGTAGACTGATAGTCAAGGTGGGGGCCAGGTGGGGGGATGGGCACAGGCACCTCCTGTCCCCAGAAGGTGATCACAGGGCCCCAGGCCTGAGGCTGGCAAAGAGAAGCCGTGGAGGGTGCTTTCTTCCGGGGAGGCTGGCCCAGGGCCCAGCAGCGAGGTCCTGCAGTAAAACACGCATTGTCTGCTAAGGTTGAGGGGGAAGGGAAAGCAGGGCAAGGCAAAGCCTGAGACCAGGCACCATGTCAGCCAGTGCTTTGAGCATCCACCCCGAAGGAGATCGGTTGCCTTGAGCCGGGCACCCTCAGAGATGCCTAAAGGCAGTCGGTAGGAGGCAGACGGCCTTGCCTGCAGGCACTGGCTGGGTGAGGCGCATAGACGGCTGGGAAGAGCAGCTCACTGGCCAGCTCAGCCTACCCTGACCGCTCCTCGTCCTTTGCCAGGGAGGGATCCCTACACCAGACCCATGGGCTGCCAGTGGCCTGGACACTGCCCTCCAGAGGCCCCACCCACCTCCTCGGGTCTGAAGAATACTTGGAGGTTTCCCTCCAGAATGTACGTGTGTCCAGATGGCAGGGGCTGGGGTTATACCCAGTGCACCCTCTGGGTCAGGGGCGAGCTTTGTGATGCGCTCATGTATATGACATCAGTGATACGGGTCAGGGCAGGCGGGCTGTGACAGCCAGTGTCTACACAATTGATAACTGCTGCTGCGTGCCGCAGAGCAGGGACCTAGCTTATGGGCACATGTGTGGTTGCATGTTGTGAGGTTTTAACCCAGAGACAAGGAGACTAATTCCTGGCTCTGCATCTTGTTCATTCCAAAGCATGAGCCTGATGGACTGGTCAAGGCTGAATGGTTTTGTCTGAAGATCCCAAAATAGCTCCAGTAGCCTGAATCCCCCCGCAGCACCCCCCCCCTTTACTGGCCTAGGGCCTCAATGGCTCTTTGTCTCTTGAAGGCATCCCACTCCTACAAGGGACTCAGACACTGACTGGGCTTGCTGGGACCAGGCTGCTTATTCTCCCTGGCTGTGTTCTCTGCAGCCCTCACGTGAGCACTAAAAGCTCCGTCTGTGGGGGCCTCTTAAGCAGTAGATCCCGGGGGCTCTGCTTGGGGGATGCAATGTCGCAGGGCCCTGAAGCCTCTATTGCCAGCTCTGTGCATGGCTCAGGGCTCCCACCCCACCTTGGACCAAACCCCCTGGGTCTCACACTTCCTACAGAGTACACAGGAAGATCTCAGGAAAAACACCGGCAGGGACAAAATGCTGGCTTCCCATCCCAAGTCCGCAGTTGGCTTTCTCAGCTGTGAGCCAAGCCTTGCTCTAGAAGATAAAAGCTCACACCTACTCTGGGTGCTGAAGCAGCCAGTATCACAGGGACACTATCAGTGAGCTGTGGACAGTTCCAAGGTCCAGAGGGGAGTGGCTCCACTGGGCTCTGAGGAGAGAGCGAGACCGGCCCCAGGCGAGTATCGGGGCAGGTGATGGATTGCTACTCTGGACTCGGAAGGGTGGCGGCCCCACTTTATTTGCACGGTTTCACTAAATGGTAGATTTGGGACCACAAGAAATAGGGAGACCCAAAACACAGGTGATGCCACAGCGTGGATGTGGGGTAGAGGGCCAGGCCTGGGGGTTTGAATATCAAGCTGGTTTCTCTTCACTCCAAGTGCTTTTTTTTTTGGTCAGTTGTGGGGCTTGAAGTCTGGGCCAGGGCGCTGTCCTTGAGCCTCTTTGTGCTCAAGACTAGCACTCTACTTGGGCTACAACGCCACTTCTGGTTCTCAAATGGTTAATTGGAAATGAGTCTCACTGGGACTTTTTGTGTTTGTTTTTGTCAGTTGTGGGGCTTGAACTCTAGCCCTGGGCCCTTGTCCCTCAGCTCTTCAGCTCAAGGCGAGCACTCTACCACTTGAGTTATGGCGCCACTTCTGGTTTTCTGGTGGCTAATTGGAGATAAGAGTCTCATGACTTTCCTGCCTAGGCTGGCTTTGAATGGCGATCCTCAGATCTCAGCCTCCTGAGTAGCTAGGATTCCAGGGGTGAGCCACCGGCACCCATCTGAACACCTTTCTGGCATGAGACATCTGACCAATTTTGAGTTGGCCATTTCTATAAAATTGATTTTTTTTTTTTAAAGAAGAGTGGAGCAGAGGAGGTAGGTGGGTACTAAGTGCCAGGTGAGGCAGGGTAGGCTTTAGGAAGAACCTGCTTGACAAAAGGGGGGCTCCAGCTGTGTGCCTCTGGGATTGAGTGCTGGCGGGGAGAGCCCAGCTGGGACCATGTAGGAGTAGGGCCATTTCTGGCCCGTGTCTGTGACATCAGGGTCCTGGACAGAGGAACTCTGCCCAAGCCAGGTGCTCCAGGGAGGTGGGTGTGGTCAGTGCTGCTTTCTCAAGATGACTGAGAGGAGGTCTGAGAGAGACCACTGGGTGGCACTGGTGGTCAAGGCCATAACAGTTTGGCAGCTCATAGACACAGCCTGGTGGTAGGGTGTGGGTGTGCCTGGTTGGTGTAGCCCGAGGTATGGCGTGGTGGGGATTCAGGGAGGGTTGGGCGAGTGTGCCGTTCACGTCATTGCAGTGGGTGCCCGCTTGAGAGGGTCCCCGGTCCTGGCGGGGCGTAGGCTAGCCAAGAGGCCTCTGCAGGGAGGACTTGCTGTTCCCTTGGAGGAGGGCACATGCTAGGGTGTGCGCAGCTTGGGTGCCAGCAGATGGATGTGCCAGGAAGGGGTAGTGGAAGCAGTGCAGAGTCCTGTATGGGGCTTTGCCAACCCACAGTACACACCGGTTTACCGGGAGCTGGAGCCTTTGTATGGAAGCTGGGAAAAGGCTGACCTCATGGAAAAGTTGTGCCCAGCTACGTCATGCTGGGGGTTCCAGGCATGCCCTCTGCCTGGGTAGCTGTTCTGGAGTTCTCAGGATGGCACTCGACTACTAAGGAGGGGTGGCCAAAGCAGTTGCTGGACCCAAACCCTTATCTCAGGATCTAAGAACCCCCATCCACACCAGGTAGAACTAACAGGAGCATAAACCCTGGCAAACAGGCATGGATGACGTGCCAGCACACACACCCACCCCAGGATTGAGTCCCCGAACAGGCCCACATCTCCAGTGGTGACCACAGAGTCTCACAGCCAGCCTGCAGCAGGGGGAAGGGCCTGCCCAGCCTTGGACCACACCACCTGCAGGCTCCCTGGTCCCTGCCCAAGCATGGGCTTTTCCTTAGCCCCACCCCTTCCTTTTGCTGATATCCTACCTGGCGCCTCTGTCCTGTAATCCTGTAATACTGTCACCTCCCCAACTCCTGTCCTTAGCCAATCATTTCCTTAGCCCCTTTCTAAAACCGTCGCCCCTTCCCTCCACCCTGCCTCCTGCTGTCCACCCCTCCTAACCCTACCCCTCCCTCGGCTCTGCTCTCTTCTCCAAATGTCTTCCCTCTCTCCCCCCCACCCCCTCCTAGCTGTGCTCCTTGGTTGCTTTTGTACTGTTCACATCCTACTCATGGCTTTAGCCTCACCCACCGGTTCCTCCGTGCGCGGAGCGAGCTGCGACTCCCCCACGGAACGGGGGGTCCCCTGAGGCACTTCCTTTGTCTCTGCTCCCGCCCTCCCTCCGCGGCGCAGGGGGCGCCCCTGCCCCTCACTCACCGCTGGAGCTGACTCGGGTGAGGCGAGCTGTGCTGTGGCCAGAGGAAACCTCGGTGGCCTACTCCTTTATTCTCTCCAACGCGGTTGCTCCTCCTGCCGCTGCTGCCTTGCTCCCGCCTCTGCCAGGCGCAGACCAGGCCCCTGCCGTGCCGTGCCGTGCCGTGCAGCGCCGCCACCCGTACCCACATCTCCCTGCCTCTTCAGCCGCCCAGGCTCCCTCGGGCTCCGGAGCACAGCATCAGAAGACAGCGCCGGCTGGCGGACGGAAGGAAGGGTTTCGGCCAGCGGGGGTGGCTGTGGCCCTCTGTCTTCTGCCTGCCTCCGAGCCCACGCCGGGATCCCACCTCAGGAGAACCCTGCTTACCTCATTATGAGCCGGGAGGGCCAGGGAGGGCCAGCAGCTCCCAGGCGGCGGCTGGCTGAACTTTGAGGCACAGTGGCTGTCTGTCTGCTCTCCCAGAGGACCCGGCATGGGGGGAGTGGCCCCGAAGAGGCCTAAGGGTGCTCCTTAAGGACCCTCACACCCTGAGAGCGGGGGCTGGCCATGCCCCGGCTGCCACTGGAGCGTCGCCCTGGGCAACAGCCCGGGGCCTCCCTGCTGGTTCGGTACTTCATGATCCCCTGCAACATCTGCCTGATTCTGCTGGCTACAACCACGCTGGGCTTCGCAGTGCTGCTCTTCCTCAACAACTGTAGGTGGCCACGGGGTGTGGCCCAGGTGGCCCTGCTGCTGGCCAGGCCTTCCATCTTGGCTGCCAAGGGTTGTGGAGCATGTGGGGTCACAGCAATGCCAGGAGCCATCACATCGCCCCGACGGGCAATCTCTCTCTCTCTGGGGACTGGGTGGTTCCTCGCAACCCCCAAGTCCCTTGAGGCCCGTCCCTGGGCCCGTGGGGCTGACCCCCATCTCAAGCTGCATAAACAGCTTTAGGAGATGGGAGGGGGATGTGTACACTGGATGCCTGGGGGTTGGTGTCAGGGACAAAGCCTGCTTCACTAGGTAAGCTTGGCTCCGCCCCCCCCCAGGGCTCTGACAGGTACCTGGCAGCTAGAGGGTCAGAGCACAGGCCTCTGTCTTTGTTCTGCTCTCGGCTTTAGCTAGTCCCTAGGTCTCGAGGATGGCGTCTTGGGTTTCCCGGTCTCCCCAGCCTGGATCTCTGTGACTGGAGTGGGAGGAGGTATGGATGGACAGAGCACTGGACGCGCAAGGCTGTGGTCAGGAGGGCCTCACTTGCAGTTTTGTTCTGTTTTTCAGACAAACCCGGGACCCACTTCACGCCCGTGCCTCCAGCACCTCCTGATGGTGAGTGAGGGGGGCCATGTGGATGGGCAGTTACGGTTGGAGATTTTCTGAAGTGCGTTCATGGTGCACTTTTAGAGGGAGGAGGCTCAACACGGGACCCTCAGTCCTTTCTGAGGAGTCCGTGGGGGTCTTGGGTACTAGCACCCAAACGGGACTTTAAATTCACTGGGCCTCAGCCTCACAATTAGGAGCCAGACCCGGAACCTGGAAGTTGTGGGATGATGTCGGGCAGTACGAGGGAGGCGGGCTCTGGCATGGAGGCTTGCGATGGGTTGCCTCCTCTTTGTCCTTCCTTTTCCCGTTTAGGGTAGGGTGGGGCTGCGGTAGAAGAACAGAGGGGACACGGGCTAGAGGGGGAGGGCCTCTGCGTGGCCAGTGACAGCTGTCTGAGGGAGAGGTCCGGAAAGCCTGGGTCTGCCCCTAGGACTGAGCAGGCTACGGTGGGGAAGATGACCTCTTCTGATTGCTTTGTGGGATGGGGCAAGACCGCCCAGCTGTGCTGCTGGGCGTGTGCCTCTGTAATTAAGCTAATGTCAGAGCGGAGAGGTGGCCGTAGGGTTGCAGGGAAACAAGGGAAGGAGTGGTCTGGGACTCCCCTCGCCCAGCCTGGACAGCAGTTTCCAGCTTCACTCCTCACAAGCTCCTCTGGGTAGGTGCATGTCCAGGTTCACAGAAGTCGCGTGTGAGAGCTGTCCTGTGCAGGGCAGGGCCAGGACATGTGGGTTGGATGTTGGAGTCCTGGGTTCTTCAGGAAGCACCTCTGCGTTGCATAGTTGGTCTGAGTCACGTCCTGGGTCTTGAGTGGAGCGCAATGGCTGGACGAGGAGGCTGAGCACTGGCAGGACCCTGTGCTAGGAGGTTAGAGCAGGGGAGTGGCACCCCGGGAGCCTCAGCAGGCTGAGAAGCTAAGTGGAGGTTTTCTCTAGGAGTGGGGAGCTTGGGCACCAGAGGCAGACGCTAGATTCAGGGGTACAGGGTGGGCTTCTCATGTCCTTTGGCAGCAGCCATCTTGGTACCATCTGGCAAGGGTCATCTATAGGCAATCATCTTTTATTCCTTGGGATCGGAGAACTAGCAAGCTGGCAGTATGCGTCCTGACATACTTGGCCACACAGCTCTCTTCTTCCGAGGATATCGGGCAGTGTGGCATGGCAAGGCTGGGATGGTAAAAACAGTGGCTAGTGGGTCTGTGGGGGTGGGGGGTAATGTCCCCAAGAGCAACCGTTTCTAGGTTGCCTACACAAGACCACAAAGGCTCCACAGAGCACCAGGCCTGGCCTGGGTCATGGGGAGAGAGGCCTTGGGCCCTAAGGGGCCTCTGCCCACAAAATTGCTGCCATTATATTCTGCTGAGACACAGGAGCCCTTCGAGCATCACTGTGCTGTGTGCCGCCTGCGCAGGGCCTGGGGACCAGTGGGGATTAGATGGGTGAGTGGTCACCTCCCTGTCCTTCCTGGGCTGGGGGACAGGAGGGTGTGACCCAGACAAGTCCCTGATATAGTACACAAAGAGACTCAGTCCTGAGTGGGATGGGGCTGAGGCCGGGCATGTTCACAGCTCATGGGCACCAGGCCTGAGGCTGCGGAGACTCATTCAGGTTGGGCGCACCCCATGGACACATCCATGGTCCCTGCACACTCGGGTATTCACACCCAAGGCCCCTGCACACTCGGGCACTCACATCCATGGCCCCTGCACACTCGGACATTCACACCCAAGGCCCCTGCACACTCGGACATTCACATCCATGGTCCCTGCACACTCGGGCACTCACATCCATGGCCCCCGCACACTCGGGCACTCACATCCATGGCCCCTGCACACTCGGGCATTCACATCCATGGCCCCTGCACAGTCGGGTATTCACACCCATGGCCCCTGCACACTCGGACATTCACACCCAAGGCCCCTGCACACTCGGGCATTCACATCCATGGCCCCTGCACAGTCGGGCACTCACATCCATGGCCACTGCACACTCGGGCATTCACATCCCATGTATGTGGACGTAGAAGGGCTCATGACATCTGCTCCATCCTCCAACCCACTAGAGGCAGGGAGAGAGGTTAGACCCACGGCCACATTTGTGCTGTAAAAAGCCCCTCTGCCTCCCACAGTGCATGGAGAGATTGCCCGGGCAGGAGGTTGGCAGTCAGGGAGAGGCTCCCCAGGGGGAGTGGGTTCCTCCATTACGAGAGTAGTAGGCAGTGACCGGGAGCACGGGCAAAGTCTGGCACCGACGTTGCTGTTTTATCACTATGGCTTTGAAGACCCTGTGCTCCCCTCTGTATCCCTACAGCCCCTCCTCACAACAGGGCACAGCTCTCCTTGGGCCTCTGTGAGATTGGAATGGGCGTACACCAGTCTGCAGGTGGTCTTGGATTGTAGCTGTTCTGCTCGGTCAAATTTGTCTTGAGCTTCTTACGGTCTCCTAGCCCAAGAGGGAGGAGAGGTACAGAAACAGGCTGTGTTGAAGTATCAATGGGCTGTACATGAGCGACCTCTTAGTCACCTTAATGGACTCTGGGTTCATTGAGAGGAAGAGGTAGGGCTTCCTGGAGATGGTGATTCCAGTCTTGGGGGGCGGGGGTGGTGCATGTGCACATGACAGAATTTAGGGTTGAATTCAGTGTCTGTCCTGTTGCTTACCTTTTTTGTTCAAATCTGGCATTCTATTGCTTGTGTAGCAGCTCTACTTCTGGATTTTTGGTGGTTACTTGGAGATGAATCTGAATCTCATGAACTTTTCTTTCCCAGGTTCTTTGAACTGGGATCCTTAGATCTCTGCCTCCTCAGTAATTAGAATTATAGGTGTGAGCCACTAGTACCCATCTACCAATCTGACTTGTTTTGGGAGAGAGGTCTGAAACCAGAACTTGAGCTTGTCACCTGATGCTTTTGCTCATTGGCTACTGTGGTATCAACTGAGCCACACCTCTAGCCCACATGCATGCCCCCGGCCCCTGAGTTTTTGTTTTTGTTTTTTTTTGTCGGTCGTGGGGCTTGAACTCTGGGCTTGGGCACTGTCCTGGGCTCTTCAGCTCAAGGCGAGCACTCTACCGCTTGAGCCACAGAGCCACTTCTGGTTTTCTAGTGGTTTATTAGAGATAAGAGTCTTACAGACTTTCCTGCCTGGGCTGGCTTTGAACCATGATCCTCAGATTTCAGCCTCCTAGGTAGCTAGGATGACAGGTGTGAGCCACCGGCGCCCAGCTGAGAAGTTCTTTTGTCCAGACCAGAGATGTCAGTTGGGATTTGTGCTGGGGTGTGGAACAAGGTGATGAGGAACAACTGTCTTTGGCTGTGGGGTCAGAACCTCGGGGAGAGGTCTGGCCAGGCCCGGGCCACCCGATGGAAGGAGTGAGCCCAAGAGACACAGATGTGCAGCACCGGTTCCCCCACTGCTAGGACAGGGAGATGGTTGGGTTCTTGGCCCTGGAATTGGACCCTCAGGGGAGATCTTGTTCAGAAAGTCTAGCTGAGGACCTGAAGTATAGAATTTGGCCTGGGAGTCCCAAGGACCTTGGGCAACGAGGGCCAAGTGTAAGGGAGGAACTGGAGAGAGAGATGAGGAGGAGGAGATGGGAAGGAGGTCATGGCTTGGGTGACTTGAGTTTGGTTTCAGCTGGGACAGAGGATGCTGCTGGTACATGTCACAGCACAACTCTGCATAGCTCGTGTGCATTTCACAGGAGCCCTGGGAAGTCGGCCCAGTGTCCCCAGTCACAGAAACTGAGGCACAGGGAGGGACCCCGCCTCCAGGATCTGAGGGGCACTGTGCGGGGGTAGGTTCAAGAGGGCAGACACTCAGACACTGGCAGAAACAGATGAGGGAGGCTGGGGGGACTGTGGCTGTGGCTCCAGCCGACACGCCTTTCACTCACTGAAGATGGGAAGGGTTCTTCTGCTTTATTTCCAAGCACTCTAGGTGATGAGGGCCTCACCCCCACCATGACTTATTAATAATAGTTGCTCCCAATTAAACATTTATTAGATCCAGACAGCTGCAGCCCTTAAGAAGCCTACTTTGCCCACACTGTGCTCAGCGAGCGACCCCAGGGACTGGCCATAACAGCACTGGTCATGTACATCCTTCATTCTTACACTTGGTAGGCAATTGCAGGCTCCTCCCTGAGCCGGCTATGATTTGCTAGAGCAGACCATGACAAGGCGTGTGTGTTGGACATGGCTCTGCTGGGAACTAGAATGTTAGATGATGAGATAACTGGCCAGTGTGTGAAGCTGACTCTGGGGCAGCCTCGTAGTGTGTGGCCGAGGGCTCAGGTGAAGGCATTTCCTGAGGGGGAGGCTCAGGAGGACAGAGGGAGGTGCCCGAGGGACCCAAGGGAGAGATGCCACCATCAGCTTGAGCCTGGGAAGGCTGGGACGGGTGGGCACTCGGGTGGCTGGCTGTGGGAGCCACGGGAGGAGGAGGGTCCCCGAGTGTGGGGGACAGGAGAGACAGCTCGAGGGCAGGTCTGGGGAGTGTGCTTCTGAGTGGAGGCTGACTGGGAAGGAAGGCTGGACGCGGGAAGAAAGGGAAAGGGCAGGGCTCTGGGCTGCTAGGCCAGCAGGAAGAAGTCTGAGCCTGAGGGTGAAGGTGCTCTCTGGCTCTGCTTAGAGGACCAGAGACACAGAGGCAGCTGTGAGGAAAAAGCCCTGCGGTCACTGCCTGGGGTGGGTGGATCTGGTGAGAGAGGCTCTGGGGCTAATGTGGGTTCTCTCTCGGTGTCTCTGGGGCCCACTGAAGTGGGCCACAAGTCGATTTCCTGTGGATGGGGAGGGAGAGGAGGGAAGGGCCCTGGCTGGTGGGGCCCTTACAGGGACAGGAATGAAGAGGACAAGGCCCTGTGAGTGTGGACACAGGCAGTGGTGGGCACATGTGGCTGTGTGTGAACTTGAACAAGTGTGAACACGTGTGTGTGTGTGTGCACACGCACCGTGGGGTTTAGTGACTGCTTGCCTTTCAGGGCTCTACCATGGCTGCCTGTGTCCTGGCCCCCTAGAAAGTGGACTCTTGGGGGCTGGGAAGGCGGCTCAGTGGTAGCACTCGCCTGGAGCTGAAGAGCACAGGGGCAGCGCCCAGGCCCAGAGTTCAGGCCCCATGACTGACGAAAAAAAAAAAAAAAGTGCACTCTGAGCTCCAGTCCCTCCTCACGTTTAACTCCAGTGTGCAGGGGAATGCTGTGTGGCTTTGGGGCCGTGTGCGAGCCCAGTGAGGAAGATCCAGGCCGAGCCTCCTGCGTGTGCAAGAAGAGTCCCTGCCCCCTGGTCGTGGCGCCTGTGTGTGGCTCGGACGCCTCGACCTACAGCAACGAGTGTGAGCTGCAGCGTGCGCAGTGCAGGCAGCAGCGGCGCATCCGCCTGCTCCGCCGCGGGCCCTGTGGTGAGTGCCGGGCGCGGGCAGCCCGGCCTGCTGCGCGGGCAGGGTGGGCGGCCCGCGTGACCCGACTCTGCCCCTCGCAGGGTCTCCGGATCCCTGTGCCAATGTGACCTGCAGCTTCGGCAGCACCTGTGCACGCTCACCGGACGGGCGGAGCGCCTCGTGTGTATGCCCCACGACGTGCCCCGGGGCCCCCGAGGGCACGGTGTGCGGAAGCGATGGCGTTAACTACCCCAGTGAGTGCCAGCTGCTACGCCATGCCTGCACCCGCCAGGAACACATCTTCAGGAAGTTCAACGGCCCCTGTGGTAAGTGCTGCCCTCTTCAGGACGCCTCCCTAGGTCACTCCTACAAGCACGGTGACACCTCCTGACTCACCTTCCCGGTCAGACCCCTGCCAGGGTACGCCAGCCGACCCGAGCCGCCTCTGCCGCGTAGACCCTCACACGCGGCGCCCGCAGATGCTCCTGCGGCCAGAGAGCTGCCCTTCCCAGCAGGCGCCCGTGTGTGGGGATGATGGGGTCACCTACGAAAACGACTGTGTCATGGACCGCACCTCCGCTGCCCGAGGCCTGCTCGTCCAGAAGGTGCACTCCGGCCGGTGCCAGCCTCGAGGTGCGCGGCCCCGGGGAGGGTGATGATTCTGCCATGAGATGACCCACGAGGCCCCACAGTGCCTTCCCTGCCGTGTGCCGTGTGCCGTGCCTGCCCTCCCTGTGTGCCGTGTCAGCCCCTGCCCTCCCCGTGTACCGTGTACCGTGCCTGCCCTCCCCTGTGTGCCGTGTCAGCACCTGCCCTCCCCCCCGTGTGCCGTGTCAGCGCCTGCCCTCCCCGTGTGCCATGTCCACACCCTCCCCCCTGTGTACCGTGTCAGCGCCTGCCCTCCCCGTGTGCCATGTCCACACCCTCCCCCCCGTGTGCAGTGTCCACGCCTACCCTCCCCCACCCCGTGTGCTGTGCACACTGACTCGTGGCCTCAGTCGGGTCCCGTGCCCAGGGTGGTGGCTGGAAGGGTGCCTGTCCTCTCTGACCCCCTTGCCTCCCCCAGACCAGTGTGTGGAGGCCTGCCGGTTCGGTGCCGTGTGCCTGTCGCACCGAGGGCGTGCCCGTTGCTCCTGCGACCGGGTCACCTGTGACGGGGCCTATCGGCCTGTGTGCGCCCAGGACGGGCGCACCTACGACAATGACTGCTGGCGCCAGCAGGCCGAGTGCCGGCAGCAGCGCGCCATCCCCGCCAAGCACCGGGGCCCCTGTGGTGAGCACCCCAGGCCCACGCCGGGAGCGGCTGGTCCGCGTCAGCCTTGCCGCCATCATACACCATCTTCATCCCTCACGACGTGCTCCTGGGGTTCTCCCTGGGGCGGGGGGCTGTGGGGGAGATGTGCGCAGAGGCGGGCCTGCACTTGACCACGCTCCCCTGCAGGTCCTCTGCTCTACCTGTTCTGTATGGCGTGGGGCGCAGTAACCTGGGTGGGCAGAAACAGACATGGCTTTGGGGGTTCCTTGCTCTTGAGACACACCCCGCCCCCGGCCCCCTTAGGGGTGGAGTTTCAGTTGGGAGCTGAAAGGCCAGTGGAAGATGGAGGAAGCTGGCTGGTGGGTCCTGTGGAGGCCGCTGCCACTATACTAGTCCTGCCTGCCTCTGTGTCCGTCTTGATCGGTCCTGTCCGTCTTTCTGGTTTTCCTTTCTGTCTGTCTCTTCTCGGTCTTTCTTCCTTCTTGGCCCCGCCTCTTGTGTCTTCCAGCCTGACCTGCTGGCAGGATGAGGTGCCGCGCCCGTCTGCCGGGAGACCACGGCCCGAGGTCTGCCCCTGGCGTGGCCGGTGGGGGGTGGCTCGCTGCTACCTGGCCTGTGGTCCTCAGAGCAAGTGGACAGACACCTCTTCCCCACTGCAGTCTTGGGTGTGACTCTGGGATGCAGTGTCCCCCAACCCGTGGAGAGAGAGCCCCCACTACGTGTCGGGGTATCCTGGGGTCGCGGGCCGGCAGGGCCAGCGGTGGGCCTGACGCCTCCTGTGTCCCATCCGCCTCTGCCATGTGTCTGTCCCTTTCTCTGCTGTGTCCTCGCATCCGCCTCTTCCTCTGTCATCCCAACCCAGAGCAGGGCTGCCGCGGGAGGGGAAGCTGGGGCCCGAGCCTCCGGGCTGAGGGCCACCCTTCCTCAGCCCAGGCCCCGTCCCCGTGCCGTGGGGTGCAGTGTGCGTTCGGGGCGACGTGTACGGTGAAGAATGGGGAAGCCGTGTGCGAGTGCCAGCAGGCGTGCTCAGGCGTCTACGACCCTGTGTGTGGCAGTGACGGCGTCACCTACGGCAGCGCGTGCGAGCTGGGGGCCATGGCCTGCGCCCTCGGGCGGGAGATCCGGGTGGTCCGCAGAGGACCCTGTGGTCAGTAGCGGGCGAGCGGGTCTGGGGTGGGGGGCTTCTGGCCGACGTGGTGACGGAGCCCTCTCCCCAGACCGATGTGGGCAGTGCCGCTTCGGAGCTCTCTGCGAGGTGGAGACTGGGCGCTGTGTGTGCCCCTCTGAGTGTGTGGCCTCGGCCCAACCCGTGTGCGGCTCGGATGGGCGCACGTACGCCAGCGAGTGTGAGCTGCACGTCCACGCCTGTACACACCAGATCAGTCTCCACGTGGCCTCTGTCGGGCACTGCCGTGAGTGAGGCCCCGGGCTGGGCAGGCGGGCGTCCCGTGAGTTCTCTGGCCAGATCTGCTGACCCCGGCTTCAACCCATCTCCTGCAGAGACCTGTGGAAACACCGTGTGTGCCTTTGGGGCAGTGTGCTCCTCTGGACAGTGTGTGTGTCCTCGGTGCGAGCACCCCCCCCCTGGCCCTGTGTGCGGCAGTGACGGCGTCACCTACGGCAGTACGTGTGAACTACAGGAAGCCGCCTGCCGGCAGCAGATGCACCTCGAGGAGGCCCGGCCGGGGCCGTGCGAGCAGCGTGGGTGCGGGCGGTCCGGGGGAGCTGCGGGGCAGCAGCCCCGATGGAGGCCCGTGGGTGATGCGGCTCTCCCCCACAGCGGAGTGTGGCTCGGGAGGCTCCGGCTCGGGAGAGGACGGCGAGTGTGAGCAGGAGCTCTGCCGGCAGCGCGGTGGCGTCTGGGACGAGGACTCGGAGGACGGGCCCTGCGTCTGTGACTTCAGCTGCCAGGGTGTCCTGAGGAGCCCGGTGAGCCCCCTGGTTCCGGGGGTGGCGAGGGAGGGGGCTGGGGCTGCGCTCACCCACACCGCCCCTCTAGGTCTGTGGCTCAGATGGTGTTACCTACGGCACAGAGTGTGACCTGAAGAAGGCCAGGTGTGAGTCACAGCGAGAGCTGTATGTGGTCGGACAAGGGGCCTGCCGCAGTAAGTGAGCACCGCACCGCACCGCACGGCACCACCGCACACTGCACCGCACACTGCACCGTACCACCACACAACACACTGCATCACACCGCACCGCACCACACTGCATCACACCACACACACTGCATCACACCACACACACTGCACCACACCACACCACATCACACAGTGCACCACACTGCATCACAACACACTGCACCACACCACACCACACCACACACCACACACTGCATCGCACCACCACACACCACACCACACCACACAGTGCACCGCACCACCACACACTGCATCACACCACACACTGCATCACACCACACACTGCACCACACCACACACTGCACCACACACCACACACTGCACCACACCACACACTGCACCACACACCACACACTGCA
>NW_012267238.1:238057-248759 GCF_000151885.1 Dipodomys ordii | reverse complement strand
CACACAGCACAGCACAGCACAGCACACAGCACAGCACACAGCACAGCACAGCACACAGCACACCACACAGCACAGCACAGCACAGCACACCACACAGCACAGCACACCACACCACACCCCACAGCGCACCACACCCCACCCCACAGCGCACGCCTGGCTCTTAGGACGCTGAGACCGACGGTCGCCTTCCTCACAAAGCTTGTACATGTGTGTTAATGTGTGCATTCACACATGGTTACACGTTTCTTCATGTGATTGTAAAAACATACTTACTGGCGGACATATGGACCTGGTTTGTGTGGGCCTGAGGCTGGGTGTCCATGCTATTTGAGTGTTCTGTGTGTAGTCTGTGTTTTGTGGGTTCTGGGTCCTGCATTTACAGACACATTCTTTTGTGTGATGTATCTACCTCTCCCGTAACTTCAACCGCAGCTTCTCAGAACTTAGTGGGAGTGGGCATCAGAGGCCTGAGTAGTGAGGGAGAGGCAAAGTGACTGGGTTCAGAGTGGGAATTTTGCACTGCATCAAGCCTGAACCCTCTGCCTCCTCTTGTAGGTACCACATTGGCCCCATTGCTGCCTGAGGCCCTAACACACTGTACCCAGACACCGTATGGCTGCTGTCAGGATAATGTCACTGCGGCCCGGGGCGTGGGCCTGGCTGGTTGCCCCGGTGAGTATTCAAGCCCAGCTTTGACCTTGACCCGGTGGCGCTGCGCAGCGCCACGGACCGGTGCCCCTTCCCTTCACAGGGACTTGTCGGTGCAACCCGCATGGCTCCTACGGGGCCACCTGTGACCCGGCCTCCGGCCAGTGCTCCTGCCGGCCAGGTGTGGGTGGCCTCAGATGCGACCGATGTGAGCCCGGCTTCTGGAACTTCCGTGGCATTGTCACCAATGGCCAAAGCGGCTGTACTCGTGAGTGACTTTCCACGCGCTTTCGTTGCTGTGCTTGGGCCCTGGCCTGACCTCTGGCAGGGCTCCCTGGCAGCTGGGGAAGCCTGTTTAGGCTCGGGCTTCAGCGTCGTCCCTCCTTCCAGCCTGCAGCTGTGACCCTTGGGGTGCAGTGCGGGATGACTGTGAGCAGATGACCGGACTGTGCTCCTGTAGGCCTGGTGTGGCCGGTCCCAAGTGCGGGCAGTGTCCAGATGGTCACGTCCTGGGCCCCACCGGCTGTGAGGCAGGTGAGGTCAGGGCCAGGGCTGAGCTCTGTCCTGGAGGGTGTGGGCCGCGCTAGTAGTGCTCTCCTGTGTCTACCCCAGATTCCCGGGCACCCGAGACCTGTGTGGAGATGCGCTGTGAGTTTGGCGCCTCCTGTGTGGAGGAGGGCGGCTCTGCTCACTGTGTCTGCCCCGTCCTCGCTTGCCTGGAGGCCAGTGCCACCAAGGTGAGAGGTGGGGAATGTGGAGGGCGGTGGGTGGGAGAGGGCGGTCCTGCACGAGCATCTCTGTCCTGTGCCCCAGGTCTGCGGGTCAGACGGTGTCACCTACGGCAATGAGTGCCAGCTGAAGACCATCGCCTGCCGCCAGAGGCTGAACATCTCCACCCAGAGCCTGGGCCCGTGTCAGGGTGAGGCCCGGGAGCCACCGCCCGGGGCTGACCGGGGAGGAGAGGCCCTGCCCTGACTCCGGCCTGCCCACCCCGTCTCCCTGCAGAGGCCGTTCCTGTGGCTTACCCCACCAGCCCAGGGCACGTCTCGAGCGAGGCCTCGCCACCTTCGCCCGGCACCCTCCCGCTGGCTCCCAGTAGCAGCCCCCGGGCCTGGACCACCCCTGCGGCGTCATCGCCCCCACAGACCACAGCCAGCCTCCCCAGGACCACTGTGTGGCCCATGCGGACCCTGCCACCCACAGCACCCTCCACCGTGTCCAGTCTCGCCCTGTCTGCCTTCGGTGAATCCGGCAGTGCCGACGGCAGTGGTGATGAGGAGCTGAGTGGGGACCAGGAGGCCAGTGGGGGAGGCTCTGGGGGTAAGGAGGGGCCTCGGACGTGGGGGTGGGGCTCCTAGGGCCTCCACGCGGGCCAGGCTCAGACGGTGTACCTCCCCAGGCCTCGAGCCTCCCGACAGCAGCCGTGAGGTAACCCACGGGCTGCCCGTCGAAAGGGCTTCCTGCTACAACTCACCTTTGGGCTGCTGCTCGGATGGCCAGACACCCTCCCTGGACGCAGAGGGCTCTAACTGCCCGGGTAAGTGGGTGACATGGGCAGGGCGAGCGTGAGAAGCAGCCCGGACGCTCCAGGGCGCTCTCCTCAGCCTTGGCCGCAGGTTGGTACAGAGTCACGGGCCTCAGGCCATGGCACGTGCGTGTGTGGGCGTGGGGGTCCGCACACGCATGCACTCTGTGGTCTCAGCCCTTGAAGCCCATGTGTGCCCTGGACCCCGCACCTAATCCTTCTCTCTCCTTGCAAGCCAGCCTAGGAGTCGCCTGGTAACGGGTGCCAGTCCTGCCCCGGGGTCCCCACTGACTAACCACATGATCATCTGACTAACTTTCCCTGCCCGTGCCCCGTGTTGGCTTGCTGCGGGGCCCAGCCCGTGCCGCCAGGGAGGCTGGGCCGTAGCAGGTGCTCACTGCCCCTTCTCCACAGCTACCAAGGCCTTCCAGGGAGTGCTGGAACTGGAGGGGGTCGAGGGGCAGGAGCTGTTCTACACGCCTGAGATGGCTGACCCCAAGTCAGAGCTGTTTGGGGAGACTGCCAGGAGCATTGAGAGCGCGGTATGGCACGGCGGTGGGGAGCCCTCCCCGGAAGCCCCGGAGGGTCACCCAGGGGACCGACAGCTCCAGCAGCGTCTGCACATGCCCCATGTTCTCGCCCACTCTGCAGCTGGACGACCTGTTCCGGAACTCAGATGTAAAGAAGGACTACCGAAGTGTCCGCCTGAGGGACCTGGGGCCTGGCAGATCGGTGCGCGCCATGGTGGATGTGCACTTTGACCCCAGTGAGAGCCCTTCCCAGGGGTGGTGGGTGGGAGCCGCATGGCAGCAGACCATGTTCAGCACCCACCTTCCCTCAGCCACAGCCTATCAGGCGCCCGATGTGGGCCGGGCCTTGCTCCGACAGATCCAGGCGTCCAGACGCCGGGCCCTGGTGGTGAGGAAGCCTCTTCAGGAACACGTGCGGTTCATGGACTTCGGTGAGTGTCAGGCCGGGCTGTGTCTTGCCGGGTCCCTTTCCCTTCCCCCGCCCCCCACCGTGCCTGCCCTGGTCCTCGGGGGACCTGAAAGCTCCCTCACCCCACAGACTGGTTTCCGGCGTTCGTCACGGGAGCTGCAACAGGAGCCACAGCCAGAGCAGCTACTGTGGGCCGACTGCCCTCCTCGGCCGTGACCCCGGTGGGCCGACTGCCCTCCTCGGCCGTGACCCCACGTGCCTACCCCACTCACACTAGCTGGCCCATCGGCAGGACCCCAGCGCCCCCTGCCACTCGACGGCCACCCACCACTGCCCCCAGCCGTGGCCGGACTCTGCCTCTGGGTCCCCATCAGCTGTCCCTTCCCTGTGATTCCCAGCCCTGCCTGTATGGGGGGACCTGCCAGGACCAGGACTCTGGCAAGGGCTTTGCCTGCAGCTGCCCTGCCGGCAGAGGAGGCGCCGTCTGTGAGGAGGGTAAGGGTCATCCGCGAGGGCGAGGCCTGGGTGGGCAGGCAGGGCCGGCTCACCCAGGGCACTCCTCTGGCTGGTTCTGCCCCGCAGCGCTCCGCTCCTCCGTGCCAGCCTTTGGGGGCCACTCCTTTCTTGCCTTCCCTACCCTGCGTGCCTACCACACCCTGCGCCTGTCGCTGGAATTCCGGGCTTTGGAGCCTCAGGGACTTCTGCTCTACAATGGCAATGCACGCGGCAAGGACTTCCTGGCACTGGCACTGCTGGGTGGGCATGTGCAGTTCAGGTGGGCAGAAGGGGCGAGGCGTCTGAATGGTAGCAGGCCAGGCCTGGGCCTTATGAAAATAGAAGGCCTATCTATCCTGGGGCTTAGGGGGATGGGATGGGCCAGGCTAGCGATGGCTCCAGACAAGCATTCTGAACATCTGCTCTTTTTTTTTTTTTTTTTTTTGGTGGGTTGAGGGGCTTGAACTCTGGGCCTGGGCGCTGTCCCTGAGCTCTTCAGCTCAAGATGAGCACTCTACCACTTGAGCCACAGGGCCACTTCCAGTTTTCAGGTGGTTCATTGGAGATAAGAGTCTCACAGAGTTTCCTGCCTGGGCTGGCTTTGAACCAAAATCCTCGGATCTCAGCCTCCTGAGTAGCTAGGATGACGGGTGTGAGCCACCGGCGCCCAGCCGAACACCTACTCTTGTCCCTAGGTTTGATACAGGTTCAGGGCCAGCAGTGCTGACCAGCTTGGTGCCGGTGGAGCCCGGGCAGTGGCACCGACTGGAACTGTCACGACATTGGCGCCAGGGCACGCTCTCCGTGGATGGCGAGACCCCAGTGGTGGGTGAGAGTCCCAGTGGCACCGATGGCCTCAACCTGGACACGGACCTCTTTGTGGGCGGCATCCCAGAGGACCAGGCTGCCGTGTGAGCGGAAGTTGGGTGGTCCACCGTGAAAGCGAGCCCAGTCCCTGACTTTGCTGTGGGGTGGAGGGACAGCAGTGGCTGTAGCCTTGACCTCAACCCAGTCCCTGACCTTCCACTGGTCCCTGACCCTCGGGTATAGCATGCTTTTGGTGGGGGTCTCTGAAGAGGGGCTAGGCTGGCTCTGACCTTCAGTTCCAACCCTTGGCTTCAGCCCTGTCTGTAAGACTGACAACCCTGAGAGCATGAGGGGTGGGAGTGGTGACCGCAGGGGCTAGAACGGCGGCTGGCTGACTTGCTAC
Organism: Dipodomys ordii; assembly: GCF_000151885.1. Lineage (NCBI taxonomy): Eukaryota > Metazoa > Chordata > Mammalia > Rodentia > Heteromyidae > Dipodomys > Dipodomys ordii. Next base: position 243,942 of record NW_012267238.1, on the reverse strand, counting down.
CTCCCTACACAGGGTGCTTGAGAGGACCTCGGTTGGTGTTGGCCTGAGGGGCTGCATCCGCCTGCTGGACGTTAACAACCAGCAGCTGGAGCTCGGCAGCTGGCGGGGGGCGGCCCGAGGCTCTGGCGTGGGCGAGTGTGGCGACCAAGCCTGTGTGCCGAGCCCCTGCCACGGTGGGGCTCCGTGCCGGGAGCTGGGAGCTGGCGTGTTCCACTGCCAGTGCCCGCCTGGCCGCTTCGGTGAGGCCCCGGACGCTCGCGGGAAGGCAGGCGTTGTGGGTGGGGCTCACGCCTCTCGAGACCCTCATCCAATCTCCTTTTAGGTCCCACGTGTGCAGATGAAGAGAGCCCCTGCCAGCCAAACCCCTGCCCGGGGGCAGCGCCCTGCCACGTCCTGCCCAGGGGTGGGGCCGAGTGCGAGTGTCCCCCGGGACGTGAGGGGGCCCTCTGCCAGACAGGTGGGGGCAGGGGCTGTTGTGGAGAGGAGGAGGGTCAGAGTCAGGTGCTTGGGTTGAGCTGTCCAGTTTGGGGTGGGATTCAAGCTAGTGCTAGGGTTGAATTCAGGTAGATGTGGGGCTGTGGCAGTGCGGCAGACCCGGGGGTGGGCCTAGAGTCTTGTCTGACCCCTGTCCTGTCCTCCACAGTCTCAGAGAGGGGTTCCAGCTCTCGACCCTTCCTGGCTGACTTCAGTGGCTTCTCCTACCTGGAACTGAAAGGCTTGCACACCTTTGAAAGAGACCTGGGGTCAGTAGGGCAGGAGGGGTGTGGGAAAGAAGTTGCTCCACAGAGCATGGGGTGGTGCACACAGCTACAACCTCGCGTGGCCGCAGGGAGAAGATGGAGCTGGAGCTGGTGTTCCTGGCCCGTGACCCCAACGGCCTGCTCCTCTACAATGGGCAGAAGACCGATGGCAAGGGGGACTTTGTGTCCCTGGCACTGCGCGATGGGCGTCTGGAGTTCCGCTATGATCTGGGCAAGGGGGCTGCAGTCATCAGGTGGGCAAGCAGGCGTGGGCCCTGGCTGGCGATGCCTAGGACTTGGTTCTGGACCTCTTCCCAGACGGACCACAGGGAGGGGTGGGGGTGAGGTGGTGGACCCGTCCAGAGCCCACTCATGGCCCCTCCTCGCAGGAGCAAGGAACCCATAGCCCTGGGTGCCTGGACCAGGGTCTCCGTGGAGCGAAGTGGCCGCAAGGGCGCCCTCCGTGTGGGCGACGGGCCCCGCGTACTGGGGGAGTCGCCAGTGAGTACCCCAGGCCTGCCGCCTGCCCGCCCTCCCGCCTGCTCCTGTGCCCCTCCTCCCCAGGGGCTTGGCAGCCCCTCACGATCACCTCTTACAAAACTGTTTTCTCTCGTCTGTCCTGTGCCTGGTCTGTCTCCTCTCTGCCCCCCACTGCTCTCTGGCTCTTGCTCTGCAACCCCCCACCCGCTCTCCGGATGTCAGAAATCCCGCAAGGTACTGTCTGCCCCCGCAGCGCACCGTCTCCGAGGCCCACCCCTAGAGTAGCTCCTTCCCACTAAGGCCCGCGTCTTCCATTTCTGTGTGACTAACTCTGCCTCCTAGGGAGTGGGGCTAGGCGGGGGCCATCAGTCGCGAGCACTCTGGTCTGGCCCGTTCCTTCGGCCCCTCACCCTCCCCTCCGGCAGGTGCCGCACACCATGCTGAACCTGAAGGAGCCGCTCTATGTGGGCGGCGCTCCGGACTTCAGCAAGCTGGCTCGGGCCGCCGCGGTGTCGTCTGGCTTTAACGGTGCCATCCAGCTGGTAGGAGGGGCTGGTGGGGCCGGCCAGGCCTCTCCAGGTGGAGGAAGGGCTGTGGTGGGTGGGACTCTGCTCCAAGCAAGGGCTGTCTGGACAGGGAGGCTGACCTCATGCATCCTCTCCCCTGCAGCTCTCCCTCAAAGGCCAGCAGCTGCTGACCCAGGAGCACATGCTGCGGGCGGTGGATGTCTCATCCTTTGCAGATCACCCTTGTACCCAAGCCTCAGGGCACCCCTGCCTCCACGGGGCCTCGTGTCTCCCAAAGGGGGCCGACTATGAATGCCTGTGTCCTGGGGGCTTCTCAGGGCGGCGCTGCGAGAAGGGTGAGTGAGGTGCTACGGGCTGGGGCTAGTGCGGCCTGGAAAAACCACCCCTGGGCCCACCTCATTCCACCTGTCTCCCAGGACTGGTTGAAAAATCGGCAGGGGACCTGGAGACACTGGCCTTTGATGGACAGACCTACATTGAGTACCTCAATGCAGTGACCGAGAGGTAACCTCCTGCCGGGGGCCAGACACCCACGACTGTCCGGTCTTGTCTGGGCACACCGTGCAAGGTGGATGCCCAACCCTCCTCAGCCCACCCCCCAACTCTGTGGCCAGGAAGACAGGCCCAGTGTCCCTTTCGGTTCTAGACCCTCTTCTCATATTTGTCTCTTTGTTCCCAAGTGAGCTGACCAATGAGATCCCTGCGTAAGTACCCTTTGGCTCCTCCTGCACCGGGCCATTCTCTGCACACAGCCATCTTCATAGCCCTCTGTGCTCCACTGTGGGTTCCGCCCTTGGTAGAAGGGATAAGGCCAGGACCGCTTGCGCTGTGCAAGCTTCCTACCCTGGAGATGGGGATTGCCCTCCCCAGGAAACCAGCCGTCCCTTCACCACCCCAGCAGCCATTCCCAAACCACTGAGGCCCCAGTCCAATTGTGTACTACGACTGTGTGCGCACACTCAAGTACACCTGTTGTTCTGTGTGTACGTGCATGTGTCTGTTAGAGTTGTGTGTGCACACGTGTTTGTAGGCAGCAGGCTTCATGTGTGCTAGGAGAGCACGCCACCACTGAGCGACGTCCAGCCCCGTTTCTGGATATTCTGAGGCCCTTGGTGCCCCTCCCCCAGACTCACCCCAAGCACTCACCAAGCCGCAGGGTCCCGTCCGTGTAGTTTGTATGAATGTGTGTATGTATGTATGCAAGCACGTGTCCACATGCACGGCCACGCATACGTGTGCACCCACATGTGTCTGCTCCTGAGAGTGCAGGGCTGTTCCCAGAAGGTGAACCCTCACCTCCACCCACTCCATGTGACTCAAGCCGCCCTCACCTCCACTCCACTCCATGTGACTCAAGCCGCCCTTCTTGACTCCGGCCCTTCGCTGTGTCCTCACACTGGTGTTGCATGTGTGTTGCCGCTCAGACCTCGATGGGAAGGGTCACTAATGTCCTGGGGTCATGCTTGCTTCTCCTACCACCCATGTTGACAAGGGAACTTGAGCCTGCATCTCAACCTTTTTCCTCTGCTTACTGCTGCCCTTTCTTCCTGCTTCTAAGCCCTGAAACTCTGGATTCTGGGGCCCATCACAGGTGAGCATATGGCAGTGCTTGAGAGACCCCGGGCTGGCTGAGGCCCTCTGTGTGCTGCCGTGTCTGATCATCTGTGCTCTCCCTCTGTCAGTCCTGTCTCTCACAGTTGGCGTTGCCCCGACCAATCCCCCTGGCCCCAGGCCCTGCCCCCGTTTTCTGTGGCCTCTGGTCACGGTGTGTGCTGCCTGCCCCCGCCCCAGGCCCTGACGCTCCCCCTTCACCCTCCAGCAGAAAGGCGCTCCAGAGCAACCACTTTGAGCTGAGCCTGCGCACCGAGGCCACTCAGGGGCTAGTCCTGTGGAGCGGCAAGGTCACGGGGCCTTCGGACTATGTGGCCCTGGCCATTGTGGATGGACGCCTGCAGTTGAGCTACGACCTGGGCTCCCAACCTGTGGTGCTGCGCTCCACCGTGAGGGTCAACACCAACCGCTGGCTGCGGGTCAGGGCTCACAGGTCCGTGGGTGCCCTGAAGATAGTAACAATGCTCATGGCCTCCCCCAGGCCTGCGGCTGGGGAGGGAGGAGATGCAGGAGAAACAGCTGCAGCTGGCAGTCTCATTCCACATCCTTGCCCCAGGAGCGATGCCTGGCGTGGTCCCTACTGAGGCCTGAGTGGAGGGGAGGGGGCCTTGGGGTCTGGAGGGGGCCCGCAAGAGCCCGGAGGTGGGGCTCAGGCTCAGGAACTGGAGGAGGCCTGACTGACAGTCGTGCCCCCCCCCCATGTCCTTAGGGAACAGAGGGAAGGCTCCCTTCAGGTGGGCAACGAGGCCCCGGTGACGGGCTCCTCCCCTCTGGGAGCCACACAGCTGGATACCGACGGGACCCTGTGGCTTGGTGAGTGCTGGGTGGCCTGGGGGAGGACACCCAGGGCCTCAGGATATCTAGGAACCGGGCTGGAAAGGGGGCTCAGGGGGAGAGTGCTCCCCTAGCACCCATGAAGCCCAGGACCACATATACAGAAAACGCCAGAGGTGCTGCTGTGGCTCAAGTGGCAGAGTGCTGGCCCACCCACCCCCTGGGGCTAGATCTTAACTGACCCCTTAAAACAGCAGATGGGTTTCCAGAGCAGGGCTCGGTCCCATCCGTGCTTACCCTGCGGTGGTCAGGCTACCGGGCCCAAGAATGGAACACATACATGGGCGACACCTGGGTGGGTGCCAGAGCCCCTCCACCCGCCGCGGTGCTGTCACTCACGGCGACCTTGCTAACTGTCCCGCAGGAGGCGTGCAGAAGCTGCCTGTGGGCCAGACCCTGCCCAAGGCCTACAGCACAGGCTTCGTGGGCTGCCTGCGGGATGTCGTGGTGGGCCTGCGCCCGCTTCATCTGCTGGAAGATGCGGTCACCAAGCCAGAACTTCAGCCCTGCGCTGCCCCCTGACCCGGCACTGGAGCGCCCCCCTCCCTGCTGTAATTATTTTCTATTTTTGTAAACTTGTTGCTTTTTGATATGATTTTCTTGCCTGTGTGTTGGCCAGAGAGACTGTTGGCCAGCCTCCCTTCCGTCCAGGCAGCTACGCTGTGGAGACAAACCAGTGCCAAGAGACTCGAAGGGGCAACGTGGCAGCCGGAGCACGGGGCTCAGAGGCCGCCTCGGGTCGCACTGTGCATCTGTGCCTGTCCACCTGTGCTGGTCCCTACTGTCCCCTGCTCCCCCACGCCACCCCCACTGCATCGGACGAGAGCTATGTACCAGAGCAGGAGGAGATGGCCCTTCTTGGTTGCAATGTGAACTGCTTCTTTCTTCCTGTGTGTGCTTTGGGCTAGCCTTACCCCAGACTAGCCTGGACTCCAAGGCCATGTGCCAGTACTGTGACTTAGCAACAATGTTAGCTTTGGAGCTATCCTCCGCCTCCACTGAATGTCCACCAGTTCTAGGGCACTGAAGGTAGAAGCCAGACCCCAACTCGTCTAAGGTGCCCTGACTGGCCCTCAGCTGGCCTCGCCCATTAACCCCCACCCTGGAAGAGACTGTCTCCACCACCGGCTCCACGCCCCCTGAGGAGCTCCAGAGGGCAAGTGGGCCAGTATGTGTGAATGGTTTACCTCCATTGCCCCACTGCATGGAAAGCCAGCAGCAACTTCTCAAGAATGGCTATCCAGGCCTGAGCGCCAAATACGTTCTTCATGGTTTACTTGATCTGCCTGGAACGGCAGAGCCGCCAGGGCCTCCTCTGAGAAAGACTGGGATCCGCTCGATCGTGACCAAGGTCAAAGGGCAGAGTGCTAGCCATGCCTTAAACCCATAACACCTGTGCCCTCGCTGCCTGCCCGAATGCCTCGTCATCCTGGGAGCAAGACCAGATACAGTGGGGGGTGCAGCCCCCTCCCAACGCGGGGAGGGGGGGCTTGGAGGGAGTTGCATGGTGTTTCATCACTAACTTCAGTATGTCTGTATCGAACACCATGAAATAAATCTGAAAACTTCACAAGAGAGGCTGTTCTTTCCAGCTGCCCGCTGAGCTTCATGGGGCCTCATTTTTGCTGGGGGTGGAGGGCTGGAGCCCCGAGTGGTGTGCATGGGGGGGGGTATCCTGCCTCTGGAGTGGTGT
>NW_012267238.1:236420-238007 GCF_000151885.1 Dipodomys ordii | reverse complement strand
GCCCCCGCACACTCGGGCATTCACATCCATGGCCCCTGCACACTCGGACATTCACATCCATGGCCCCTGCACACTCGGGCACTCACATCCATGGCTCCCGCACACTCGGGCATTCACATCCATGGCCCCTGCACACTCGGGCATTCACACCCATGACCCCTGCACACTCGGGCATTCACACCAATGGCCCTTGCACACTCGGGCACTCACATCCATGGCCCCTGCACATTTGGGCACTCATATCCATGGCCCCCGCACACTCGGGCATTCACACCCATGGCCCCCGCACACTCGGGCACTCACATCCATGGCCACCGCACACTCGGGCACTCACATCCATGGCCCCTGCACATTTGGGCATTCACACCCATGGCCCCTGCACACTCGGGCACTCACATCCATGGCCCCTGCACATTTGGGCACTCACATCCATGGCCCCTGCACACTCGGACATTCACACCCATGGCCCCTGCACACTCGGGCACTCACATCCATGGCCCCCGCACACTCGGGCATTCACATCCATGGCCCCTGCACACTCGGACATTCACACCCATGGCCCCTGCACACTCGGGCACTCACATCCATGGCCCCCGCACACTCGGGCATTCACACCCATGGCCCCTGCACACTCGGGCACTCACATCCATGGCCCCTGCACACTCGGGCACTCACATCCATGGCCCCCGCACACTCGGGCATTCACACCCATGGCCCCTGCACAGTCGGGCACTCACATCCATGGCCACTGCACACTCGGGCATTCACATCCATGGCCCCCGCACACTCGGGCATTCACATCCATGGCCCCTGCACACTCGGGCATTCACACCCATGGCCCCTGCACAGTCGGGCATTCACACCCATGGCCCCCGCACACTCGGACATTCACATCCATGGCCCCCGCACACTCGGGCATTCACACCCATGGCCCCCGCACACTCGGACATTCACATCCATGGCTCCCGCACACTCGGGCATTCACATCCATGGCCCCCGCACACTCGGGCATTCACATCCATGGCCCCCGCACACTCGGGCATTCACATCCATGGCCACTGCACACTCGGACATTCACATCCATGGCCCCCGCACACTCGGGCATTCACATCCATGGCCCCTGCACACTCGGGCATTCACATCCATGGCCCCTGCACACTCGGGCACTCACACCCATGGCCCCTGCACACTCGGACATTCACATCCATGGCCCCTGCACAGTCGGGCACTCACATCCATGGCCCCCGCACACTTGGGCATTCACATCCATGGCCCCTGCACACTCGGGCATTCACATCCATGGCCACTGCACACTCGGGCATTCACACCCATGGCCACTGCACACTCGGGCACTCACATCCATGGCCCCTGCACACTCGGGCATTCACACCCATGGCCCCCACACAGTCGGGCATTCACACCCATGGCCACTGCACACTCGGGCACTCACATCCATGGCCCCCGCACAGTCGGGCATTCACACCCATGGCCACTGCACACTCGGACATTCACATCCATGGCCCCTGCACAGTCGGGTATTCACACCCATGGCCCCTGCACACTCGGACATTCACACCCAAGGCCCCT
>NW_012267238.1:225216-229780 GCF_000151885.1 Dipodomys ordii | reverse complement strand
GAGTGGTGTGCATGGGGGGGGGTATCCTGCCTCTGGAGGAAGTCCAGGCTTTTCACGAGGAGCAAGAGGAAGGGCTGGGAAGTGGCTCGGTGGTAGCGCTTGTCCAGCATGCATGAGGCTCTGGGTTCCATTCCTCAGCACCACATACACAGGAAAAGCCAGACATGGTGCTGTGGTCAAGTGGTAGAACGCTAGCCTTGAAGAAGCTCAGGGACAGCGCCCAGGCCCTGAGTTCAAGCCCCAGAATTGGCAAAAAATAAAATAAAAAATAAGGGGGAAAAGGAACTGTGAAGCCAGCAGGATGGCCCCTCCCTCCAACATTTAACTTCTAAGTGTGCTTCTTTGCTGGTTGTAATCTTGGATACTCAGGGGTCTAAGATCACGGTTGCGGGTCAAGATTCACCCAGGCATGTCAGGCACCAATGGCTCACCCTGTAACCCTAGCTATTTGTGGTTCAAAGCCAGCCTGGGCAGAAAAAAAAAAAAATCCCTGTGAAACTTTCCAATTAGCCACCATAAAACTGGAAGTGGCCTTGTGCCTCAGTGGTAAGTGCTAGCCTTGAGCCAAAAGCATGCAGGGTCAGCACCTAGGCCCTGAGCTCAAGGCCCATGACCGACAAAAACAAAAACCAAAAAGCAAAGCTCACACGATTCATCCTGGGAAAAGTACAGCTTCCATTTCAGCCAATAAAACCCAGCAAGGCCTGTGTGGACCTGCCACCCCAGCTCCATGGACGTGCGTGTAGGAAGATCATCCAGGCCAGCCTGGACATAAATGCAAGACTGGTAAGGACAATAAAAAGGACTAGATGTGTGGTTCAAGTGGTAAAGTGCTTGTCTAGCATGCACAAGGCTTTGGGTTCAGACCTAGTACTGCTTTTTTGTTTTTGTGATAATGACCTCTTTTTTTTTTTTTTTGTCTGTTACTGGGGCTTGAACTCAGGGCCTGGCCACTGTCCCTGAGCTTCTTTTGCTCAAGGTTGATGCTCTACCATTTGAGTCACAGCACCACCTCTGGCTTTTTCTGTGTATAAGGAATCAAACCTAGGGCTTCATGCATGCTAGGCAAGTGCTCTACCACAAAGCCACCTTCTCAACCCTCTTCTTTCTCCCCACCAAAGAGAAAAGCATCTGTAAGCTCAGAACCAAATGTTCTCATGAGTCCATGACCTTTTTTTTTTTTTTTGGTACCATTAAATTCAGGGACTGGGTACTGTCTCAGCTTTTTCTGCTCTACCACTTGAGCCACAGCTCCACTTCTGTTTTTTAGTGGTTAATTGGAGGTAAGATTCTCACAGACTGGCTTTGAACTGCAATCCTCAGATCTCAGCCTCCTGAGTAGCTAGAATTACAGGTGTGAGCCACTGGTGCCTGACTTGATTGGGTCTGCAGAGATTGGTCTTCTTCTTTATTAACTTACTGCTTCAGGACCAATGAGTGGCTGCTACGTACCAGACAGATGTCAGGTGCTGGGTAGGAGGAAGAGAGGCCGTAGCACGCTATCATGCTGGGGGGCCATGCAGGTGCTGGGTTCTTTAGGAAAGGTTGGGAGAGTACCAGCTGAAGGATGACCAGATCCTGCCAGAGCACGGGGCAGCCCGAGGGCTTCTCCACCAGGAGCTGTGGGCATCTCAGGATGGACCTGCGTGGCCTCTGGAAGGCCTTAGGCGGGAGGCAGTTCAGACTTCATGAGGATTGCGTTTGGAGGAGGCCAGGAGTCTGGCCTCAGAAGAGCAGAGCAAAGCACAAGCATCTAGAGACCAGATCTAGGGACTCCTGAGGACCAAGAGGAGCCCCAATCTGGGGTCTCTGAGCTCCAGGAGTGGGTTCCACAGCACACGGTATGCTGGGAAGAGGGCAAGGAGAGTCACAAAGGAAGCCAGAAACAGGCCAGCCTGGGAGACAGGAAAGGGAGCGCTCCCGAAAATGACACCTGCGTCTGCCGGACTCACAAGTGCCCTGGGGCGACGGGATTCCAAGGTGGTGGTGGAGTGTGAGGAAGAAGCAGGGCTCTGGGGCAGTGAGGACCCCAGGAGAGATTCCAGCTACCTCAGACCCCAGCAAGGTCACGGCGGGGGCTGCAGGGCACCTCCACCCTCGGGGGGCCCGGGCGTCCCCCTCTGCTGTGAAGTTGGGACACCCTTGGAAACCGCCCCTCTTTCCAAGCCCCCAGACCACTGCTGAGGCCTGAGGCCTTCACAGCTGCCCTCCTCCAACGCCAAGATGTCTCCAGGCTCGAGTCCTCCACCCACGGTGTCAGCAGATACAGGCCTCATCTGCTTGTCTCACTAGCCATACTTCTCTTCTGCAATTGGCCTACAGTGATACCATGTACAGACCTTCCTCCAGGAAGCCTCCTTTGTCAAAAATTGCCCCAGGTCTAGCTGGGCACTGATGGCTCACACCTGGAATCCTAGCTACTCCGGAGGCTGAAATCTGAGGATTGAGGTTCAAAGCCAGCCCAGGCAGGAAAGTCTGTGAAACTTATCTCCAATAAACTAGCAAAAAAGCCAGAAGTGGAGCTGTGGCTCAAGTGGTAGAGCACTAGCCTGGAGCAAAACCAGCTCAGAGACTGGGCCCAAACTGAATTCAAGCCCCCCCCAGCCCGGTACTGGCAGCTTATGCTGAAGGGTTAGAGTACTCAAGGCAGTGACCATTTGTTGCTTGTTTCAGAGCAGAGCAACATGTGGTGCTAAACCACCTGGTTGTGTGCCCTTATAAGACCTGCAAATCCTTAGCTCGGGCTCTCCTCCTAGGCTCCACTGTGTCGGAGTGTAGGAAGAGGCCCGAGCTGCAGCCTGTTTAAATAAAACCTTAAAACAGCTGTAGAGTCTGACTCTTGGTGGTCTTCTTGGTGGGGGGTCTGTGACCTAGGCACAACAATGCCTGTAATCCTGAGATGTGAGAATCATTGTTCAGAGCCAGCCAGGGCAGGAAAATCTTTAAGACTCATCTCCACTTAATCACAGAAAAAGACAGAAGTAGAGTGATTGCCTCGAGCAAAAAACAAAGGAGTTCAGGAATGGTGTCCAGGCTGACTCCTACCCTCTGAGGCTGGGAGGGGCTGGAGGACGGGAGAGGAAGAGTGGACATTGCTGGGGCCTCTGCATCCCCCACCCTCAGACACTGCCGCAAAAACGCCAGCAGGGGGCTGGCAGCATGGCTCAGTGGTAGAGTGCTTGCCTAGCATTCATGAAGCAAGCATGGGTTCGATTCCTCAGCACCACATACTCAGAAAAAGCCAGAAGTGGTGGTGTGACTCAAGTGGTACAGTGCTAGCTTTGAGCAAAAGAAGCTCAGGGACAGTGTTCAGGCCCTGAGTTCAAGCCTCAGGACTAGCAAAAAAGAAAAAAAGGCATCAGGCACAGGATCTGAAAAATAGGTCAAAGAAAACGATAGAAGCATCTTCCTTGGAAGAGATGCAGGCCCCCTCCCCCGGCCCGGGTGGGAGTCCTTCCCTGTGAGCCTGCTCCCCATGGTGTGCACAGTGGGGTCCGTGAGGGCTTCTGAGAGGCACGTCAGCGGCAGCTGCGCTGAATCTCCTGCACATGCAGACCTCTTGGGCCCTCCTCACTCTGCCCACCTCAGCGTCAGCAGCCAAGGAAGCTGAGTGAGACTCTCAAGTTTCCTACCTCTCCAGGAGACCTAAGGAACATCTTCCCCTTCACGGCAGACAACCCGTGCTGTCCCGCCCGATCGGGACAGCCGCACGCCTGGAATGAGCACAGCACCTCCGGCTGCACCAGGGAGTTTGCGGCGATGGGTGTGTGGCACAGGCCTGTTCTCCTCACCGGTTTCACATCTTGAACTGATCTGGCTACACGTCAGTTGTGCCAGAGGGTAAGGTGTGGATTTGGGCAGAACTGAAGACCAGTGGTAAGGGAGTGGCCATCTTAAAGAAGAGCTCAGAGCAGCTGGACTGAGCACTGGTCCTGAGGTCCTTTCTGAACTCAAGGATGAAAAGCTGTGTTTGAAACACCTGGCCGTTTTGTAAAACATTCTGCTGGAATCTGTGGGTACTTGACAACCACCACTTTCAGAGTGACTCAGAGCAGGCGCTGGTGGTGGAAAAGCGGCCAAGTGTACAGCGCCTTGTGGACACAGCATTGTTAGGACCACTATGGGGTAGAGGGAGGCAGCTGGCCCAGCCTGGCCTCTGCACGTAGTCAAAGCAACGTTCCTTTGTGGGGACAGCAGCCTGTGGTGGAGCAAGGCCCTGAGAGCCACACAACTGCACGTGCGTATGTTTGCATCTGCAGGACAGAAGCAGCAGCGTGCTAGCTGTCTGCCAGGAAGGCTGGCACAAAGCGTTGCCCGGCCCCCAGCTGTAGATCAGGAGCGCGGGCCCTCTGCTCCTGCGAAACGAGGCTGGGCGAACAATCGTGCGGGACCTTCAGTGCAGGGGCCAGATGGACCGGCAGGCCCTGGCCCGGGTGGTCCTGTGGGTCAGAGTGCTCAGGGAACTGCCACGTCTGCACTGGGGGTGGGGAAGCCCGGGCTAAACTGCCACCATCAACCTGACTCCCTTCCATGGCTTCCATCTTCTCGTTCAGGTCTGGACCGG
>NW_012267238.1:198544-222507 GCF_000151885.1 Dipodomys ordii | reverse complement strand
CCCTCCTCCTCCCCCTCCTCGCTGGCCCCGCCCCCTCCAGCCACGCGCCTCGCCCCTGCCCCCTCTTCACGCACCCCAGCTAGACTACGTCATTGGTCATCTGCGTGGGCCGCAGGGCCCCGGCTGCGCTGCCCGGAGGTTCTAGGACTGTGGGACTGGAGTGCGGGCCCAGCGGGGGGACGGGCCGCCTGGAGGTGGAAGGGAGGGGGCTGAGGCCGGGGACCGGGAGGCGGTGTGCTGGCCTGTGTGGGACAGTGCGCCTGCCCTGAGGCAGACACCAGTGTTTGAGCCCAGCATTCCCGGGCCTGCCCACACAGGTGTCTAGGATGTGGCTCCGGTGATGACCTGGCCCTGTCTTGGTCATGCGCAGCGGTTGAGGCTTGTGGAAGGAAGCCACCTGAGAAATGCCCATGGGACATCCGATGAGGTGGCACATGCCTGGTCCTGCCGGAAATGAAGGTGTAGCTCCACGAGTGCATTACCTCATGTGACAAGGGTGATGTCAGTGGCCAGTGCTCTGTGGAGGTCCCGTCCCATCACAGGGAATCTGTGATTTCATGGAACCTCAGTAAACTGCTGTGTTCTCAGTCTTCTATCTTTGCGGGGGCTTGAACGGGAGGGGGGGGCTGCTCCTTACAGCCGGACCTGCCTCTCTCCAAAGCCCCAGCTCTGCCCCTGCCCAAGATCTGGTTAATTTGAGCCAGAAGTAATATCTGGGACTTGGGAATCGGCCGAAATCTGGCCAAGTTGGAGTGAGGCATGCCAGCCTGATGGCACAGACTCCTAGGGCTGGGATAGGATAGGGTGACGTGGGTAGATTCTGCTGGGTCCACAAAGAGCTTCCAGTCTGCTGGAGGGATCTAGGGTGGGGCCACCTGCTGAGGATCACTTGCTCAGGGCTGGTGCCCAGACTGTGGTGATGGCCGGCTCAGGGCCGGGTGCCCGGGCTGTGGTGATGGCCGGTTCAGGGCCGGTTCTCAGGCTGTGGTGATGGCCGGCTCAGGGCCAGTGCCTGGGCTGTGGTGATGGCCGGTTCAGGGCCGGTTCTCAGGCTGTGGTGATGGCCAGCTCAGGGCCGGTGCCCGGGCTGTGGTGATCACTGGCTCAGGGGTGGTTCCCAGGCTGTGGTGATGGCCGGTTCAGGGCCAGTTCCCCGGGCTGTGGTGATGGCCAGTTCAGGGCCGGTTCTCAGGCTGTGGTGATGGCCGGCTCAGGGCTGGGTTCCCAGGCTGTGGTGATCACTGGCTCAGGGCTGGTTCCCGGGCTGTGATGATCGCCGGTTCAGGGCCGGTTCCCCAGGCTGTGGTGATGGCCGGTTCAGGGCCGGTTCTCAGGCTGTGGTGATGGCCGGTTCAGGGCCAGTTCTCAGGCTGTGGTGATGGCCGGTTCAGGGCCAGTTCTCAGGCTTTCCCAGGCTGTGGTGATGGCCGGTTCAGGGCCGGGTTCTCAGGCTGTGGTGATGGCCGGCTCAGGGCCGGGTGCCCAGGCTGTGGTGGTCGCCGGCTCAGGGCCGGTTCCCGGGCTGTGGTGACCGCTGGCTCAGGGCCGGTTCCCGGGCTGTGGTGACCGCTGGCTCAGGGCTCTCGGCAGGGTCATGGAGCATGTGTGCTTCCTGTGAGCACGGCAGGGGATGGGAGCAGAGAAGGGACACCTCAGGGCCCTGGCTCTGAACCAGGCAGGGCCTCACCCTGGTCCTACCCACGTGCTCTGGACGCTCCCATCCCTCCCTAGGGGAGCTTCATAGCCAAGTCCAGACTGCCCCACCTGTCTGAACATCCCAGAACCTTGTTCCCACCATGAGCCATAACCTGGGTGAAGGCTGGGTCATGAGTCTGGAGGCCCAAAGGAAAGGAACATGAATACTGAGGGATAAGACAGATACAAAATACTTTATTTCAGATTAAATACCGTCAAAATAGAATATTATTAACTAAGAAAACGGAACAAGGAAGTCTGCTGGGGACACAGTTTCATAGAGGGAAGGGTGCAGGGTTGATGAGGGGTGAAATGGATTGGAATACATTAACACATGAGATGTAACGATATTACGCGCCCTCCCCCCCCCCCCACAGCCAGTGTAACTGATACAAACCAAAACACTTTACAATGTACCATGTGGGAGGGCGAAAGTCTCTACAGTGGCCTAGAGACAGGGAGCAAGCACAGCGTCCCCTGCAGTGGAAGGGGCCGGCCCTTCCTCAAGAAGGGCCCCATGAAAGGTCAGCGGGAAGAAGGACGGCAAGCCCCTCCCTTCTGGGGATTCAGGAGAACAGGGTGTCAGGACTCCGGGGCCTCTGTCTCCACCTGTGTGAGGTCAAGGGATGCCCTCTGGGTCCTGCAGAAGCCACAGATGAGGATCTTGGGGACCATTTTGTCCATCTCACTGGTACCCCGCCCCAGAGAGTGAGGGCCCAAGCAGGTCCTCCCTGAGTTCTGGAGGACCACTTCCCAGGACTGCTGTGGACTTGGCAGGAGTTGGACCCAGGGTGGGGTGGCTGGACCCTAGTCGCTGGTCAGGGGCCCAAGGGAGAAGGCATCAGCCATGGCAGCAGCCGTGGCGGTGGCTGTGGGGGGCCGGGGGAGGCAGTGCAAGTTCCCAGTCTTGAGCGCACACTGCACAGGCCAGAGCACTACGCAGAAGATCACTAGCAGCAGTGCCGAGACGAGGGCCAGGCGACGCCAGTCCCCGCAGCGGGCCCAGCAGCGGGCCCAGCGGCCCTGGCGGGGGGCGGGGGCGGGGACAGGGACGGGAAGGGTGGCCTCGGAGGGTTTGCTCAGGCCCACATCCACACACACGAAGCCGGGCGACTGGGAGCTGGGTGTGGCAGGCAGGGGGCGGCAGCACAACCTGGTGCCCTCCAGCCACACGGGCTCCTCCCGCCGCAGGTGTGTGGGCATCTTGGCCTGCAGCTGGCGGCTGGTGGGCAGAGCGGGAGCCCCCGCGTCCGGGATGGCTGTGGGCTGCCGGCAGAACGGGCAGGGCACAGCCTCACTGCCTGGGCGGCCTGTGGGCTGAGCAGCTGCCAGCCGGGCCAGGCATTCCAGGCAGAAGACATGGGTGCAGGAGAGCTCCTTGGGTGTCTTGAAGATGTTGTCGTAGCCTGAGAAGCAGATGGAGCACTCCAGCGGGGAGGCTACCCTCTCTGAGCCCGGTGTGCTAGGAGATCTAGGACTGCTGGCGGGGCCGGGGGACCGGGGGACCGTGGCTGTGGAACTGCTCCGGCGGGGGGGCGGCACAGCCGTGGGCCGCACCTGCTGGCCGGATGGCATGGCTCTGAGCTGTGGAACAGGGGCTATGAGCGACTCCAGCCAGGTCAGCCTGCCTCTCTCCTACCCAGCTACTGCTCCACAGGTCCCAGAGGACACTGTCTACCTGTGGGCACCTCCAAAGAGCTCCACCTGCATCTGAACTGCACACTGACCTACCTACTTGCCATGGGTCAAGTGTCCTGTGGCGCCCCGGGAAGGGGTGCCCAGAGGGGCTCCGACGGAGCCCTTGGGCATGGTGTTCCACACCGAGGGATGGACACCTACTTCTGGCTCTGCCCACCCCAGCCCATGCTGATGTTGACCGTGGTCCTTCACAGTCCCATTTTCCTATAGGCCCTGTGGGTCTGGGCTCATGCCACGGCATGTGGGGCCGCTGAACCAGGGCCACTCAGCCCAGCATCGGGGACAGGTCCTCACATGCTGCCTGTGGCTCTCGGTCTGGTGAAAGGAAGGCATGTAGTCCCTGAGGGGCCAGGGTCGGGGTTTCTGGGTCTGGGAGCAATTGAGCTTGTCCAGTTCCTCTCGAACCCAGGATCTGACCTGGGGCCCCAGGAGGCTCTTTCCACTGTAGCCTGGCACCAGCGTGCCTGGGCTGGTGAGAGTCCACAGCAAGTGGCTAGAAGTCGGAAGTGCCAGAGGGGTGTGGCAGCCCCAATCACCCTGTCTCACCCAAATACCAGGGTTACAGGGCTCCCTGGAGTGGGATTTTAGAGAATCTGGGCCTTTCTCTTCCATAGCCCATCCCACTTCAGAAGACCCTGCTAACCAGAGCCCTCTGGCCCTGTCTGCTGCCCCTTCCCTAGGCCAGAGCTCTGACTCAGGGAGCCACGGAGATCCTGCCCAGAGAAGGGCAGGTGAGTTGATTGCGTTTTACCCCAAAGGCCCTGGGCCACGTGACCCCATCACCAGCCGTTGCTGACTCATCACTGGGATATGTGAGTCACTGGACATCACCGTGATGTCACGAGAGCCTCAGACTTCTGGCAGGTGAGGTCACCAGTCCCTGGGGACAGCAGGGGCCTTAGCAGGGTCTGAGGGACCCTGGCATTATCTTCCCACCATGTTCCTCACAGACTGGCTCCTTGGCACCAGGCTCCCACCTCCAAAGGGGCCCCACCCTGGGGCCACACAGATCAAGGAGGACAGGCTGGCCTTACCTGGCAGCCAGGGGTCAGTAGCTCCTGGGCATGGTCTTCTGTCAGCCACAGTGGGGATCCCCAGCTTCTGGAATGTTCTCTTCCTCTTCTCTGGGTCTGATGTGGCCTATATTCCACCTAGCAGGTGTCCCAATACAGGCCACTGGTCTGACCACCACGTTCTGTGTGTATGTGGGGTGGGCGTGTTCTTCCAGAAGTCGCTGTCTGAGACAGGTGTGAGTTCTTGGGGTGTGCGCGCCCAGGCAGGTGTATTTATACCCTCCAGGTCATGGTGGCCAGGGGTGTGGCCCTGGGCCTCAGCGATTGGCTGGCCTCTCCTCCTTCCCTGGCGAGCCAGGCACTGGCAGGCAGGGAGCCGAGGAGGGCCGGGCCAGCGGGGTCTGGAGTCAGCACAGACCTCTGCAGCTTTGGCGGTCCAGGTTTGGTGCTCAGATGAAGACCCTCTCCCTTTGGCAAGCAAGTCTGCCTGTCCTGTCCTGGGTTGCTACTACCCTGGCTCTTACAGAGCTGCCCAGAAGGGACCCTCCCCCGAGTCCTATGTGCTCCTCAGTTATAACCCAGCTCCTACCACCACCGTCCACCCGTACCCCCCCCCCCGCTCCCTCCTCTACTGCCTTGCCAACATGCTCTCACGTGTGTCCCCAAGATTCTCAGAGCCCCAACGCCAGCTTAGCCCTGAGGCAGCTCCCTGCCCCCGGGTCCGGGAAGAGGGTGTGAGGGGCAGAGTCAGCCTCAGGGGCAGGGGCAGCATCACGTTCAGGCCTTGGGCTTGTGCGAGGTGAGTCCTTTTAGGACAGTGTCCGTTATGCACTGTGGGGCGGGGAGCAGGTCCTGAGCCGTCTCCCAACCTAGTCAGGCCTGGAAAGCTTGTGGGGCCCTAGCAGATCATGGGGTGGAGGTGGAAGGCGAGGCCCCCGCAGGCAGCTCAGGCAGCCCTGGCCCTCCGCAGCGCAGGCTGTGTCCCTGCTGACCGGCCTCAGCTTCATTCAAGCTTTGCCTTTCTCACCCTCTGCCGTCAGGCCCATCTGGCCCCTACTTGAGGCTTCTTTGCCTGCCGGCCGAGCACAGTGCACACTGAGGTCCTGATCAGAGCTCACACTGGGCCCGTTGGGAGGGGGCCAGGCCCAAGACAGGGGACCGAGGAAACCTCTCGTAAGGTAAGTGGCCTTGCGAGCCAGCGGCTGCCAGTCCCGTGAGGGTATCGGGACTGAGGCCACGTCCACCCACAGGAGGATCCTGGGACGGGGGCGGGGGGAGGGGGTCCTGTGCCCCACAGAGCGGCCTCAGACACCCGCCCGTCTGAAGTCATTCTGTGTCCAGGATCGAGATTCCTAGATGTGAGAAACTCGAGGAGCCCTTGAGTTGGCGATGCCCTATCAGAAGGAGCCCCTGAGCTTGGAGAGGGATAGAGGTCTTCTGATGGTTGAAGGGAGGGAGGACCGAGAAGGGGCCCAGAGAAGAGGTAGGGGTCGGGAAGAGTAGATGGAGGCCAGGCCAGCAAGTGGTCTGAGGAGCATGACTCCGAGTCACATGCTGCCTCCCGGAAAGGCCTGGAATCCTGGCTCCTCTGGAAACATCCTTCAGAGGACTCCTGGAAATACAGGAGCGCTGAGGTCACCGAGCCAACCCGGTGACCAGTCAGTGCCCAGAGGCTGGTGTGTCATGGGGCCTTAGGAACGTGCTAGGAGGTGGGTGGGGCCTGCCTTCCTCCAGTCCAGGCCTCTGCTCTGGGAGAGGCTCAGGACGGCAGCAGAGGAACGGGGCCACCAGCTCCCAGGGCAGCAAGCAGAGCCCCCTGGCTCCCCATGCAAACTCGCAAGCGGGCGTCCAAGTGAGCGAGACGTGGCTAACAGCGTGGGAGCCAGGGGCCAGCCTGTCTCTTCACCCACTGGGAAGGCTTTCTGGATGAGACCCAAATGCCCTGAGGCAGGCTGGACACAGAAGATGCCTCTGGCCAGGTGAGACTAGAGCATGGCCTCCCAGCAAATCATTGTGTCCAGAGCCGTGGATGGCCTCGGCCGTGTTCCCTGAAAATGCCGTTGGGGAGACAGGGGTCCCGGACCTGTGCCTGGCCCTCTGCTTCTGCTGCCCGGTGCTGTCTTCTGCTGTCCCATGTTCCCGTGGGGAAGGCTGGCTGCACACATCCTCTCTGCTGGCCCCCGGAAGGACAAAAGCTGCTTTCCCCATGGGTACATGTGAGGAGGCAGAATCCGGGCTGGCCCAGGTGGGCTCTGGGTGGGAGACACCTTTGGTGGCCTCAGGCCATCTTAGGGACAGCTCTGGACGTGGCCGCCCACCTTCCGGTCAGCACCATTCCTCTGTACCTACCAGGGAGAGTAAGGGCCCCAAAGACCCATCAGACGGCTCAGGCTGAGTCCTCTCCCCGGTGCCAGCTCCAGTGCCGGCTCCTGCAGGGCTCCCCAGACCCTGACTTGTTCCTCGTGCCGCTGCAGGCCCGCTCCTGGCTGGCCTGTGGGCCCTGCACAGTGCTGCTTACCTCTAAGGTAAAGGAATGAGGGATGGGACTGCACTGTGGGGAAGGGCATGGAGACTGGAGTGACGCTGGGTTTCTAGTTCAGGCCACAGGGTGGAGACTACATGATGGGGCCCTCTGGCCCCCTCCCCAGAACGGGGCTGGCAGTGCCACACTGCCTTCTCTGGCTGCAGCCAGTGTCTCTTCCTGCCTCCTCCCATCAGGCATCACACTGGAGAGCCCCAGTTCCCACTGGTCTCAAGGCCCCTCATTCAGCCTCAACAGAGTAGGGTGGACCTACAGGTGGCTGGAATGGAGGTGCCTGCAAAGAGGGATGCTGGATTAGTCTCTGCGTGGTCGCTTCTTACATCCTGCCTCTAGGGTGCGGTCCCTGGCCCCAGAACAAAGGGGCTGTGAAGAAGCCCCTTTATGGGCTATGGCCCACAAGCTGCTGGTTTACAGCTTCCTTCTGAGGGTCGGCAGGGGCTTTGTGGTCTGCAGGCTCTCACCTGGGTTAGTCAATCACTGTAGAAAAGTGTCCAAAGGGGCGTGGCTGCCCCTTGCACAAGGCAGCTTGGGACACCAGGGTGATGTCCCAGGGAGGAGGGGAGCCGCATTTGGGGAAGGGTCCATGGCAGAGGGTACACTTGCAGGTGGGCTGGGACCCCTCATCGGGTGCCAGCTGATGCGAGTGTCCTTGATCTTGCCGGAGGACCTTTGTACACACACACACACACACACACACACACACACACACACTTTGCTGGTCCCTGAGCACGGCAGACCGTGGGGAGGGGCTCCAAGTCCTCAGTCTCATGGACCACTGCTCTCTCAAGCCACACCCAGCCACACAGATGTCTCCATGGTGAGCACAAGCCCTGACCAGTTTATTTTATCCAAGTTTAGATTGGCCTGAGCTGCTGGTGCTGCGGAAACAGCCCACTCAAGCCTGGGAGAACAGCTTCATCAGTGCCAACAACGGTGTGAACAGGATGGGCTAAGGCTAAACAGGCATCACAGGCTAGGGGCCTGCGGCTCTTCTATGGCCTGGGGCCAGTCAGAGCAGACCAGCAAGGGCTCAGACGTAGAGGTCCTAGGGTGGACATGTCACGGCAGGTGCCCGTGTGGTGTCTGCTGGCTGGGGTCTGTCCACTGGACCAGCAGCTGGCTGACAGCTTCTGGGAATTTCTGCTTAACACAAACGGGGAAATCGATTCTGAGCTCCTTCAAACGTGCACTCCAGCCGTGGGGGTCTCAGGTTCTGGTTCTGTGGATGATCTGGGAGCCGTCTGTCTCTGCTGGTTCCCAGATCACGTCCTCTTCACTGGCTGAGCCTGGCCTCACCCCTCCTGGAAGGGTCTGTGAGGGCCACTTGGCCTGTGGGTGCTGAGCTCTGGCAGATGCCGAGCAGTGGTGGCCCCCAGAAGCTGTGTGGGTCTCCGCCATTTGGATCAGGCCTGTGTTTTGGCTGTAGCTGCTAGGACCTAATGTTTCCACTCAGGGGTCCAGTTCCCCAAACACCTTGCTCCCACGCCCCACGATCTGGTCTACCAGCATAAGCGGGTGGCAGGACCACAGGGACCCTCTGTCTCTGGAAGCCTATTCTGGCCTGTCCCAAAAGTCACAGGCAACACTGGCCCTCTGGTGTGCTGGGCTCATCTGAACCACTGCTGCAGGATGGAGTCTCGGCTGGCCTCCAGGTTAGACGTTGCTGATACGGGACTCCGCTGCAGAGAAGGCAGAGGGGTCCCTGGATCTTTCTGGGGGCCTCTCGCGTCTGACGTATCGTGGCTTCCTCACTGAAACAGGGTCAGAAACAGGCTGGGTCAGAGCTGGGGACAGCTCAGGTGTTGGCCAGCACCACAGGCTCGTAGAAGCCTGGAAAGCAGCCCTTGGCTCAGAGCTAGCATGGACCTGTTTACTTTGACCAAGAGGAAGGAAAATGCTTGTTCCCCTGCGCCCCTGGCTGTGCAAAGGGCAGAGGCCCTGGAAGTCCAGTTATCTTGTCAGACCCTTGGGCCCAGCACCTGTGCCTGGACCAGGACACGGCTGTCCCTAAAGACAGAGGCACGGTCATACCTACATTTTGCATTGCACACCATTGCTGGATGGTGTCCCCCCAAACCAGGACCACACATCAGCTCTGGAGCCCATGAACTGGAAGGCTGGTGCAGATGTGATGAAGATGTCCTGGGTTAGCCAGGCAGGCCATCAATCTGAGGCTCCAGACACTGACCTGCGGATCTGGGGACAGACAACCCCACAGGAATGGGACACTGCTTTTACCTGAGGACTGTGGCGGGGGGATCATTGCAGCCTTGAAAAGAGAAAAGCAGAACAATGGTGAGCTGGCGCGGGCACATGCAGGCTCGCAGCTCCGCCCAGCCGGCCAGGGCTACTTACGGCTTCACCAGGCTGCAGGACAGGGGCTGGGGAGGAAGAAAATGGCTCATTACCCTGAAGTCCTGCACCCTCCTCAGCCCTGGGGAGGGTCTAGAGGGTGGGCAGACGCTTCACCCAGTCCAGACTGACTCCTGCTCCCCGCCTCTGCCCAGTGGTACCTCAGCCTGGCCAGCTGC
The DNA here is from genome assembly GCF_000151885.1 of Dipodomys ordii. NCBI lineage: Eukaryota > Metazoa > Chordata > Mammalia > Rodentia > Heteromyidae > Dipodomys > Dipodomys ordii. The sequence goes on along the minus strand of NW_012267238.1, from coordinate 213,028 downwards.
TCGGCTGTATTTCTTGCCTGTAGACCCCAAGTGGCAGGGGCCTGGCCACAGCCACTCAGCTACAGCAGCCCTGGAAGGTACCCAGCTTTGGCTGAGGGTAAACGGAGTGGCTCTGTGCACGCAGGTCGGGTATTCAAGAACCACCAAAGGCCTTCGGTGCAGCCTGAGCTGCCCTGGGAACGGTATGGGAAGGGATGCCCTACACCCTTGGCCTCAGGAACCCCCAGGCCAGCTGGCTTCTTCGTCCCTGGTGCCTTGGCCTCCACAAGCCCACAGACCACTGGGGTACTAGTCATGCTGGGCAGGTGAGGGAGCAGGGTGGGATCTTCCCATGCCCAGCTGGGCAGGTACCAGGGGGGTGACCCTGAAGAGCCCCCACGCTGCAGGGGCCAGCCGTAGACACTCAGCGACTGTGTCTAACCCCCACCCCTGAGAGGGGACAGACTCTGGGTAGAAGTACCTCTGTCTTTTCTGTAGAAGACCCTGGGGAGCTTGCTGGATCGCTTGAGATAGAAGAAGCCAGCCACAGAGAGAATGAGGCCTGCGCTGATGAGAAACGTCCCCAGGAAAAGGGATGCTGCCACGTAGGTTCCTCCTGTAAGCAAACCAATGGCGGCAGGAGCAAACCTAGGTCTTGGGGACAGGGCAGCTAGGGCGCCTTGCTGCCCCCCAAGGCCCAAGCAGGGCTGGTCACAGGTTGGCGTGAGGGCCCTGTCCCGGGGCTCGGCTCCTCTGTTGCGCTAGCAGGCCTGGCCATGGGGCAGGGGATATTTTCCACCTACTCCTGGCCCAGGAAATTCCTGAACCCAGAAGCACCAGGTCATGGGCTCCCTGTCACTCTGTCCACAGACTCCTCAGCACGTCTGCAGGCTGGAGCTGCCCCTGCCCATTCCCCTTGCTGAGGCCAGGCCAGGCTGGCGGTGGAAGGCTCTGCCGGCCGTGACCGCTGACCGGTGAGACGCCCTCCTCACTTGCAAACACATGGCCTTGCTGTGTCTGTCTGGCACGGCACCCCAGGAGACCACTGTCTGACTGGCATGAGCCACACACTGCTGCTCTGGGCAGCACGTCTCTCCCCACAGCCCGGCTGGGTCATGGGCCGGGCCCTCCCTGGAGTTGGCACGTGCTTTCTGGGAGAGGAAGGCCAGGCCTTTTCAGAACAGGTCCAGCATCATGCCAAAGGCCGAGAGCCTGGGTGATATGGCCTCTGCTGTGACTCCAGCCGAGGTGCCAAGCCCCAGCTGGGTCTGTTTCCTGTGTCTCCTTGGCCTGCACTCCAGCTCTAGACCAGGCTTCTCACCGAGCCATTCTCCCTACCCCAACCCTCCAGGCCCCACGCTCCATCCCAGCTACGCCCCACACGCCTTGCTCTGGCAGGCCATCCAGGAAAGGGAAGGGGCTGTGTCTTCCACTGAGGCCAGGCCTTGGGATGGCTCAGGGCGGCCTCCTGACCCCCAGAGGTCCTGAAGGGACTCAGTCACTGGGGCTAGCCTGTCCAGAGGAGGCAAAGGCCAACAAGCAGCCCTTCTGAGACCAGAAAGTAGCCAGCCCAGTGACCTGTCAACATATACTCCAATCAAGCCAAAAGACGCCAGGCTCCGGGGCCGCTGGCCTCTGCCTGCCATCCGTGGCCTTGGCGCCCTGCAGAACCCTGAGCTGGCCAGCCCCAGTATTCCTGGTTAGCACTGGCACCTGCTGTAACTCACAAGTCCCGGGACCCAGGCAGAAGCCCAGCTCTGGCCTGGTATGCTGAGACTTACCCACATGTGGCCGCCCAGGCGTCCCTGTGCTCCTGTTCATGGGGAGTTGTGCTCCCTGGCCAGTAGCTGTGGGAGAGCAGAATGGAGTAGAGGCCTGGGCTCCACCAGGGCCTCAGTGAGGAGCCGCATGCCACCTAAACAGGCATCCCTCACTGGAGGTGAGAGCAAGTGACCCATGCGGAGCAGCCCTCCCCACGGCTGTCCCTAGGGAGCACTCCCCCTCCCCCACGGCTGTGCCTAGGGAGCACTCCCCCTCCCCCACGGCTGTGCCTAGGGAGCACTCCCCCTCCCCCACGGCTGTCCCTAGGGGAGCACTCAGGAAGACAGCTCTTGGAGGCTGCCAGTGCTCTGGGGCAGGTGGGTCCCTACTATGTGGAGACAAGGACAGCAGCCCCCTCAGTTCCCCCCAGGCTAGAGCTGAGGACCCCTGTGAGGCACAGGGCGGCTGGGTGGAAACGCACAGCCTCTGCACTCGGAGCTGTTGTAGGCTAGGAGGGTCCCGTTCTGGCATCGCACGCAGCTGGTGGTCCCGTCGGCGTCCCAGTGCCGGTAGCAGCCTGCACCGAGAAGAGACGTTATTTCCAGCCAGCACAATTCAGGTCATCCATCGTCTCCCAGGAGCTTTCCTGTAGTCAGTTTGTAAGGTAACAACTTAAAAACACAAACGTGTTCCGGAAGTTTGGACAGAACAGACTCCAATTCCAGAAAAAGAAACAAACCCAACAGGAAGCAGATCAAGCCCCATACCTGGGGTTCTTGTGGCTAACACTAGGGTGGTGTAACCACCCGGCTCAGCCCCCCAGGGGGTGTGACCCCTCTGCAGCGGGAGGTGGTCTCTGCAGGATCACGCTGGATCCCAGATGGGCACTGCCCTCTGAGCCTGCCCTCACCCTGCCAGGGGCTCTGCTGGCCAGGACTTTAGAGACAGCTGTTTCTAACTGGGCAGGTTACCCTGAAGACCAGGAAATAACATCTTTGCTTTTGTTTTTGGATGGTACCGGGTTTCAGCTTAGGACTACTTGAGTTATGGCTCCAGCCCTTTGTGTCCTGCTTGTTTCTGAGATAGGGTCTGACGTTTTGCTGCAGCTCTCTGTAGCCACCATCCTCCATTCCCAACCTCCCGTGTGCTGGAGTAACGGACACACAACTGTGCCCAGCTATTGGCTGAAATGGGTCTTGAAAACCCGTGAGCTAAGTTGCTAGGATTACGGATGTGAGCCCCTAGCGATTTTAACACCTTTACTTCTTTCCAACATCCTCAACATCTTCCCACACACAATGGCTGGCAGATTCACACATCATCCACGTTGACCACGGACGTCTCCACCCCAACCAGCTGTAATGACCTACACCACCTCCAGACACTACTGGACCTCCTGGGGTAGCCCCTCCTATGCTGTACCCCAAGCCAGGCCTCCTCCTAGCACCCCAGCCTGTGCTGCCCCCAGCCCTTCTGGTCCAGGTGGTCCTTATCATTTCAGTAGGAGCAGGAGGGCGATGCGTCATGGGACTAGGGGGTGGGCGGCCGGTCTGCAGTCTGCTTACCTGGGCCACAAAGGCCGGTGCCTGTGCAGGTGGTATTGACCTCTATGCAACACTCGAGCTGCTGGACCTGGAGGAAGATGTGGTGAGGGAAGCTTGTGCCACGGAAGCACTGATCACAGTGGTGTAGGAGCCTCAGATCTGCTTCCTTCCTGCATCAGGGGACACCACCCCAACTGGGCCAGGAGCCTCACCCCTAATGGAACCCTTGGTATGGACAGGCCCCAAGAAAACATCAGCCCTGGAAAGATCTAAGTCCAAGGGAGGCTGACATAGGGCTGTGTCTTCTTGTTAAGACCCTGGACTATGGTCCCATTGCATCCCATGAGTCACTGTCCCCCATCCCTCCCATGGGCCCATGGGACAATGGGGTCTGTACTCTGTAGGGCATGTGTCCAGGGAGTGTTTGCTAACTGAATAAACCACTAAGCTAAGCATGGAGCCAAACTCTGTTTGGGCATGTACCACACTAGGCACTGGGCCTGTGTGTGTGTGTGTCCGCGCGCGCGTGTGCATGCGCACGCTTTTGTTTCTGAAGACACAGGGACAAAAAGGATACAAATGGACTGGCCCTGGAGGTCCCCAGCTCGCAGCCATGCGACCACACCTTCTGTGTGCTCTCCCTGCCTCAGAAAGGCCCTTCTTGCCCAAACATGAGCACAAACACACAGGCGTACATTTCTCTGGACTCCATTTCCTATGGAGGTTTCTGGGTCATACAAACTTAAACGTGCTACTTTTCTTTGTTACGAAGTACCTTAGTATGAATCTCAATGGCTGAAAAAAAAAAATCTCTCCTTGCTTTCACAGGAAAGGTGAAGTGTCCTGCCCCACCTACAGCGGCCCTGCGTTTGCGGGGTCTGTCCCTCTGTGGGGTGGCTAGAGACCTTTCTTCATGTGGTCTCCAGCCTCCAACTCTCACCTTGTAGGTCACAGGCAGCTCAGGGTGGGGCATTCCAACCAGTGAAACTATTTGTATTAGTCACCTACAAAAAGGTCCGCCTGTTAAGCTTGCTGCTGTACATACAAGAACCTCCTTCATGGGAAAGGTCACATATTTCTAATTCATGATAAAACCCAAGTACACTGGAAGGCCCACACCAAATGTCCAGCCTGCACCCCTAACTAAGGGTTCAGAACCCCCACAAAGTACTTCCCAGTCCTGAGGGGCTTCACGGTGTTCTCTGACATTAAAGGCATCATCTGTTGGGGTTTACAGCGTGGCCCCAAAGAAAGGCCCTAGCCAGATGAGTGTCTCAGGGCGCCAGCTCACACCCTTGACGCCTGCCACACGCAGCGTCGGTGCCGGACATGCTGCACACAGGCCGCAGGGCTGCAGAAGCCTAGCATGGGAGTAGAGTGCTTGCAGGGTCAGCTCAGTGTGTATTTTCATCACAGCTAGGGTTCTGCTTCTTGTTTGGTTTGTGTATTTTCATCACAGCTAGGGTTCTGCTTCTTGTTTGGCTTCGTTTTGGTTGGTCTGTTTGAGAAAAGGTCTCATACTGGAACCCAGTCTGGCCTCAGCCTTCCCTCAACCTCCTGAGTGCTGGAACTACAGGCATGCACCAACATGCTTGTTACTTCTATTTCTCCTGACCTGAGTTTGGTGAATAGTGGGGGTAGCTAAGGAAGGCAGGGGCGTGCGTGCTACCATGGGAGGGTTCACCCCTGCACGGCCCAGCCCTTGCACTAGACTAGGCCTACCACCGCACTCTACAGGGCCCGCACCCCAACCTGGCTCATCATTCAAGCTTCTGGCATCGTTCCTTCCAGACCCAAAGCTCAGCACACTGCAGTGTCACGGGGTTGGCAGAACCACTTCTGGTGAGAGCGAGGATGCCCCACTAAGAGAACCCTGAAGACACCACAGCGTGTCTGAGCAAGCAGCAAGCAGGTAGGCAGCTCCAGGATGCAAGCAGCCCAGAGCGTGGCTTTCGGAGATACTTGGCAGAGAAACTTTGAAAGGCAAAGCAGAACAGGCCCCGACATCTCTGACCCAGGCTGGGCGTGAGTGACTCACCAGGCCTGGGGGGGTGAGGGCTCCAGCCGGACCTCCCGCTGCTGGCCACACAAACGAGCAGCAGGGAGAGGCACTAACCTTGCTTTCTGTAGACTTGTCGGTGACTCCAACTAGGAGGCCAGCCAGAAGCACAACGTGTCTCAGCGCCATGCCTGGGGCTCTGCTGGTAAGCTGAGGACAGCAGGGTCTGCATGAAAGACGAGCACATGCCAAGATCTGGGTGTGGGGTGGATGAGAGTGTGGTGGAAGGGCCTTGACTGAGAGGGGACAGGGGGCAGCGGCACTGAGGGCAAGACCATGCGGGAGGGAAAGGCGTGGCCAAAACGGTAGTAGGTGCCGTCAGAGCATCCTTACCTGCCCCTCCTGGAGGAGAGCTGCAGACATCAGCCCTCACGCCCCCGGTGCTCAGGGTTCTGCTGAGCCATACAGCGCTCAGAGGCCTGGCAGCCACACCCTGTGGCCCATGGTCCAAGGTAGAAGAATCAAAGAGGAGGAGGGAGGCTCGCTGCTGGGGACAGCTTCCCAGGATGAGTGGTATTTCCTCCAACCGCTGGACACTCAGGGCCCTGGAAGCAAAGCCACGCACCTCTGATTGCCCAGGGCACAGATCCACGGGTCCTCGCAAGCTCTAATCACATTTTATTTATTTATTTATCTATCGCCAGTCCTGGGGCTTGAACTCAGGGCCTGGGCACTGTACCTGAGCTTTTTTTGCTCAAGGCTATAGCACTCTACCACTGCGTGTGGCAGGCGTCAAGGGTGTGAGCTGGCGCCCTGAGACACTTCCAGCTTTTTCTGTTTACATGATATTGAGGAATCAAACCCAGGGCTTCACGCATGCTAGGCTAGTACTCTACCACTGAGCCACACTCCCAGGCCTTACTTCCATCTTTTAATACAGGTATTCAGTCTAATAAATTGTGTGTGTGTGTGTGTGTGCATACGCACACGTGCGTACGCGCGCGTGTGTTGTTTCTGGGACTTGACCACTGGGCTTGGACTGTGTCCCTGAGTTTTCGTGCTCAAGGCTAATAATGTTCTATCACTTGAGCCACAGCTCTATTTCTAGCTTTTTGTGGCTAACTGGAGATAAGAGTCTCACGGACTTTCCTGCCTGGGCTGGCTTTGAACCGTGATCCTCAGATCTCAGTCTCCTGAGTAGCTAGGATTACAGACGGGAGCCACTGACACCTAGCCTAACAAACTGTTATACCTGTGTAACTATAAATGAAATACTTTAAAAAGATATATGAAAATTATCTTCTGGGGCTGGCAATGTGGCTTAGTGGTAGACTGTTTGTATGCATGAAGCCCTGGGTTCAATTCCTCAGTACCACATAAGCAGACAAAGCTGGAAGTAGCATTGTGGCTCAAGTGCTAAAGTGCTAGTCTTAAGCAAAAGAAGCTCAGGGCCAGTGTCCAGGCCCTGAGTCCAAGACCCAGGACAGGTAAAAAAGAAATTATTATTAATTTTTTTTTTGGTCGGTCATGGGGGTTTTAACTCTAGGCCTGGGCGCTGTCCCTCAGCTCTTCAGCTCAAGGCAAGAGCTCTACCACTTGAGCCACAGAGCTACTTCCAGTTTTCTGGTGGTTTATTGGAGATAAGAATCTCATGAACTTTGCTGCCGGGCTGGCTTTGAAATCACAAACCTGAGCTACTCAGCCTCCTGAGTAGCTAGAATTATAGGCATGAGCCAACAGCACCCAGCAAATTGTTGTTTTCAAAAAATTTTTTCGTCGGCTGTAGGGCTTGAACTCTGGGCCTGGGCACTGTCCCTGAGCTCTTTGGCTCAAGGTGAGCCCTCTACAACTTGAGCCACAGCTCCACTTCCACTTTTCTGGTGGTTTACTAGAGATCAGAGTCTCACAGACTTTCCTACCCCAGCTGGCTTTGAATCATGATTGTTAGATCTCAGCCTCCTGAGTAACTAGGATTACAGGCGTGAGCCAACCAGTGCCCAGCAGAAGTTATCTTTTGAAATGAAAAAATATTCATACTATTAGATAGCACTAGATAGTAACAAAAAATGTAAAGTGACATATATACACATTAATATATAAGTATAATGGTACCAAGAATGTCAATAAACTGTTGTCTTTGAATGGGTGGCATTATAGTAAATTTAAAAATTAATTAATTATGGTGCCAGGCCTAGAACTTGAACTCAGGAACTGTACTGTCCCTGAGTGCTTTCGTTGAGCCACATCTCCACTTCTAGCCTTTTGGTGGTTAATTGGAGATAAAAGTCTTGCTGGGCATTGGTGGCTCATGCTGTAATTCTAGCTAGACAGGAGGCTGAGATCTGATGGTTGTGGTTCAAAGCCAGCCTGGGCAGGAAAGCTGTAAGACTCTTCTCTACAATTAACCATGAGAAAACTGGAAGTGGTGCTGTGGCTCAAAGTAGTAGTCTTAAGTGAAAAAGCTCAGGGACAGTGCCCAGGCCCTGAGTTCAAGCCCATGACCAAGCAAAAAAAAAAAAAAAAAAGGCTAATGGGATTTTCCTTCTTGGGCTGGCTTTGAACTGGTATCCTCAGATCTCAGCCTTCTAAGCAGCTAAGATTACAGGCATGAGCCACAGGTGCCCCAGCTTTTACTATTTTATTTTTGAATTGGCATACATTCATAATAACAGGGGATTTGATTGTGATATTTCCATACATATCATCTTCTGGTTTTGTTTTCTTTTTTTTTGTCGGTCGTGGGGCTTGAACTCTGGGCCTGGGCGCTGTCCCTCAGCTCTTCAGCTCAAGGCTAGCGCTCTACCACTTGAGCCACAGCACCACTTCCGGCTTTTTTCTTTTTGCTTATGTGGTGCTGAGGAATTGAACCCAGGGCCTCATGCATGCAAGGCAAGCGCTCTACCACTGAGCCACCTTCCCAGCCCTCGGTCGTGGGTCTTGAACTCTGGGCCTGGGCGCTGTCCCACAGCTATTCAGCTCAAGGCAAGCGCTCTACCACTTGAGCTACAGCACCACTTCCGGTTTTCTAGTGGTTTATTGGAGATAGGAGTCTCACGGTTTCTCCTGCCCGGGCTGGCTTTGAACCGCGATTCTCAGATCTCAGCCTCCTGAGTAGCTAGGATTACAGGCGTGAGCCACCAGCGCCCGGCTTGGTTTTGTTTTCTGAGAGAAGGTCTCACTATGTTGCCCACAATGGCCTTGAACTCACAATGCTGTCTCCATCTCCTACATGCTAGGATTATAGCTAAATATCACCACACCTGGCTATTTGTACAGGTTTTTTTGTGTTAAACAAATTTCTGTCAACTTACAAGGTGGTAGTCACCAATCAGTCCCAAATATTCTGACCATAAATGTTACCTCTCAGAAGACTTTTTACTTGACAAAGCAGCGACGGCATGGCAGCGGCAGGCCTGCCGGGGTGACGTGGTTCTGAGGACACAGAACAGGCCCCTGCTTCACCTGCAAGCGGGGACTTACAGGAAAGGAGACGTGTCAGTTTCAGGCTGGGGAAGAGGAACTATACTCTCTGGCCCTTGGGGAATGAGCGATGAGGGCTCAGGAGGACACAGGTTCTAGTTCCAGACAGGAATCTCTCTTATCATCCACTGTATGCTAGATTCAGCAAAGTGACCACACTGCATGTGTAGGAGGTGGTGCTCAGGCCTGTACGACAGTCTTTTTTTGGGGGTGGGGGGTAGGGGGGTTGGTCATGGGGCTTGAACTCTGGGCCTGGGCACTGTCCGTCAGCTCTTCAGCTCAAGGTGAATATGTATTTTCATTTCTCTTTGGTAGACTAGATTGCAGTGGTTCAGTCACAAGGAGATACATGTTTAATTCTCTGTGAAGCTGCCATTTTTTTTGGGGGGGATGGGGGTGGGGAGCTGGTCATGGCCTGAACTCTGGACCTGTCCCTTGGCTCTTCAGCTCAAGGCTAGCGCTCTACCACTTGAGCTACAACGCCACTTCCATTTTTTTCTGCTTACGAGCCACCTTCCCAGCCCCCGATATTTTTGTTTGTATTAAGTGGTCGTAGTGGGGTTTGAATTCAGGATCTCCAACTTGGTACTACTGTTGAGCCATGCCTCCAGTCCTGTTTTTCACTTTTTTTCCAGTCCTGGGAGTTGAACTCGGGGCCTAGGCTCTGTCCCTGAGCTTCTTTTGCTCAAGGCTAGCACTCTACCACTTGAGCCACAGAGCTTCTGGCTTTTTCTGTGTATGTGGTACTGAGGAATCGAACCCAGGGCTTCATGCATGCTAGGCAAGCGCTCTACCACTGAGCCACCTTCCCAGCCCCTTCAATTGTTATTTTTAGGATAGGGTCTCGCTTCCCTTCCTGTGTACACCTGAAACACAATTTACCTACTTTGTGGTTCTTGCTGGAATCATAGGTGCCTGCTACCATGTCCAGCTTCCCTTTGTGGAGATGGAGTGTCGCACTTTTCGGCCAGGCTGGCCTAGAAACAAGAAACCCATTCAGCAATGGGTTAAATAAAAAGGGTCTCACAAAGTTCTCTGCCCAGGGTGTCCTTGAACTGCGGTCCTCCTGATCTCAGTCTCCCAAGTAGCTATGTAAGAGACAACCTAAAAGATGCTTTTGCTGGGTAACCATTCCCCCAACCAGGCCTCTGTGTCCTTCCATCTGAGCTACCCCCTTTTGTAGTCCCTGTACCATCAATGAGACCAATGTGGTCTCCAGAACACAGGATTCACCAATGAGCATCTTGTAACAAAAGGCAAACTGCTTCTCAAACAGGCAACACCATCTTCTTATCATGAAGAGAATAGCCCAAAGCTACAGACCACCACCAGGCCTGCCAGGCCTTCAAAGTCAAACACTGAGCTAATGGCCAACCAGGCCACACCTCTGACTGATACTGTTTTAATTACACATACCTTTCTCCTCCACCACCCCCAAGTTTCCCTATTTAACCTCCCTCCTGAAGTTGGCTGAAGATATACGGAAGTACTGTCTGCCCATGGCTGCCATGTAATAAATCTCTTTCTCTGCCCTACATTGTGTCTTTTCATTGGGCATTTGTGAGCAAATGGTTAGATCTAACAAGGGACTCCTAGACTGTGGGCCTGGAGTCTAAAATCCCAGTGACAGACATGGTTACTGGCATGAAGCACTAGTGTGTGGCAGACGCTGCCACACGTCCACAACAGTGATAGCTTCTGCTTCTCTACCAGCAGAGCAGGAAAACTCGGCTGTCTGACGCCCTCGGCAACACTTGGACTTTATTAGTGGGTGTGCTGTGGTATGTTGCTGTTACGATGTGCATTTCCCTAATGAATGCTGATTTCCTTTCATGGGTTCATCACCATTTCTAAGTCTTTTTTCAGTGAGATATCTGTTCACATCTTTTGTCTGTTTTAATTGGATTGTCTTCCTATTATTGAGTTGTGGTACTTTATATATTCTTCATCAGTATATGTGTGCCAATATTTTCTCCCATTCCATCACTTTCCTTTTCATTTTAGTTTTCTGTTTTGTTTTGCTTTTTGGGGCAGGGTCTTGCTATGTAGCCCAGGCTGGGTGTGAATGTGCAATTTTCCTGCTTCAGCCTCCCAGTGCTAGAATTATAGGACAGCAAATGTTTCAGTGTTTATTACTTTTTCCTTTATAGTTCTTGCTTTTTGTGATCTAAGAACTAATTGACCTCAGGTCACTATGACTTTCTGTTTTTTCCTGGAAGCATCAGTTTTAACTTTTTTTTTTTAATTACAACTCTAGAGTTATTCTCCAATGATCAACTACACATGACAACGTTCTTAGTAAATACCGGGCTCATAAGGGAATTCTTTGCATTCACTACAGAGTTAAAACAAATTTCTGCTAGAAGGCCAACAATTCTAGTATTATAGGAGTTGGTGTGACAACGGTGGTTGAAAATAAATAGAAGGTTAAAATCTCCCCTTATAAAAATATATGTCCTTAGGCCAGGTGCCAATGACTCACAGCTGTAATCCGGGCTACTCAGGAGGCTGAGATCTGAGGATGTGATTAAAACCCAGCCAGGGGGCTGGGAAGGTGGCTCAGTGGTAGAGCGCTTGCCTTGCATGCCTGAGGCCCTAGGTTCAATTCCTCAGCACCACATAAGCAAAAAGAAAGAAGCTGGAAGTGGCACTGCGGCTTAAGTGGTAGAGCGCTAGCCTTGAGCTGAAGAGCTGAGGGACAGCGCCCAGACCCAGAGTCCAGGCCCCACGCTCGGACCCAAAAAAATAGAAAAATAAATAAAACCCAGCCAGGGCAGGAAAGCGCATGAGATGCTTCTCATCTCTAATTAACAAAAAAAAAAAAAAAAGGCCAGAAGTGGAGTTGCAGTTCAAAGTGGAGGGCTGGAGTAAAGAAAGTTTTAACTTTTATTTAAAAGTAACTTTTTTTCCCCCCCTGTTGGTCATGGGGCTTGAACTCTGGGCCTAGGCACTTCAGCTCAGGGCAAGCACTCTACCATTTGAGCCACAGCACCCTTCCAGCTTTCTGGTGATTAATTGGAGATAAGAGTTTCATGAACTTTCCTGCCCTAGCTGGCTTTGAAAGATGATCCTCAGATCTTAGCCTCCTGAGGAGCTAGGATTACAGGCGTGAGCCACTTGGTGCCCGGCTTAGATAACTTTTAAGATTTTAGTTATTTTTGTGCATGGTGTAAAGTCAAATTTCATTTTCTCCATCTCCAATTTTTACTTTTCTTTCCATGTTGATTTATATAGACACCTGTGTTAAAATCCATTGGCTGTAGCACCAAAGGGATCTGCTTCTGGACTTTCATTCTGCTCGATTCATATCCGTGTCTGGCCTTTGCCAAGTTCTGACTCCACTGTTTGACACTGTTGACACTGTAAGTGGTGCTTAACACCAGGTCTTAGGTCCTGCTTTCCATAGTAGCTTTGGCTGCTCTAGGTCATGTATATTCATATTTGAGTCACCTTCCAACTTCTACAAAAATGTCTTGCTGGAATTCTGACTCAGACAACTGACCTTGAGCAATGTTGAGTCTAATACGCTATAAACATGCTGTTTCATTTCTTTACATCATCCTTTACATCATCTTCCATTTCTCATAAAGTTCTGAATTTTCACTGAAGAGGTCTTGCACATCTTTTGTTAAACCTATTACTATTTTTTGGTATTATTATAAATACAAAAAAATTTCTGTATAAACACAAACTATTACTTAATAACTTGCTGCTAGTATACAACAGAAGCTGCTAATATACAAAAGAAGAATCCATTTTTGTACATTAATCTTGATTTCTGAGGTCTTGTGTTTTTTTTTTTTTTTGCCAGTCATGGGGCCTGAACTCTGGGTCTGGGCGCTGTCCCTCAGCAATTCAGCTCAAGGCTAGCGCTCTACCACTGGAGCCACAGCGCCACTTCCAGCTTTTTCTGTTTATGTGGTGCTGAGGAATCGAACCCAGGGCCTCATGCTTGCAAGGTATGCACTCTACTGCTGAGCCACCTTCCCAGCCCCTGAGGTCTTGTTTTTTATTCACTTAACTGCTCCAGCATATTTGGTAATCTTGGCATTTTCTGTGATCATGTCATCTGTAAATACATGTTTGCTCATCACCAGTCTTTATAAGATTAATTTGCTTTTCTCTTGCTTTACTACAGTGGTGAGGACTTCTAGCATAATGCAGGGCAAAAATGGTGAAGGGTATCATCGTGTTTGGGGTTGGGTGGATCAAGTGCTCATCTCATTGCTTAGTATGACATCGGGGTCAGTCTTTCACAGATGTCTTTTGTCTATTCCTAATTTGCTGAGTTTTTTCTCCTTAACCAAGGAAGGATTTTAAAAGCTCCCTAGTACTTTCCCTGATCTCCTCTGAGGTGGTCTAGTCAGGAGTTAGCACTCTCTCAAAGGCGTTTTCTGCGTCTATTAGAGCGATCATAAGGCTTCCCCTGCATTAATGTGATCACACTCACTGATTTATCACTATCTTGTAAGTTCTAGCCAAAGCAATAAAGAAAACAAAGTAAGTCAAAAAGACTGAAAAATCAGGACAGCACCCAGACCCTGAGTTCAAGCCCCAGGATGGATGGATGGATGGATGGATGGACGGACTGACGGACACACACACGCTGAAAAGGAAGAAGGAAAACTATCCCAACGCAGATGTGGTCGCTTCCATGGTGAATCCTAAGGAAGCTTCAAAAACGTGCCAGGCAGGGCGAGCCGGGCGCCGGTGGCTCGCGCCTGGCATCCTGGCTGCTCGGGAGGCTGAGACCTGAGGATCCCGGTTCAAAGCCAGCCCGGGCGGGACCCATCTCCAATAAGCCACCCCAAGCCCGGAAGTGGCGCTGCGGCTCCAGCGGGAGAACGCCGGAAACGGCTGAGCGCGCGCCCAGGCCGAGCGCAAGCCCAGGCGCGCGCAGGCGCACAGCCGAGCTCGACATCTCCAGACATAATAGGACCGGGCAGTGAAGACTCCACTCAGGAAAGAGCCGTGGGCGAGGCGCCCGCGCCGGGTCGCAGCGGACACCGGCCCGGCCCGCGCCCCCCGCCCCGCACTGGCAGCCAGGCGGGGCGGCCAGCCGCTCTCCACGGGAATCGCTCCCCAGCCGTCCGTCCCGCCGCGCCTCCCCGCGGCCCCCGGGGGCGCCGCCCGTCCCGCCGGGCCGCAGGCGGACCCGCCCGTCAGGACCACCACCCCGCCCGCAGCCGCGGCCCGGCCCCTCCCGGTCCCAGCCTTCACTCACCCTGCGTTCCGTGGGTTCTTCTTTCGTAACCCCCGCTCAGCGGGCTGCCGGACACGCTCCCTGGGACTTGTAGTCTCTCCACCGCCCCAGTCCGGGCGCGCGTCCCACATCCAAACTACAACTCCCGGCGGCCCCCCCCAAGAGCCTACCCCTCCCCCCAGGGGGAGTCACTCGAGACTCTCGCGAGGTAGAAGGGGTGCGCGGGCGATGCATGCTGGGAAACGTAGTCTGCGTCTGCCTGTCTTCGGGCAGTGGGAAGCGGGCGAGGACTCCGTTCCCCAGAATCCCTCGTGGCGGCCGTCGGGGGTGTTTCCGGGGTAGGGCTGCGGGCGCTGGGGACAAGACAAAGGTGTGGGGCCGGGTCGTGTTTGCACGCGCTGCCTCCTGGCGGAAGCCGAGGTCTTTCCGCCCGGAGCCCCGGATTTGCCCGCGGAGGGCTCTGGCCGGGGTCCCTCTCGTTCAGGCCCCTGCCGCCGCGGGCGGCCTCCGACGCTGCC
>NW_012267238.1:152207-197544 GCF_000151885.1 Dipodomys ordii | reverse complement strand
CCGTCGCCCCGCGCTGCTTTGGCGGTGCGCGCTCGCCAGCCCCAGGGGGAGGCAGGCTGTTCGCCGCAGATGGCAGTGAAGGGGGCTCGTCGGAGAGGCACCATGTGCCTGACGCCCACCAGACACCCGCTGGGCCTTCGGTCACCCTGACCCCGGCTGGTCAGGTCTGGCCTGCTTCCTCTGGCATTCGGGAAGACAGGCCAGGGGTGCGGGCCCTAGAAAGGAGTACTGCACCCACGGGAGCCCGGTGCGGCCCTGACTCCCTGCCAGGCCCCTGCCTCCATCCCGCACGCGGCCTTCTGGGCCCCTCCCAGGACAGGAGGAGGCATATGGTGGTGGTGGACGGTAGTGTCAGGTGAGTTTTCTGGTACACAGTGGCCTGAGACAGGCCTCGGTAGGAAATCCTTGGAACCATATAAGGAATGCTACACTCCCAAGTCTATAGACACAGCAGACTCTACTGTATTGGGTGTAAAAAGGACATCTTTAGGATCCCAGCAAGTTGAAGAAAGATCTCTAGACTAACTCAGAAACTGTTTATTATTTTCAGAAATACAAAGTCTTAGGTGGGGCTGTGAGTTGTGAGAAATGGTGTGGGTTCTGGACACAGACCCCCCAGAAATCTCACAAAGATCTCCAGAGCTATTAGAGTCCTTGGGTGAAGGCACTTTTTGTTCCAATAGGATTTCAAATTCAGTATGGGGAGGCAGAGGAGGGACCAGGGCTGTGGTCAGTGGTAGACTGCTTGCCAAGTGTTCACAGGCCCTGGTTTGATCTGCAGGACACACAGAAATCCCAAATAAATAATTTTTGTTAAAATGGCACTCTCCTTAAGCTTCTTTGCTCAAGGCTAGCAGCACTGAGCTACTTGAGCCACTCTTCCACATCATCTCTCTCTTTTTTTTTGGTGGTTAATTGAGATAGAGTGTCACAGATTTTCCTCTCCAGCCTGGCTTTGAATAGTTATTCTCAGAACTCAGCCTCCTGAGAGACTAGGATTAACAGGCTTAAACCACCAGTACCCCTTTTAGTTAAGTAACATTTAAGAGGAATCATCCTATGAGAGGACTCTTTTGGCCACTGAATTGCCATTTCAATAAGGCTATCACTTGGACTCAGAATTTAGGCAAAACCTTACTAAATATATGCTATTGGGAAAATTAAAGAGAATTTTAGAAATAAACTACATGTTTAATTAGCTTAGGAAAGTTTTGTTATTCAAGATATTTAAAAAGAAATTAAGACATTACTTTTAAAAATTTTTGAAGGTCAGCTAATGGCATGGAGATATGTCACTGAAGAAGATACATGATGGCAAATAGACAGAACAAATGAGTTTTACTGTGGCTTCCATGGTAGAGTGCTCACGAACTGAAGAGTTCAGGGACAGCTCCCAGGCTGAGTTCAAGTCCCATGACAGACAAAAAAAAAAGGGGGGGGGATGGGGAAGGGGGAGGCAGGGAATGTGGCTTAGTGGTAGAGTGCTTGCCTAGTGTGCATGAAGCCCTGGGTTCAAAACCTCAGTACCATGTACATAGAAATAGCCAGAAGTGGCTCTGTGGCTCAGTGGTAGAGCACTAGCCTTGAGCAGAAGAAGTTCAGGGACAGTGTCCAGGCCCTGAGTTCAAGCCCTAGGACTAGCAATAAACAAGCAAACACAAAAACCCCAAAAGTATTGGGGCTGGGAAAGTGGCTCAGTGGTAGAATGCTTGCCTTGCATGCATGAAGCCCTGGGTTCGATTCCTCAGCACCACATAAACAGAAAAAGCCAAAGGTAGGCACTGTGGATCAAGTGGTAGAGTGCTAACCTTGAGCTGAAGAGCTGAGGGACAGCGCCCAGGCCCTGAGTTCAAACTCCATGAACACCAACACCACCAACAGCAATAAAAGGAAGCCAGACGCCAGTGGCTCACACCTGTAATCCTAGCTACTCAGGAGGCTGAGATCTGAGGATTGCGGTTCAAAGCCAGCCCAGGCAGGAAAGTCTGTGAGACTTATCTCCAATAAACCACTAGAAGCCTGGAAGTGGCGCTGTAGCTCAAGCAGTAGAGTGCTAGCCTTGAGCTAGCACTTTAGAGCTGAGGGACAGCGCCCAGGCCCAGAGTTCAAGCCCCATGACCTACAAAAACAGAGCAGTGCCCTACCACACACCTATCAGGAGTAAAGTTAAAACCAGTGACAGTTGCAGATGCTGCCAAGGTGCAGAGGAGCAGGCTGCGGGCACACTGCCGGTGAGGTGCGCCACAGTACTGCTGCCCTGGGGACCCAGCCACGCCTCCCTATGCCCCTGCCACCGGGCTTCACAAGGAACCGCATCTGTCAGCCCAGAGCTGCGTACAGTCACAGCACCCTTCCTTCTCTCCCT
Organism: Dipodomys ordii; assembly: GCF_000151885.1. Lineage (NCBI taxonomy): Eukaryota > Metazoa > Chordata > Mammalia > Rodentia > Heteromyidae > Dipodomys > Dipodomys ordii. Next base: position 195,179 of record NW_012267238.1, on the reverse strand, counting down.
AGGGAAGACCACAGCGCCTTGCAAACCTGCTCAAGCCTGACATGGTTGAGACTAGAGTGGCGGAGGGAGAGACACCCCTCCTGGGAACGAGAGGTTCTGTGTGGTGTGGTTCTCATGGGTGATGAAATAGTCTAGGTCCACCTTGACGCGCAGTGGTATTGGCCTCCATGCCAGTTGAGCCAGTGGGAATGGATGAAATCTAGGGATCTGCAGATGGCAGTGCTCCCTGGGGCTGTCAGCTCTAATCTGTCTGACTTCTGTCCTTTTTCCTACAAGAGGCTATTTGAACAAAAATCTTACTGTCCCTAGCACTTCTGCTGGATTAGGACAGAAACTGAGGCAGAGCACTGACATCACCGCTTCTGAGAAACCCAGAATCCAGCTCAGCGGAGTGATCACCAGAGCGTGTTCCACTGGGATCCTTGGGAAAGGCAGCAGAGCTGACAGTCACCCGAGGCAGGCAGGTCCCCGGAGAAGGCATGCCCAGGCTTGCCAGCCTGCACCTCCTCACAGGGATGCACTTACCCACACTTTGTTCCCAAGGGTTGTGCTTCCTGGCAGCCTGGCACCTCTGTCTCCAGGAAGAAGCCCTATGGCTTCTGGGAAGGGACCTCAGGGTCAACTTGCTGGGCCAAAGCCGGCAGTGCCTAGCCCCCACAGGGCACATGGAGCCCTCAGCCCAGGCCCAGCCTTCTCTGGTTCAATCTGAGTTTGAAACACCTCGACTAGGCCCCACCTGCAGGGCCTGTCGGCTGCCTACTCACCTGCGAGGAGCAGGTGAGAGTCAGCTAGTCCTAAATGAGAGCCACTGCTAGGGGAGGCTCAATTACCTGGCAGATAATCGCTGTAATCGTAGGAGGCCATAATTGTTATGTTTACTGCCCGCCTCGCTCACCAGGCCCTTTTCCTGGGCGGGAGCCTTCAGGTGTCAGCGTCCTGTACAGGACCAGCCAGCCCTGCGTCATCTGTAGTTTGCAGAAACAAGGGGCCTAGGTGGGCTGTGACAACCCCAAGTCTCAACCAAGTCCACCTCCGGGCACTCACGCCATCCGCTAGTAACCATCAGGCCTCTGAGAACACGCGAGCGGAGCTGGCCCGACCAGTGATATATTTGCCTGGGTGAAGAGGCACGTGGGGCGGGCTTAACAGGTCTGAGGGTCTGTGAGGAGCTCCACACCAGGGCCGTGAGCCTTCAGTCTCCGTTCCTCCCAGGTCGTGGTGCTGGCTCTGTGCTGTTTGGAGGAAACCACCCGACATGTGTTCTGTGGTCTGGGAGGCCTGGCTTCTCCAGGAGACGGGCTGGCTGTTGTTAGCAAGCCCTGGAAGATGCAGTATGCCCCTCGCTGTGGCTGGGAGGACCCCTCTGGGCTCACCAGCCCTGGTGGGGCGAGAGGCCACCCCGGTCCTCAGTGGCTCCTGAAGGTCCTGCTCAGGACTAGGATGAGAGTCCACGCTGGCCTCTGGGTGACATTCCTGAGCCAGCCTGCAGGTGGCACCTGTCTCCAGCAGTGTCCCCTCTGCTAGCCATGTCATTATTCACGTAGGCAAGAAAGCTAGGCAGAGGGTGGCACAATGCCCCACAGGCCTTCCAGTCCAGTGTGCACCCCGCACCGACCCCGCACGCCGTCAAGTGTGCACCCCGCACCGACCCCGCACGCCGTCCAGTGTGCACCCCGCACCGACCCCGCACGCCGTCCAGTGTGCACCCCGCACCGACCCCGCACGCCGTCCAGTGTGCACCCCCCACCGACCCCGCACGCCGTCAAGTGTGCACCCCGCACCGATCCCGCACGCCGTCAAGTGTGCACCCCGCACCCACCCCGCACGCCGTCCAGTGAGCACCCCGCACGCCGTCCGGTGTGCACCCCGCACCCACCCCGCACGCCGTCAAGTGTGCACCCCGCACCCACCCCGCACGCCGTCCAGTGAGCACCCCGCACGCCGTCCGGTGTGCACCCCGCACCCACCCCGCACGCCGTCCGGTGTGCACCCCGCACGCCGTCCAGTGTCAGTGTGCACCCCGCACCCACCCCGCACGCCGTCCAGTGTGCACCCCTCACCCACCCCACACGCTGTCTAGTGTGCACCCCGCACTGACCCCGCACGCCGTCCAGTGTGCACCCCGCACCGACCCCGCACGCCGACCAGTGTTGCACCCTGCACGCCATCCAGTGTGCACCCCGCACCGACCCCGCACACCGTCCAGTGTGCGCCCCGCACCCACCCTGCACGCCGTCCAGTGTGCACCCCACACGCCGTCCAGTGTGCACCCCGCACGCCGTCCAGTGTGCACCCCGCACGCCGTCCAGTGTGCACCCCGCACGCCGTCCAGTGTGCACCCCGCACCGACCCCGCACGCCGTCCAGTGTGCACCCGGCACCCACCCCGCACGCTGTCCAGTGTGCACCCCACACTGACCCTGCACCCACCCCGCACGCCGTCCAGTGTGCACCCCGCACTCACCCATGGTGTCTCTCTCTCTCACACACACACACACACACTGCTGCTGTCCTGTGCTGAGCCCAGCCAGCGTAAGCATCCTACCGTCATTCATTCACTCTGGAACATGTAGAGTGTGCATGGTCTGCACTTCCTCCCTGAGTCAAAGGCACCAGGAGAGGCTGGGAAGGTGGCTCAGTGGTAAAGCGCTAGCCTTGAGCTGAAGAACTGAGGGACAGCGCCCAGGCCCAGAGTTCAGGCTCCATGACGGACAAAAAAAAAAAAACAAACTCACTATAGAACGAGGCCTGAGCAGGCCCCACGTGGCTGTGTCCGTCTGGCTCTGAGCAGCCTGTGTCCACCTTTCCTGCAGACTTTTCTCTGGTGGATTCGTGTGCACCGTACATTTCCATAGTTTTTAGAGGTACTAGTGGTACTAGTGCTGGTGGTGCTTGCCAGTGGTCCCAGGTACTCAAGAGGCTGAGAGGTGGAGATCTGAGATCAGTTTGAAGCCACCCTGGGCAGGAACATCCATGAGATTCTTAATCTCCAATTAACCACCAAAAAAGCTGGAAGTGGAGGTATGGCTCAAATGGTAGAGAGTAAGCCTTGAGCAAAGAAAGCTTAGGGACAGTGCTTAGACTCTGAGTTCAACCTCCATGACCAGTACTCACACACACACGCACACACACACGCACACACACGCACACACACACACGCACACACACAGCACTAGGGTTCAATCCAGGGACTGGTGCTTGCTAGACAGGTGTTCTGACACTTGGCTCACACTGCTAACCTCTATTGCGTAAGTTTTCAGAGAAGGAGGAATGCTTTTGGCCTGGGCCTCCTCCGACTGTGAACTCCTCCACTGACCTGAGATGGCAGTGTATCCTGACGCCTGACATATTGCTCTAGATGAGGATCTTGCTTTTTGTCCAGACTGGGCTCAAATCACAGTTATCCTCACTTTCTCCGTTCTAAGAATCTGGTACTACACAGGTGAGCCGCTGGACCTGACCCATTCATGTGAATTAAGGTGAAACAAAAGGCTCATCTTTTCACAAGTTCTCCAATATTAACCAATCAACAGCCTCTCAGCAAACACAAGCACACCCACAAGTGGGATGAAAGGCTTCCAGGGGAGGAAAAAAAAAAACCCAAAGTGGTAACAGCAGGTGGGCTCGGATCCGTGGCAGCAGCTCTGCTTCCCGGCCCAGGGCTGATGGTGCCCGCCCTTCTCCAGTCTCCTTGGCTGACCCAGTGACTGACTTCTGGAAAAGCACGGATGTGGTGGGTCTCGCGTCTCAGGCGGTAGCTTCATCTTGGGTCTCTTGCTCTGCTCAGCCAGCCCTGATGGGCTGTAGAGAGGCCCTAATGAACCTAGACAAAAACGTCCCTCGGTTGAGCTTTGGAGTCATGATGGCCATGCACACAGACTTCAGCATTTTATTACACTGTGCATTCGGGGTGCCTGAGCCGTACCAAAGAGGTGGCAAAGGTCAGCCCTCAGCCACCAGGTTTGGAGATGCTTGTTACACAGATAACTGACACAGGATGGCATGTTGTCTGAGTGGCGTGAGAGAGCGTGCTGCTCTTCAGAAGCCCTACATTGTGTTCACCTTTCTGACATCTCGTGTGGACAGTGGCCTTCCACTCGCCCACATTCCCAGGGTTTCCCCTGGAACTGGCAACGTGGTGTGTTCTGGCACCTCTCAGCACAGGTTGTCTCTTGGTGCCTAGCCTGGGGGAGAGCACCCCGGAGGCCGGACACAGCCCGCCCCTCCCCACACGAGGCTGCCCCATCTCGGAGCTGCGAGGATCCCCGACTGCAGGCCCATTTACTACCCAACCCTGAGCAGCAAGCCCCACCCTGCGCAAATATTTATTTGGCAAATAGGAGCTCTCTTTCTGGAGCTGTGACAGTACAGGGCAAAGTGTGGCAGCCGCCGGCAGGGCCGGGGAGCCCGGAGATGGGGAAACGGGGGGCAGAAAGGAGGTGAGTGGGTGCCCAGGCCCCAGAGCTGGAGCCAAGGAGACGTGTCTTGATGTCGTGGGGATGTGCTAGAGGTCGTGTGGATGCTGAGGGAAGACGTCTCATGGGCCGGAGGCAGGGGTGTGGCCCCGGCCGCGGGGGGAGCAGGGGGGCCCTGGCTGCTGGGGGCCGGCTGGTGTCCTGTGCCAGCGGAGGACGGATCCTGATGTTCCCGTGGCCTTCCAGCCGGCTCTCTGTGCTCTGATGAGATGATAACAGGGCAGCCAGGCCACTGAAGAGCTCCGGCGGGCCCCCTTCTGCAGTTGAGGGTTGTGTTCTGGAAAGATGCCTGTGGTGAGGCCCGGCGGGGCCTGGGGGAGCTCACTGGCTCCTGGCCGGGCTGGACAGAAGTCAGCCACCAGCGCCTCCCCAACTCTGTGATTAGAACTTAGCCATTCCACTTCAGAAGCGAACCCCTGACCTGGGCACCGCAGGCCCCGGTGTGCACCCAGCCCAGGACACGGCAGCTCTGTGTCTGACTCAGGCTCTCCAAGAAGCCTCGTCACAGGCGTTGCTGCACACCGAGGGGTCCAGAGCCAGCCGGTGTGTCCCGCAGATCCCTCGCTCTGTACAGAGGCTACGTAGACCCAGGAAGGAGGCTGTCTCTGGGCTGCACCCGGGACCTCAGTGCTGGCGGGCGGCTGGAGAGCTGGGCCTGCCCATGCAGCTGCCCAAGCCTCGCCACCCACCTAGGGCTGCCTGGGCTGGCACACGCTCGCCAGCCCCCTGAGCCAGGGTGTGAGGGATGACCACCTCTGTAGGCTTCGACATCGACCCAGGCAAGGAGCAGCCCAGGCCCGAGTGTGGAGGCGTGTTCTTGGTTCAAGTTCTATACTTGAGCCAATCTGTGAGAAGTCTCCTGGTGAGCACAAGGCCCGATGGGGTGTACAGGTGTGGACACTGGTCCAAGGCTATGGGGGCTGGCACTGTCCTCAACTCCATATTCCCCCAGAGCCATGCCTAGCTTCAGGTAGGGGCTGTGTCCAGCCAAGGCCTCTTCCTGCTGGAGTCGCTAAAACAAATGGAAATGAGCAAGAGCCCCTCCACAGACTCCAGGCACTGTAAGAGCACACGAGGCCCCCAAACAACACTGCCAGGTTGGTGCTCCTGGAGGAAGGATGAACAGCAGGTGGGAAGCCGGGGGCTGGCGGGCAGAGGAGGACCCTGCAGTTCTGGCTCACCGTGGAGCTCACCTGGCAGGCCTGGAGGGCGGCCGTGCAGCTGGTGACCCTGCAGGGCCTGCTTCCTGAGAGAACAGAGCCTGGGCCGGGGGCCTCCCAGGGCCTCTCCTGGCTGGGTGTGGGCAGCACCACTACCCGTCTGTGAAGCCCGTGTCCAGCACAGCCCCAGGAGGGCTGGATCTGTAGGTAGAGCCGTCACCTGCCCTGCGGCCTAGGTGGTCACCAGGTCCCTGTATGTCCAAACTAGAAATGGGAGGGACCTGCCCTCTCCACTCTAGAAGCCAAGGGGGTCAGACGGGCGACTGTAAAGCGTAACATGGTGGGAGAACGGGCCTGCACACAGCAATGCGGAGCACTCGCAGCCGCTTAGGCCTGCGTGCGTTCCTGTCAGTCACGGACAGGGACGCCCTTCCTAGCTGGCTCTGAGCCTTTGGACTCAGACAGCTCTGACTTTCACCTGATGCTGGCTTCCCTGCGCGTCAGATCCCACAGCCCTTGGGCCAGTGCCTGGAAGAGCGGGAGCCATCCTGGCCTTCAGTTACCTGGCCCTGAGCGCTGCCTCTGAGAAGATGGCTGAAGGCAGAGAACACAGCCACATGCATGCCCAGACACACGCCACATGCACCATGCACCATGCGCACACGTGCGCATGCCAGTGTGTACAAACGACTACACGGACTGTACACACAAACACGCAATCCACTCACGTGCGTATGTGCATGCTGCACGCAGGACGTACACCAAGCCTGCATGCACACGCTGCTGGCATCCTCCTGCAACCACGCAGCCTGGGGGATGCGGGAGACCCCCGCGTCTTGATCTCCTCAGGGAGAGCCCCTCCCACGGCCAGCCATATGAAGATGGTTCTTCAAACGATAGCGATGGTGTCAGCCACACCACAGACACTTCACCCTGCTCTCGGGCCAGGGCAGGCCACAGCCTGTCCGGGGCATGGCCGCCTCCGCTGGTCCTGCGTGGTGGGGAAGCCCCGACTGAGGACAGGCCGGTTCAGCCTGGGCCTGCTCCATGGGCCACCCGTCCTCAGACCTGCCCCTGGTGGAGAGCTTTCCCCGGACCTGCTTGCTGGCGGCATTCCTTGGTCCTCCAGGACCGTGGTGGCTCATTCTCTCACAACTCAGCTACACGGTTTCCCTGGCTGCATCTGGGCCAAAGTACTGAAAATTCTGCCTAGGTGCGGGTCCTAAGGTCAGCCCTGCCGCCCCGCCTACCAGGACTGAGGGTGAGGGCCTGCCCTGGCCAGGGGGGCGTGGGGCTTGCTGAGTAGCTGTTCCGGTGAGGCCCTAGCTGGGGTGAGGTGCTGGTCGCCCGGGGAAAGCGGACGGTGGGGTGGCATCTGGCTAGGAAGTTTCTGAAACAAAGCTCTTGAGAAGTCTGAGTCCAAACCCTGTGCTGGGCTGGGGGCCAAGGACACTCGCAGTAAGTGTCTGGGGGTCACCCGGACTGCACCAGCCAGGGTCTCAGACCTACCCTGAGCCAGAGCAGCCCCCCCCCTCCAGGCCCTCATCTGCCGCAGTCTAGTGAGCACTCCCCTAAGGCCCAGGAACTGCTTTCTCTTCTTTGTTTTAGTCAGTTGTGAGGCTTGAACTTGGGGCCTGGGCGCTGTCCCTCAGCTCTTTCACTCAAGGCCAGCGCTCTACCACTTTGAGCTGCAGAGCCACTTCCGGTTTTCTGGGGGTTAGTTGGAGGTAAGACTCACACAGGTTTTCCTGCCTGGGCTGGCTTTGAACTGCAGTCCTCAGATCTCACACTCCTGAGTGGCCAGTCACAGGTGTGAGCCACAAGTGCCCGGCTCCTTTCTTTCTTTCACTCTTCTTTTTTTCTTTTTTCAAGCAGGTTGTCCTTATGATAACAAGGTCTTTATTTTTAAATGAAAGCCACTTGGCATTCCTGTGTAGATGGACACTATACACAAACCCTGGTTTTTTCCTCAGAGCAGAAGTTAAAAATTATTCAACGCAAAATTCCTGGGCTGTGGAGCAGCAGCCAGTTGTACCAGGCAAAGGCTTCCACCGCATTCCGTCCGGCCAGGCCATGAGAAGACAGCCCTGCTCGCCACTCGGCACCGCTGACCTGACCAGGGACCAGGTAGGACCCAGGCTCCCCCCGAGCTGGCCGGGGGCAACCAGCGCCGGCTGTGGGCTTGCACCTGCCTGGGTGCCCCGCCGCTTCCGAAGGGCCGGAGGCCCACCCTAAAGCCTTCCTCCCTGTCCTGCGAGGCCTGTCCTGGGAAGATGGCCCTCAGGGGTTGGCTGGAGACACCGTGGTGTCTTCAGAGAGCAGCCGGCTGTCTCAGCTGCGTGCGGGGGGGGGGGTTAGAGCGGGCCTGGTGTTGTGGTCTGAGCTCATCTGAAAATGAGAAAGCTGAGAGGTGAGAAAGGAGCTGGGAAAGTTGAGCGCTCTGCCTCCCTCCCTCGGGACCAGAGCTGTGGGAAACTCACAGAGACCATGAAGCGACCCCCACGCCACCCGGGACAGTTAAGGTGTCTCAGGCCTCTGGGCCATCTTGTGGGCTTCTTCCCCCCACGCCACCCGGGACAGTTAGAGTGTCTCGGGCCTCTGGGCCATCTTGTGGGTCTCTCAAGCTTCCTGTGAAGACCCAAACTGCTCCCCTGGGGTTTATTTTTGGCCTGGCACCTGGAGGTGCATGTCTGTGGGGATGGACATCTTCTGCTCATCCAGTGGCGTGTTTGCCCTGTAAGTGTGGGATCCAGCACTGGCTGCAGCAGGGCTGCTCTTCCCCAGCATGCCTGATAAAAGCTGAGATTCGGGCCTGCCCAGGGAACTGGAGCCCAGGGAAGCCAGGCCTGCCTTGGTCTCAAGTGTGAGGCTCCTGGGTCTCTGTTGGGGTGGGAGCAATGGAGACCTTGCCAGGTGAGGACAGACAACCAGTGAGGACAGGTGAGGATGGACAGACATGGCAGAGGATGGACAGACAGGGGTCCAGGAAGCTGGACGGCATTTAGCCTGTGATGGGAAAAACCGATAGCAGCTATGGAAACAAGAAATGCAGGCATGAACCTCCCTGGCGGAAGAGGGAAGGGGCAGAGGCTCCCTGGCGACAGCCGTCAGAGGCAGTCAGCGTTGGCTGGGCTGTCGCTGCTGGCCGCGGCTGTGCGGCGGGGCCATTCCCATGCCAGCCCGCCTTTCCCTTTCGTTTTCGAGCAGTTTCCCAGACAACATCCTGCAGGCTGGACAGACCGCCTCCTGGCCAGCCCACGCCCACAATCTCCACCCATGCTAATGGCGTCCCCTCCGCCTGCCAGGGCGCCGCCGTGTTCCCGCTGAGTTCAGTGGGGAGACAGGGCGTCTTTCTCCCAGCCCCAGGCTAGCACGGCACCTGCCACGGCCACCTACTGCACGGCCGTCTTCCCGGCGTTAGGCTAGGAGCTCGGCCAGACCCACCCACCAGGCTGTGCTGACCTGGACCTTGTGCTGTTTTCCATGGAGTTAATGATTGCCTTTCTTCTTCCTTGCTTGCTTAGTTTTCTCGGAATTCATTATTAATTCGTCCTCACCCCCACCCCACCCCCAGTCAGTGGCTCTGATTCACAGCACCGGGTCTCCAAGGAGGGCTCTGCCAACCCCCTCTGACCCTATGGTGAGCTGGCATCCTGCGATTCTCGGGCCCCACACTTCCTCCTCCTTGGCCTGCTCCTGTGGTGTTGGACTGCGCCCAGGCGGGGCATGCCGCCCTGGCTCAGGGGCAGGGGCGGATGGAACAGGGCGCGGGGCCCGTGCAGCCCTCAGCCCCTCTGCTCTGGGGCAGCGCTTCGATGTCACCGGCGCGGCTGGGGACACGTGTGGTACCGTGTTCACGCCTGGAGCTCACCATAAGCCTGTTGATTCCCCCTCCTTCTCCAGCTTGGCGCTGACATTTCTTTCGTATGAATCTTTATGTGGACTTGTTTTCCTCGTGTCTGCTGGGTTCCCGAGGCTCATCCAATTTCTAAACTCCTGCTTTCAGTTCTGGGGATTTTCTTAAATTGTAACTACTTCTTCTCTCCTGTTTTCTTCGTTGTTCTGTGGTGACCATGACTGAAGCCTGGCCTGCCCTCTAATTGTCTTTCCCTGGACCCTCCACTTCCAAGGAGTTCTGTTGAACTCTGGCCTCCAACTGATTCCCAGGAGCTCTTTGTGTAACATTCTAACCTTGTTCCATAATCACAATGTTTTATGTCTTCGAGGATTCTAGTAATAGTTTGCGGTTTTGCTTTTTTGTTGTTGTTGTTTTTAGTTGTCATCGAGTGAAGACTGTATTTAATATATAAATAATGTATTACAAATGATTTCTGCATCTAAAGTGCTTCATCAGCACATTGTAGCAAAATTCAAACTCGGAGGATACGGCTGGGTGCTGGTGGCTCACGCGTCTAATCCTAGACTAAGACAGCTGAGATCTGAGGATCTCAGTTCAAAGTTAGCCAAGGCAGGAACGTCTGTAAGTCTGTTATCCCCAATTAACCAGCAAGAAGCTAAAAGTAGAGTGGTACAGTGCCAGCCAGGAGTGAAAAGGCTCAGACGCTAAGGCTAAGCCCCAGTGTGTGCAAGTACTCACAGGCAGGCAGACACACAGACCAACACAGACAGACAACACATCAACTTGGAAAGAGCAAAGCATTTCATGAACACAGCACTAGACAAGACACAGATGTGAGGAATATTTTAATGCTGATGACAAGAATCAATGTGCTCGGGACTCTTACAAATTGCCAAGAAAAAGAAGCTGGTGAAAGGTGGTGAAGGACCAGTGGGCACACCCAGAGAATGCGCCCACGGAACCGCGAGGCTTGAATACAGCCAGAGTTACTGTTGGGGAATTTCTATTTATTTATTTGCCAGTCCTGGGGCTTGAACTCAGGGCCTGGGCACTGTCCCTGAGCCTCTTTTGCTCAAGGCTAGCACTCTACCACTAAGCCACAGTCCCAGCCTGTTGGGAAATCTTGAGCCGTAACACATACACGTCTGTGCAAGGTCTGCTCCCAGGAAGCAGAGCTTCCCTGAGAAAGGTCCCCACAGGCACTGGGGGAAGCAGCTCTGCTGTTTCTCTGAGGTGGGGTGACCGGGGTCCTGGCTTCCGGGGCTGGTCCTGCTGAGGGCCGGTGAGCACCGATGAGTTCGTGAGGGATGGGAGGCGTTGGCGCTGGCGGTGGCTCGGGCAGCGAGCAGGGAGGAAGGGGGGCCTTTGCCTCTGTCAGGTCACGTCAGCCAGGAGTAGACGTGTCTGTAGGCAGCTGCCAGTGCAGAGTGCCCCCGGCCAGGCCTGTCTCACTGTCTCCAGTGCTCCCAGGGAGGGAAGCCTGGGACGGCAGCCATGCTTCCTTCCCGGTGCGGTCCCCCCAGGGCAGGCCTTGACCCCCGCTGCTCCACATGGGAAGAGGCCAGGGCCTGCCTCCAAGAGTCCATTTGGAACTCTGGTACGACCCTCGCTGTCCGTCTGCAAGCTGCCAGGGGCCCCTGGCGGCCCGGACAAGGAAGTGTTCTGGAGTTTGGCCCTGTGTGGGGGGGAGTAGAATGTATTTTGGCTTCCTTAAAAAGAATGGTTTGATTAACTAGTCCTCATTACTGGTATGTAACCTGTCAGGAAGAGGGTTTTCTCCTAAGAAAGAGACCCAGTGTGAGAAGTGCCAGGAAGTCCTAGCACCCACCGCCCCACAGAGCAGAGCAGCGCAGAGCAGAGCAGAGCAGAGCAGCGCAGAGCAGAGCAGAGCAGAGCAGCGCAGAGCAGAGCAGCGCAGAGCAGAGCAGAGCAGCGCAGAGCAGAGCAGCGCAGCGCAGAGCAGCGCAGCGCAGCGCAGAGCAGCGCAGCGCAGCGCAGCGCAGCGCAGCGCAGAGCAGCGCAGAGCAGAGCAGCGCAGAGCAGACCTCTGCTCCCTCCTTCGGGCCGTTCCTCACCAGCCGGCAGTGCGTCCGCGGGCCGTTCCTCACCAGCCGGCAGTGCGTCCGCTGGCATCAACCGTAATCATGTCACAGCACATCCCCACGTGGTCCCTTAGCGGGCCTGGTGGCCTTGAGGGCAGATCTCAGCCCCAGCCAGGGTCCCCAAGACCTGTGCCTCAGGCCAGAGCTTGTGGCAAGACCCTGGTGGAGACCATCATGACTCCAAGGCCCACCTCGGGTGCCCAGCCCAGCACCAGCGGGAGAGAACACATCAGTGTCCAGCTGGGCTCTGGATTTGCTCTGGTAGAACCAGCCCAGGAAAGGACATTTATAGGCAGGGGGAAGATGCAGCGTTGGAGCGCTGACATGAAGGCTTTGGGGACAATGCCCAGGAAGGGGATCTTCTACGGCTGGAAATGACCACGGCGCGCTCACACCTGAGTGTGAACCGTCACAACTGCTGGAGGGCCTGCCCTCCTCCGATCCGCTCTGCGGCCCTGGTTCCAGATCTACCCCCGGTCCTCCTCCCAGCCACCACCAGCCTTAGCTCTTCTGCCTCACCCTCCACACCAGCCCGACTCTCCTGGTCTCCGTGTCACGGGGAGCAACTGCCATAGTCTACAGACACACCACCTCTCAGGATCCACAGACGCCCCTCAGCCTGTCCACTGCGTTCTGGTTAAAGCTCCGGTGGACTGGAGCCATCATTTCCCGCCGGCCTGGGAAGGTTTGTGTGGACGTTTGGCTTTGAACCTTCAGCCCTCGGGCCTTCGTATAGCACCACCTCTGCCCCAGGGTCCCACAGGCAGGGGAGGGGTGGCTGTCTCCCAAGCCCCTCCTCTCCGGTGACCTCAGGGCCCCCAGCTGACCTCCGCTGTGGCTTCTGAGAGCTTTAACCTCCACAGCCTTGGCTGACTCCCAAGTCTGGGTTCTAGATGTAGCCTCTGGCACTCCCTACCCCTCATTAACCCTTCCGGTCCCAAACCCTCTGAGGGCTCCGGGGCCTCGGGGTCTGGGTGAGAGCCCCCGTTCCTGGGCCTCAGGGTCTGGGCAGAGAGCCCCCGTTCCTGGGCCTCGGGGTCTGGGCAGAGAGTCCCCGTTCCTAGGCCTTCAGGGTCTGGGCGAGAGCCCCTGTTCCTGGGCCTCAAGGTCTGGGTGAGAGCCCCCGCTCCTGGGCCTCGGGGTCTGGGCGAGAGTCCCCGTTCCTGGGCCTTCAGGGTCTGGGCAGAGAGCCCCCGTTCCTGGGCCTTCAGGGTCTGGGCGAGAGCTCCCGTTCCTGGGCCTCAGGGTCTGGGTGAGAGCCCCCGTTCCTGGGCCTCGGGGTCTGGGTGAGAGCCCCCATTCCTGGGCCTTCAGGGTCTGGGCAGAGAGCCCCCGTTCCTGGGCCTCGGGGTCTGGGCGAGAGCCCCCGTTCCTGGGCCTCAGGGTCTGGGCAGAGAGTCCCCGTTCCTGGGCCTCAGGGTCTGGGCAGAGAGTCCCCGTTCCTGGGCCTCGGGGTCTGGGCGAGAGCCCCCGTTCCTGGGCCTCTAGGTCAGGGTGAGAGCCCCCGCTCCTGGGCCTCGGGGTCTGGGCGAGAGCCCCCGCTCCTGGGCCTCGGGGTCTGGGCGAGAGCCCCCGCTCCTGGGCCTCGGGGTCTGGGCGAGAGCCCCCACTCCTGGGCCTCGGGGTCTGGGCGAGAGCCCCCGCTCCTGGGCCTCGGGGTCTGGGCGAGAGCCCCCGCTCCTGGGCCTCGGGGTCTGGGCAGAGAGCCCCCGTTCCTGGGCCTCGGGGTCTGGGCGAGAGCCCCCGTTCCTGGGCCTCGGGGTCTGGGCGAGAGCCCCTGTTCCTGGGCCTTCGCTTCTCTCTGCTGGCAGCGCGTGTCTGCCTGGACCCCGTTCTGGGAGCGCTGCTCACAGGCCTGGCTTCTGGAAATTGGGCTTTTCTGCTTTTAAATCTGAAGTGGGTCCCTCTGCCTGTTGGCTAGAACTCGGATCAGAAGGCAGGACTTGCACTGTGCCGGCAGCAGGCGGGTGGCAGAGGCCTGAGGGTGGCAGCTGGCCACCCTGGGGGTGTAGGGTAGCGAGGGTCAGGCAGCCGGGCCAGGGAGGAGCCACTGACAGGGTGGGCCACACTGAGGACACCGAGCAGGTGAGGACCCTGCGGGTGAGGGAGGAGCCATCACCGGGGAGTGGAGATGCTAGGGGTTTTTGTCCTGGGAGGAGGTTAGGCCTGGGGGGGGTGGCAGGCAGCCACCCCACCTCAGGACAGCAAGGTCAGAGGGCGTGAGAAGCCGGGGTACCCGGGGAAGCCGGGGTACCCACTCTGGCAGGAGCAGTTCGGGGCCTCGGCCAACAGGAGGCCTGGGCCGGGTGGCAGGGCTGCTGGAGAAGCCGCTCACCACCACTCACCACCATGGAGGGACCGAGGCCTCGGGGCGGAGCCCTGCCAGCCGGCCCTGCGGCCCTGCACTCAGACAGCCCTGGGAGGCCGCGTCGGCTGGAAGCCAGGACAGAATGGGACAGGTGCCTGGGGGTGGGGGGGTGGCCTTCCTGCCAGGGCCTCCCTGCCAGGGCCTCCCGCCCTGGCCTCCCCACCCTGGCCTCCAGCCCCGGCCTCCCCACCCTGGCCTCCAGCCCCGGCCTCCCCGCCATGGCCTCCCTGCCCTGGCCTCCCCACCACAGCCCAGCCTGCCCAGGAGGGACCCGGGGCTGCTTCCTGTCCTGCCCCTCCCCTGCTACTCTGGGCTCCTCACCCAGCTGAGCATGGACACCTGCATGTGCAGGTTACAAACACGCACACACATGATGGCGCATCTGCACACATGTGCACTTGCCCACGGGATTGCACACCTGCACACGAGGTTGCACACCCACATGCATGAGAATAGACCTGCCCACAAATGAGCGTGCACATGCATACACAGGATTGTACACTGTGCACACATGGCTGTATACCTGTCACGTGACCATACACCTGCACACACACCGCAGGCCACATGTGTCACCCCACCCCCACCTACACACAAACGGGCACAACCGCTCACACCAGTGCCAGGGCACTACCCCAGCTGGGGCCTTTGTGTGCTTCCTGCCCCTTGTTGGCCCAGGACAAAGTCCACAGGGCCCATAAACAGTGAAGATTTAGGCGGAAAGACTACCTTCCCGGGGTCTCAGCAGCCCGGGGCCTTCCTGACCTGCTGCTGGCCGCGGGGTCTCAGCAGTCCGGGGCCTTCCTGACCTGCTGCTGGCCGCGGGGTCTCAGCAGTCCGGGGCCTTCCTGACCTGCTGCTGGCCGCGGGGCCCGAGGGCTGGGCCCGCGTTTTCAAGCCACAGGCTCCCCCTTCCGCCGCAGAGGTGGACTGGAATTCCCAGGCCCCTCCGTTCCTCCAGCAATGTCGCTCTGGCCACTTCCAGCGCTTCATGGGCACCAGTGGCCTTGTTCATCCCGGAGCACACAGAGGAGTCAAAGAAGGAGGGAGGAGGGAAGCAGCTCCGCCTGAAGCTGCTGGCGGCCCAGCCAGAGAGGCTGCAGCTGTGCGTGTGTGTGCAGAACCAGCTGGCTCGGGTGACACCTGGGGCCAGCACCCTCTCCGCTCGGATTGGGGTCTCCATGGTGGGGTCAGCACCCTCTCCGCTCGGAACGGGGTCTCCATGGTGGGGCCAGCGCCCTCTCTGCTCGGATTGGGGTCTCCATGGTGGGGCCAGCGCCCTCACTGCTTGGACTGGGGTCTCCATGGTGGGGTCAGCACCCTCTCCGCTCAGATTGGGGTCTCCATGGTGGGGCCAGCGCCCTCTCTGCTCGGATTGGGGTCTCCATGGTGGGGCCAGCGCCCTCTCCGCTCAGATTGGGGTCTCCATGGTGGGGCCAGCGCCCTCTCTGCTCGGATTGGGGTCTCCATGGTGGGGCCAGCGCCCTCTCTGCTCGGATTGGGGTCTCCATGGTGGGGCCAGCGCCCTCTCCGCTCGGATTGGGGTCTCCATGGTGGGGTCAGCGCCCTCTCCGCTCAGATTGGGGTCTCCATGGTGGGGTCAGCACCCTCACTGCTCGGATTGGGGTCTCCATGGTGGGGCCAGCGCCCTCACTGCTCGGATTGGGGTCTCCATGGTGGGGCCAGCGCCCTCTCCGCTCAGATTGGGGTCTCCATGGTGGGGCCAGCGCCCTCACTGCTCGGATTGGGGTTTCTACGATCTGTGGAATGCAGCAAATCTCCCCACAAGTCAAGTCTGCACTGAGGCAGTGTCTTCTACCAGGCGAGGCCGTCTTCAGTGTGTTGGTGCTGAAAGGAGTTCATGGAGCTAAGGACGCAGCAGTGAGTGCGTGCCTTCCACAGCTGCTCCACCTTCCACAGCCGCTCCACCTTCCACAGCCGCTCCACCTTCCACAGCTGCTCCACCTTCCACAGCTGCTCCACCTTCCATCCCTCCACAGCTGCTCCACCTTCCACAGCCGCTCCACCTTCCACAGCTGCTCCACCTTCAGTCCCGTCCCCGGCACCCTCAAACATCACTTGCTGTGTAAAATGATGTTAGTAGGGGGCTGTTTTCTTTTTCTTCCTTTTTTCTCTCTGGTGGTATGGGGTTTCACTTCAGTGCCTTGTGTCTGCCGGGCAATACTCTCCCACCTGAGCCATTGCCAGTACTCATTTGTCTATTTATTGTGCTGGTATTGAACTCAGGACTGAGGTGCTGTTGCTCCGCTTTTTCACTCAAGGCTGGCACTCTACCACTTGAGCTGCACCTCCAATCCAGGCTTTTGGGGGTTGTTAATTGGAGATAAAGGTCTTGAGGACTTGCCTGCCTGGACTAGTTTGAAATCGAGATCCTCAGATCTCAGCCTTCTGAGTAGCTAGGATTTATAGGTGTGAGCCACCGGTACCCAGCTTCCAGTATTGTTTTTTTTTTGTTTGTTTTGTTTTGTTCTGTTTTTCCAGTCCTAGGGCTTGAACTCTGGGCTCGAGGCTAGCACTCTACCACTTGAGCCACAGCATCACTTCCAGCTTTTTCTGTGTGCGCAGTGCTGAGGAATTGAACCTAGGTCTTCATGCATGCTGGGCAAGCACTCTACCGTTGAGCCACCTTCCCAGTACATTTTTAATGTGTGCGGTGTTTTTTGTTTCTCAAATAGGCACATCTTTTCCCCAAAGTGCAGGAACCATACATCTTGTCCAGGTCTTGAGTAGGTCTGTGGGGTTTGTTTTTGTGGTATTAGGTATCAAAACCAGGGCCTTTTCTGGGTGCCAGTGGCTCACACCTGTCATCCTAGCTACTCAGGAGGCTGAGATCTGAGGATCACAGTTCAAAGCCAACCCAGGCAGGAAATTCTAGGAGAATCTTTATCTCCAATGACACACCAGAAAACCAAAAGTAGCACTAGCCTTGAACAGAAGAGCTCAGGGACAGTACCCAGGCCCTGAGTTTGTTTGTTTTAAAATTGCACAGACTTTCCTGTCTTGGCTGGCTTAAATCTCAGCTCCTAAGTAGCTAGGATTACAGAGGCATGTCACTGGATCTATTTTATAAAAGACAGGAAATGAAAGAGTCATTCCAGAAGGCTAAGAGTGAGCTTTTGGTACAGATGGGGAAACTGAGGCTTGTTCAGGATGGTTGAGGCAGGAATGGAGTGGGCCAGTCTCCTTTGGCAACAGAATTTCCCCATCGCCCAGGAGTTTAGGGTGCACGTGTGCTATGTGTGTCCTTTTGCCTCGTGGGTTTAGGGCCGGCCTAAAAGCCTTCCTTAATCAATCTTTGCATAGTGGCCTGGTGTCAAGAGAGACCAGGGTTGGTGACATATATGTTGCTTGTCGGGTATAATGCTGCTCTTTTCTATCAATTTATTACACGATTTTTTTTGTGCTGGTCCTGGGGCTTGAACTCAGGACCTGTGCGCTGTCCCTCAGCTTTTGTGCTCTACCACTTAAGCCACAGCTCCACTTCTAGCTTTTTGGTGATAAATTGGAGATAAAAGTCTCATGGACTTTCCTGCCTGGCCTGGCTTTGAACTGTGATCCTCAGATCTCAGCCCTGGAGTAGCTAGGATGACAGGCAGGAGCCACGGTGCCCAGCTTATTATCTGAGCTTTAATTTTGCTTCTAGCATCTTCCTTCCTACAGTACTCTCTGGGAGGATGTGATCTAACTCCAGTTTCCTCTTTGTTTATGTATTTTAAGAAGCTTCTCTGTCTTAGAGTCACAAACACGTCACGTGGCTTTCTAGGTCCCGTTTTTCCTGTTGTCCCTTGTAACACGGAGGCCTTGCTTGCACCCTGTTTGCCTGGGGTTTTTCTGAGCGTGTGTGTGACCCTGCATGTTGACCGATGCCCACTCCGCCTGCTGGGTCCTTCTGCCACGCCTGTGCCAGGCCTCCGGAGCCCACCTTCCGCTCCTCAGCCTTCCGTCGCTGTCAGTGCATTCAGATTCCTCAGAAGCCCTTCACGGGCTTCCCCGTGAGTGGCGGAGTGCGGCTCCTCCTCCGGGCTGTGTCTGAGGCTGGGCTCCTTCCTGGGAGACTCTTCCTGAGGTTCTTTACCTTCTGTGGGCTCAGTTCTCCTGCATTGTCAGCTGACACTGGGGGGGGGTGCTGTGTGTGTCCATCTGTGTTGAAACTCCCACTAATATATCCATGCCAGAGCACATGGGGGCCTCCTCCCCGCCACTGAGTGGATCTGGGGGTGCACAGCATCTGAAGGACCGCGCCCCGTCTGCCCCTGAGTGGGCAGGGCTCCTTGCTGGTCACAGGGCAGCCTGGGCTCGGGGTCGGTGGACGGCCCTTGGGGAGAGTGAGAAGCCTGGGAGACGCTCTCGGGAGGTAGCACCCCGCGCAGGTGTTCACCCACATTGGCACCCACTCAGCAGGACAAGCGTGCTGTCCCGGATGCTCACAGAGACTCGCACCCGGGACAGAGCCAAAGCTCAGTCCCAGGCCCCGGGAAGCAAGGCGGTCAGCGAGGAGTCAGTGGCCTTCCAGGGTCACCAGCTTCATGCAGCTGCTCCAGACCCCAGAGCAGCAAAGAAGCAGGGGCAACCCCGGCCGACACACTCCCCCCTCCCAAAAGTGCTGTGGACCCCGGCCGGAGGCCGAAGCAGAGCAGGAGGGGGCCCAGGCCGGGCGGGCCGTCTGAGCAGGGCCGGTCAGCCCACCGCGACACACATGTCTCCATCTCGGGCTTCCCCCCTCCACGCTCCCCGCCCGGGTGGGGTTTCTGGACACTGTTGTCTATTCCTGGAACCACTCAAAGCCTCAAATGCAGTGCAATAGCCGGACACAGGTACTGCTGTCTTCCTGTCTCGCGGCCACTCTGGAGGTGCTGGAGGTGACGGGAAGGGCTGTCTCTCGGCTGACTTCCTTACAGTTGTTATGAGACGACGTTTTTCTGAGGTGACCCCTCGGCACCGATACGACCGCCAATGACTCCTAAGACTCCTGGACTCTGTGTCGTAGTCATAGCTCGCCACTGCCTTGTTGTCAGGGCTTTCTAGCATTCCACCTCTGCAGTGGCCACATAGCTATGCTCTGGGTGCAGCTGCCAGGCTCAGATCCTTCCAGAAGCTACATGTCCTCAGAATGCAGGTGCTAGGACCCATGGACCAATTGCCTACCCCACTTTGTTCTCAGCTACCATGGACAGTTCCTCAGCCTCTGGCCCCTCTAGCAGGGGGCCGGGGGCAGATGAGGGTGCCCCGCTGTGGTTCACATCACTGAGGCACTGATGTCTTAGGCCCACAATCCTAGCTACCCAGGAGGCTGAGATGAAGGATCCTGGCTCAGCAGAGCCCTCCTGGGCAGACAAATCTGAGACATTGTGGGTCTTGAACTCCGGGCCTGGGCGCTGTCCCTCAGCTCTTCAGCTCAAGGCGAGCGCTCTACCGCTGAGCCACCTTCCAGCCCCAAATCTGAGACATTCTTCTCTCCAATTAACCAGCAAAAAGAAGCAGCTGTAGGCCCGGCTCAGGTGGGAACATGAGGCCCTGAGTGCAAGCCCCAGTACTGGCCCCTTCACACACGTGCGTGCGCACACACACACACCGTGCACACAGGCTGACATCCTGACTACAGCCTGGGGGGGTGTATTCTCCGCCCACAGCCCCCCGGATCCAGCCTGGTCTGCCCACAGCTAGGACCTCAGGAGCAGCCCCTGGTGGCCTCTGGGATCTGCCTCAGCAAAGACCCTGCACCGTGTGACCCCTCTAGGCAAGTTCTTGTCCCTGCCTCTCTGTCCCTCTCCATCCCTCCACAGCTGGCTTCTGAAGCGGAACACGTCTGGCCCAGAAGCTACGGTCAGGAGCCTCCTGAGCACCCCTCACTGGCTCTCCTGTCCGTCACGTGAATGTGTACACGGGAGACCCTGGCCTTGAGCCCCTGCCCCTCCGGCCAGGTGCCCTGCCGCACCGTCCCTGCCTAGAGCACCGCACGAAGCCCAGCAGCCTCTGAGGGAGCCGCACCTCAACGTGTTAGGAGACTGACTTCCAGCCAGGCGTCCATGGCTCACACCTGAAATCCTGCTCACTCAGGAGGCTGAGATCTGAGGATCACAGCCCAAAGCCAGCCTGGGAAGGAAAGTCCATGACACTCTTATCTCGTATTAACCACCAGAAACCTGAAGTAGGACTGAGGCTCAAAGTGGTGGAGCGTGAGCCTTGAGTGAAAAAGCTCAGGGACGGTGTCCAAGGCCCTGAGTTCAAGCCCCAGGACTCCCTCATTCCTAACCTTGTCCTCTGTTTGAAGACCCAGCCTTGCTGCTGCCCAGTGAGGCTGAACTGGCCCACCTGGGAGGGAGGTGTGGGCGTGTTCCCCACAAATCAGCTGTGAAGGGGACTTCTGGGGAGCCCTGGGGTCATGGCCCCATAGCCCCTAGGGTAGACCTTGAGCAGGTGCAAAGCAGCTGTAGAGAACAAAGGACAGGTACAAGACAAATGGGTGCAGCTGGGGGAGGGGCAGGCGGGGCTGTGGGGAGGAGAGGCCACACGGTGCGTACTGCACTGTGTGACCATTTCTAGAAAGTGCTCAAAACAGGCCCATCGGGAACCTGCCAGAGCCTGCCCCATGATCATGGCACTGACCATGCCGCTCAGACTCTCCTTTAGGGAGATGGGAAGGCTCTGGACCTAGATGGGGGGTGGTAACTGCAAAACACGGCAAAGCCAGTGATGCTGCTGAACTGTCCCTTTAGAACAGGGAACGTTATGCTATGTGAGTATCACACAATTAAAAAGCTCCGCCGTAAACAGGCCCTGCACCCCACAGGTCCCACAGGCTAGGATGGTGTCACATGTCTGCACCCCGGGGATGCCCAGCACCTGCTTCTGATCCCTCCCCAGACCTCTGATGGGCAAGCGGTGTGGAGGCCGACCCTCTGCCTTTCACCTGGGTCCAGTCACGCAGCCCAGGCCTCCCTCCCGGTCTGTCTACCCAGCAGGGTAGAGCCTTGGTCCCCGGGACCCAGAACCCTCCACCACGCCCGCCTCCCTGTGTCTCACACAAACAAGTCTGCTGCAGGGAGGGGCTGAGACAATTAGACCTGGAGTGGAAAAGGGTGGTGATTTTCTCTCCCCAGCCCAGGCCCCAGAGTCTCGGTGACACGTTCCTGTCCTTGGAGACCAATTATCAGAGTGGAGGCCCAAAGGCCTTGTTAAGAATTGCTTGCTGGGAGGGGAGGGGCTGGCCCCATAAGCCTATGGGGTGGGGGTGGGGTGAAGCTGGAAGCCTGTGTGTGTGTGTGTGTGCGTGCGCGTGCGCGTGTGCATGTGTGCGCGTGTGTGCATGTGTGTGTATGTGTGTGTGCGTGTGTGTGTGCGTGTGTGTGTGCATGTGTGTGTGCATGTGTGTGTATGTGTGTGTGCGTGCGTGTGTGTGAGCGTGTGTGTGTGGACTCCTCAGGGGCAGTACCAGAGCTGGGTGTGGAAGAGTCCCCTCCTGCCTGGCCGCAGCCCTCCCGTGGACCGCCTTGCCTCTCAGTG
The DNA here is from genome assembly GCF_000151885.1 of Dipodomys ordii. Taxonomy (NCBI): domain Eukaryota; kingdom Metazoa; phylum Chordata; class Mammalia; order Rodentia; family Heteromyidae; genus Dipodomys; species Dipodomys ordii. The sequence goes on along the minus strand of NW_012267238.1, from coordinate 173,695 downwards.
CTCAGGTTGCATCAGACTCTACCCTGGGGCCCAGCCGTGGCACCTGGGACCTGGAGCAGCCAGAGCCAGGGTGGGGCACTGGCTCTCCCTCCAGGGAGGAGGGGAGGCGGCAGCAGCTCCAGATCCTGGACTGGGGCTGCCGGGGTGGCCCCAGGCCCCCCCACCCGTTTCCCCACCTCCTGCCTCCTCCACCATGTGGTCTGAACAGATCAGGGCTGGTTCCAGAACAACTTCCCTCCAAGGCCTCACAAAGATTCATGGCAGAAACCCGAGTCCTGGCCTTCCTGATTGCTCCCCTTCCTTCTCACAGACCAGGAGAAGCTGAGGCCCGGTGCTGTCTATTCCTGCCCCACGGAAGCCGCCCCCCCCCCTCCAGACTCAAAGGACACGTGGCCTCAGCCTCGGCCCATCGGGCCTGCAGGGTCCAGGCTCACGGCGGCCCCTCTTCTTCAGAGGCCGCCCACCTTCAGCTCCCACGCCCTGCCCCGACCAGCTCCCCCTGGCCCCTGCCACCCATCCTTGAGCTCAGCTTTTCCTGTAGAGATCAGGAAGCAGCCTGGGGGCTCCAGGAGGGACCCTGTCCTCAGCACATGCACGGACGGAAGGCCAAGAACACTGGAGCCACCAGAGTGACCACATCCCTGGCCAGATCTGGCCTCACTGATTCCTGCCCAGGCCTGTGTGTGCAGCCTCCCGGGGGGTGCGGGGTGCGGGGGGGGGGATAATGCTCCAAACAGCTCAGCCTGTCACCCGCAGGGAGAGCAGAATGAATGGTGTTGACCAGGCGTGCAGAGATGCTGGGTGCCTGTGGCTCACACCTGCAACCCCAGCTACTCGGAAGCCTGGGATCTGAGGACTGCGATTCCAGCCTGCCAGGGCAGGAAAGTCCGGGGCTCAGCTCTGATGAGCCACCAGAAAACTGGAAATGGGGCTGTGGCTCAAAGTGGTAGAGCACTAGCCTTGAGCACAAAAGCTCAGGGACAGTGCCGAGGCCCTTAGTTCAAGTCCCACAACACACACACACACACACACACAGAAGTGGAGGCACTTGGAAAAACACACCTGAATTGTAACAAGGGAGCTAGGAAAGAGAACCTTCCAGAAGAGGGGCACTATGCCCAGGAGACTCAGCAGGAAGAGCTGGAGGCCAGTTGGAGTGTTGTGGTGGGTGCCAAGTAGCTGCTACAGGCCCTGTCTTCTCCTCTCTATGGGCTCTGTCCACTCCCGTGGGCCTGAAGCCAGGCTGGACTTGGGCTGAGGCACTGCCCACGTTGGCAGTACCTGGGCAGTACCTGCTGGCCCAGGGCCTCCAGCTCGGAGCATCAGGACTGGGAGGGTCAAGGGCCAGCAATGACCGCACTCACAGACTGGGTGGGGTACACAGCCCACATCCCTGGCAGGACCACCCTCCCCCTGGAGGGACACCCTGGTTATCTGCCTGGATTCCAGACCTCCTTCCTCTCTCCTGAGCCTAAGAATCTTCACTCAAATTGGATGCTAATGCAGCTCCAGCCACTGCTTTGGAATGCAAATCTGTCACCTGTGCCAATGAAGCGTCTTGTGAGGGCCTAGGTTTGGGCTGGACCCAGGGGTCAGGGAAGGGTGCTCCGGCAGGTGCCGAGGGAGTTCCTTCCATGTTTGGGCTCCCTGTGACCCCAGCATGGGGTGTCGCTGGAGTCTGGGTGACAGGAGACCTGCAGGCCCTCAGAGCGAGCCTTGTTGCTGATTGCCTCTGGCAGATTCACCCGCGTGCCCCGCACGGGCTTCGGAGGGCTAGGCCTCCTCCTCCTCCTCCTCTCTCATCCCTCGGAGGAGGGCCGGTTGGGGGAACTGAACTCTGGGCTTGGGCGCTGTCCCTCAGCTCTTCAGCTCAAGGAGAGTGCTCTACCACAGGGCCACTTCGGTTTTTCTGGTGGTTAATCGGAGATAAGAGTCTCCCGGGCTTTCCTTGCCCAGGCTGATTTTGAACCACAGTCCTCAGATCTTGGCCTCCTGAGTAGCTAGGATGACAGGCGTGAGCCACCGGTACCTGGCCTTAATGTTTTGTTTTTAATTACTTATTATTCTATGCTGTCCAGTCTGATTTCCAACTCTTCAGCTAATCAATCCTCTCACTGCAGCCTTCCATAAGTAAAATCAGAGCCCTAGACGGTTGACCCTAAATGTTTTTTTCACTTTTACCTGGGGAAACTAAAGCCACTTCCCTGGCCTCTGGTGGCGTGGCCATGGCCGGCACCTCTGGCCGTGGACCCGGGCTGCTGCGTGAAGCACGCTCCCGTTCTCCCTCGCCTCTGGGAGCCCACCTCACACCCCCAGGAGCACGCACCAGGCCTGTCACTGTGCACTTGTCCACCACACACCCCCTGTCCTCCTGAGTCCCTGGACTCCTGGTTACCACGGCAGCACAAAGCCCCCCATAATCAACCAGCAATTCCCACTTGAACTAGGAGGACAGCCTAAGCCTCAGACAGAGAGGCAGCAAAGGGTGGATGTGGCCGCTCCCCGCAGAGCGCCTGTGCGGAGGGGAGGGCTGCGGCGGCACAGGAGGCCCGGGACTTGCTGTGAGTGGGCGGGCTGGCAGCTGACGGGGTCTGGGTCTCGCACTCAGGGCAGCAGTGGCCAGAGCCCAGCTTCCTGTCTCCCGGTGCGGCCACGTGATCACAGGCTGAGGGCTGCCGTGTTTGCAGGTGAAACGCAGATGCTGCAGAGGGCTGCGGGGCCTTGTTCCTGTCTGAGCGGCTGACCCCAGATCAGGCCAGGCTTCCCCGTGGGCCTGGCCCTCCAAAGTGCGGGCAGGCCAGCCCCACTTTCCCTAGCAGGTCAGGGCTGGAACCCGGGCTTCCACGTTGCTCTCTTCTGCGGGGACAGGTCAAGGTGTGGGTGTTTTGGCTTTGGGGGCGAGCCAGGACTCAGCCCCACCGGTCGTCAGGACTGGCTCAGTCCACTCATCCCTGCCACGGGGCTGACACGGCGGCGGGGGAACTGTAAGGAAATATCGCAGACTGCCTGATAATCCAGGAGGCCCATTGCTGGGCTCATCCTGGCACTCCGACACACTGGCCACACAATCACAGGAAGATTTCAATTGGTACGGGACATGAGCAGGTGCCAGCAGCCAGCCCATCCCTCCGCAGACTCGAGGTCCCCCCATGGGCCCCGGAAGTCTGGAATCCAGATTTACCTGTAGGTGCAGGGCACCCTACCCTCCGTATCACCTGGGCCCCCTGACCCGGGGGGTCGCGCTGAGATTGCCGCAGTTGTGGCTCATCCACATGAGAAAAAGGACCCAAAAGCAGAGACCTGGTTGCCAGCTGGGACAGCGTGAAAATGGCTCCACTTTGAGAGCCGTCCTGCAGCCCTCCTTTGCTCTTGAGTCTCTTTGGATGTCTTTCAACCTTTCTAGAACACGTTCAGCTGATATATTTAATATTAATTTATAGCTAGGTGCTCGTATATTGGTTCATACCAACTGGGTCAGGAAAATGGCTAGCACAAAACAACGTGGGAGAGGAGAGGGTGAACATGATTTCAGACTTCAGGCTCCATGTGTCCTGCTCACGTTTTCCTGATAATTCAGAAAGTGCCACCGCTGACTTGAACTCATCTGGGGAGCACCCAGGTCCTGTGGGAGCCACACCAGCAACCGCAGAGCCAGGGGGCCCTCCCAGCCCGGCTGGGGCGCGCTCAGGAGGGCAGGTGGGGGCCCTCCCAGCCCGGCTGGGGCGCGCTCAGGAGGGCAGGTGGGCTGGGCTCTGCTGCATCTGTGGCAGGTGCAAGCCTGCATGGCGTGTGGAGCCTGGGCTCCAGAGGGGCCTCAGGTTAACAGTCTGGCCTTCCTGGTTTGAGCCCTCATGACCTCAGTGTGCCACAGCCGAGGGGGAAGCTGGGGGGGAAAATTGGAAAGGCAGCTGCGTAAGTGGATGAAGGTGTGTCCTCTGCTCTGTCGGGGCCGCGCCCGCCAGCCGCTCACCTGGCAGCACACACCTGGGGGGGGGCTCCAGGTTGATGGGAAGCACCCGCCCCACACACAGAGCAGGAAGTGAGTCCTGGACCAGGAGCGGTCAGGGTGGGTTCTATGGGCCCCACCCTCCTCCGGCCACAGCCGTCCTGCCAGGGTGGAGCCACTGAGAGCTGGCAGAAAAACAGCCCAGGGTGGGCAGGGGCAGAGCCGGTGCCCTGTTTCGAGGGTACCGGGTACCGAGGCTGGGCTCTGTCGGCCGGTCCCCGCACCGCGAGTTGGATCTTCCCTCCCCACCGTCTGCCTGTGTATTCTTGGGTAGCACTGGCTGGAGCAGGCAGAATCAGAACCAGCCTGCCGCCCAGCCCGTGTGGGAAGACCACCGGCAGAGGGTGGACGGCAGTGTGGCTCTCAGGTCAGGCCCTGATTCTGTGTGTTGGTCCCAGGGCGGACAGCCAGGTTGAGCCTGTATAGACGACTGGGCAGTGACCACATTGGACTGGGCAGTGACCCCCTCACAGAGGACCGGGCAGTGACCCCCACACCCCAGGGTTTCACACTTGCCTCTAGTATTGGCTAGACTCTTCCAGAAAGAAGCTAGGGAAGGACAAAGCTGGGGAGTCTCTGAGAGTGGAAATGTCAGGGGCCCTCAAACCAGCCCTGAACTGAGAAGCCCTGGTTCAAACGGAGGCTCCAGACTCCTGGGCCTCTTCTTCCAGGACGCTGAGCCCTGGTGGCCCACGGACCCTCACCAGCCTGTTCTGGTGCTGTCTGTGGCCCCAGCAGCCATGCAGGAAGTAGCCTGCCTGCCAGCACAATGGCCCTTTGTCCTGTCTGCCCCACCCAGAGAAGCCTTGGCCGGGCCAGGCTGGGGGGGGGGGCGGCGCTGCGTTTCCTCCACCCAGCTCGGCCCCAGCCACCAGCTAGGGGCTTCTGCCATGCCTCCCAGCCGGCTTCCCAGGAGGAGACCACAAAGGGAGCTTGCAGCCTCTTTGGTCCCTGGAGAAAGTCCCCAGCCACCCTCCCCTCCCCCTGCGCTGCTGCCATAACAACGCAGCACCCCGCAGGTGGGCCGGGCAGAGCCTTTGTCTGGCTTTGCTGCGTTTCTGAACCTAGCACAGCTGCTGCCCACCTGTCTGGTGAGACGCAGCCTAGTGTACCTGTGCAGTGGCTCTTCCCTTGGGCCCCGCCCCAGTCTGCCACATCCACTCACCTCCTCGATGGGCCAAGGGTGCAGGAAGGGAGAGGGTCCTTCTGGGCAGTGAGGCCTTCCCAGGGAGACCCGTCCAGGACAGCCAGGCCTCCCTCCCCCTCCGAGGCCTTGCCCAGGGCAGGTGCTGTGCCCTGCTGGAGGCTGTACTGCGCAGAGCCCAGGCACCAGGGCACCAGGCCGGCTGGAGGCTGGCAGGGTGGGGAAGGGGCCTGGGGCTGGCTCAGCCGGCCCCATGTGCTTGGATGTGGCCTTTCCAAGAGGGAAACAGGACAACGGGATATTTCCCAAGCAATCCTTTTGCCTCTTGCCAGCTCTGGTTATTTGTATTCTACGCAGTGTAAAGTAGAAATGCAAACCACAGGCAGTCATGCAGGCCCAGGAAACCGTCGGAAAGCCATATCAAACTCTTGCTTTTCAAGGGGAGACCACCAAAGCCAATTCTATTTCCCAAGAACTTTCATATGCCGGGCATCCGTCAGTGAGTTCAACTCTGGAGGAGGGCCTGGGGCTCTGGAACAGCTCCACAGGCCATTACCCCTGGGGACTGGCAAGGGTCGCCCCGAGTTAAACATGTAGCGGCCCTGGGGCTGGGCCGGGCAGTGTTACAAACCTGAGGAAGCCTTCTCTGCTTTGAGGCCAGGCCGCAGACTGATCCAGAGATTTCTGGTCAGGGTGGAAGGTGTTGATGCAGGAGTGTTGAGGACAGGAGGAGTCTGCCACCGCTGTCAGAAAAGGAAAAGATGCTCCCAACTCAGGATGTTTGCTCCCAGGGGTCTTCCAGGGTGGGGCTCCTCTGCCTCACCGCCCAAGGGGAGGGAGATGGTGAACGGACACCCCAGCCCAGGAGTGACCCCCACTGTTTCCTTACCCTGCCTCAGGACAGGCAGGTGGCCCCTACTGGCTGTGGATGACTGCTCACCTAGGGTCCTGGAGGGAGGGAGGCCCCGCGGAGATGAGAATCGGGCCAAAGAGCCTCTCAGCTCACACCAGTCCCTTCTCGCCTCTTCCCAGCTCAGTCCCATGGACCCACCAACATCAGACCAAAGACAGGAGTCCTGTCCACAACTGGAACTGCCCCTGTCTGGCCAGAGTGGCTGGCCATGCCTGGGGCCTCCAGAGCTGCCCTGCTATGGGACAGGGCTGAGGGCCACAGTCACGCAGGGGGTCTGTGGTATCCAGGGCTGGCATTCACATTCCTTCCTGCTGAGGCTGGACAGGGCAGCAACCCCCAGAGAGTACGCAGATGGACAGACGGAGGCAGGGGTGCATCACAGAGAGACAAGATAAGAAGGCCTGGCCGGGCCACTGTGTCCCTCCGGGAGCCCCCAGGGAACGTGCTCTTCTAGCTGGGCAGAGCGCGTCCCTGCCCTCGGGTCAGCCAGCCAGGGAGAGACTAAGTCATGGTGAAAAGTGCCCGAACGCCCTGCTCACTCCTAAAACACAGCCCACTCCCTGTCCACACTAGGTGCCAAGTCCCCACCGACTTCCCCTCCAGTCATGGAGCCTCTGAGGCCCGGAGATCCCGCCCTCCACCCTCCCCGCTCCCCCCCACCTCTGAAGAGCCATCTCCCACGGCCCCCACCAGCCCTGGGCCCTCTTCTGCAGTCACTAGAAGGAGGCCTGCCCGCTCTTCCTGGCCACCACCCTGGCTTTGCCGGGTGCCCCTCTCTCAGGCAACTTTCCCGGGAGGAGGGGGGTCGCTCATGCTGTGCCCTTCCTTCCTAGACAGGTACAGGTGTGGAAACCAAGCCGTGGGGTGAATACCAAGCATGTGCTTCCCGCGGCTCAGCAGATTACAGCTGCCAGCATCGGCCCCGAGGGCACGGCCTGCCCTACCAGCCAGCCTCCTGGACGTGATGGACAGGTGAACCTGCCTAAACCAGATCCACAAGGAACAGCCCTCTCTCTGTTCCACGCCAGTGACCTTCACCCTGGGTCTGGGGTCAGAAGGCTGGGACTCAGCTTCCCCAGAACAGGGGTGTCCTGAGCCCTCATCACAACTGTCATGGTGAGGATGAGAAAAGTTGCTGACCGTCCTGAGTGGACGTGGTACACGCTCAGAGCGTGCTCAGTGTCTGTGGAGGAGGTGGAGCTGACCGTCCTGAGTGGACGAGGTACACGCTCAGAGCGTGCTCAGTGTATGTAGTGGAGGTGGAGCTGACCGTCCTGAGTGGACGTGGTATATGCTCAGAGCGTGCTCAGTATCTGTGGAGGAGGTGGAGCTGACCGTCCTGAGTGGACGTGGTACACGCTCAGAGCGTGCTCAGTGTCTGTGGAAGAGGTGGAGCTGACCGTCCTGAGTGGACGTGGTACACGCTCAGAGCGTGCTCAGTGTCTGTGGAGGAGGTGGAGCTGACCGTCCTGAGTGGACGTGGTACACGCTCAGAGCGTGCTCAGTGTCTGTGGAGGAGGTGGAGCTGACCGTCCTGAGTGGACGTGGTATACGCTCAGAGCGTGCTCAGTGTAAGTAGTGGAGGAGGTGGAGCTGACCGTCCTGAGTGGACGTGGTATACGCTCAGAGCGTGCTCAGTGTAAGTAGTGGAGGAGGTGGAGCTGACCGTCCCGAGTGGACGTGATACACGCTCAGAGCGTGCTCAGTGTAAGTAGAGGAGGTGGAGCTGACCGTCCTGAGTGGACGTGGACGTGGTATACGCTCAGAGCGTGCTCAGTGTATGTATGTGGAGGAGGTGGAGCTGACCGTCCTGAGTGGACGAGGTACACGCTCAGAGCGTGCTCAGTGTATGTAGTGGAGGTGGAGCTGACCGTCCTGAGTGGACGTGGTATATGCTCAGAGCGTGCTCAGTGTCTGTGGAGGAGGTGGAGCTGACCGTCCGGAGTGGACGTGGTATACGCTCAGAGCGTGGCTCGGCCCGGCAGAAGTGGGGTCAGGAGGTCAGAGGCCACCCCTGCCCAGTGCCAGCTTTGACCCTCCTGTGACTAGGGCACCAGCATGGTGCCTTCTCCCCGGTAGCACTTTGCAGGGGCAGGCTCAGCTCAGGTGAGAGGCAGGCCACTGTGGTGGGCACGCGGCGCCCCGCGGGCACAGGGCCACGCAGGCCGCCCAGGGGTGCCTCAAGCCTTTGATGATAGCAACTGGCCGCGGGGCCACGCCGTCCGGAAGACCAGGCTTGGGGGGAGCCAGGCCTTACAAAGCTCTGCTCCTGGGTGCAGGAGACAGAGAGCACCCGGGCCCAGGGGACAGGGCCTTGCAATTAGGAGTTTCCAACAGAGCGGCTGAGTTGGTTGTGGAAAATAGTTGGGTCCTCTGGGATCTCGGTTGCTTCGGCTAATTGTTGGGATCATTTGTCATGTTTCATTATGGGCCCTTCCGCTGGGAGCCCAAGAAACAAACACATCTCATGGAGTTGTGGAGCGTCTCGGAGAGGGAGGAGGCGGCTGGGGGTCTGTTCTTTAGATTGGCCTGGTGCCCTGTCCCATCTTGCCTCGGGACGTTTCCAACAAGAAACTTCACACAGTGAGCCCCAGAGCCAGTGAAGGCATTTGGGGTTCCCCCAGCCCCAACACCAGGCCATCCTTCCTTTACCAACCCCTATACCAGGCTACCCCTCATTAGGGAGGTCCTAGAGGGGCGAGAATCTGCGAGGCTCTGGGGCCACCTGCTCCTGGACGGCTGGGGGCAGGGCACAGGCCAGGGGGAGATCCAGGGAAGGTCCCGCCCCTGCAGCCACAGCTGAGACCCTGGCCCGTGGGGCCCAGGGCCTGGGTGATCTGCTGCCCAGGCTCCAGGGCCAGCCAGGCCCCACAGAAGCCTCCTCTCCCTGGTTTTTGTTCGCCCTGGGCTTGGGGGCAAGGCGGAGCAGGAATGTGTGGGGCCTGCCACCCCTCACCGACGTCACGGCTGCTGCTCTCCCAGCCTATGGGAGCCCGGGGGACACACCTGTCGGCGGCCAGGAGCAGAGATTGGCTGGCAGAGCACAGACACCTGCGTGGGGCGGGGTGAGAGGTACATGTAAGGTGAGCCGGCCACGCCGTCCTTCCCCTTCCAGAGCAGGGCCTGCTCCGCACCATTGTTCTCTGTGTTGTCTGCCTGTGACCTTAACTTGCGTTTTCTCTTTGTACCTGAGCTTCACCTGAAGGGGAAACGGCTGTCCCTTCCTGTGCCCCTGCAGGTTTGGTGCCTGAGGCCGGATCAGGAGAAGCTTGGGAAAGCTTGAGCCGAAGCCAAAGGCCGGCTCTGGCTCCGTCCACCATGGATGACAGGTATCGGGCGGGATGGAGTCCTTTCTGAAGCCTGGCTCTCCCCGCCTCTGGTGGGTCCCGGGTGCAGGGACAGTGCTGGCCGCAGGCCGGGGGTGGAGCCGCTTCCCGTCCTGCTCCTCCTGTCAGGAACCTGTTGGGGCAGGTAAGGGCGGGCGGGAGGCAGGCCAGACGGGACTGAGGAAGCTGCTGTACGGGCCCCTGCGTGGCGGGCAGGGGTCAGGACTGAGGACGGTGGCCGGCCGCTCACGGCCCAGCCTGTGTCCCGTGGGTGGGCGCAGGCTGGGGCGCACCCCGCGTTGATGAGAAGGTGACCCCTTGGCTGCGGCGCCCTCAGTTTCAGGTACGAAGCCATCTTGGGCTGGGCTTGGGAGCCGCCTGGGTCTACAGGCCCTTTTTTAGGCCAGGTAGGTTTGGGTACCGGGCCACAGAGGAACTGACCCGCTCTCCAAGGGTTCACATCCCACCTTCCATCTGGCAACAAAACCTCCGGAATGTTCTTTCTCAAAGTAGACACTGAAGTTCCTGAACTACTTTCTCTACCACGGGGCGGCTGAGGCCTCAGTGGTGGGTGCAGGGAGGGTTTTCCGTGTGGAGACCCCATCTCTGCCCGTGTGCCGGACGTGTGCTGGAAGAGGCCTGGCTCTGCTCGCTGTGGAGGCCGGAGCCGCCCAGGCTGAGGTGAGCAGAGACCCCAAGGCCAAGGCCGGGCGTCTGCCAGTAAAGCCGAGGCCACACTGGAGCAGACAGAAACAGGCTCCCTGGCCCCAAACCGAGACTTGGAGCTAGGGCCAAAGTCCGCTTGAAAAGCATTATTACTTACATGCCAGACAGCATGGCGGCAAGAGTTCCGTGTAGCTCAAACCCTGTTCCGGCCGTGTTTATCCCGTACGGGGGAGGCCGGGGGCTTGTACCCACACAGCTTTCTTAGCTTAAGTTTAAGAGCTGATAATGGTGACAGGAAGTAAGGTTAGCTTTCTTTGGATACAATAGAAGTATGTTTTCTTCCTTGTTCTTCATGAACAAAGCTTGCTGGATATGAGAATACGATGTTTTGATGAATCTGGATGGAGCATTTTAGGTCTTTTTTAGGCAAAGCATCTGGAAAAAATAGGTTGTTTTTGTTTGGTTTTCTAGCAACCCAGGTAAAATGCTGGAATATCTAGCAACTTGTTAAATGAAGCAAAATAAGTTTTGCATTTATGAAAATACAAGTTAACCATAAAATATGAGTGCAGTCCATTGCTGGGTTTCAGACTTTAGCTAATTTGCAAATACCTTATTTGCAAAATCAGTTTGTCGGGTGCTTTTAGTGTACTTAGGATCAACTGAAATGGCCACCAGAAGCTCCCCACCCCGCCGAGCCTGGCATCTCTGGTGGCCGCACCAGGGCCACCAAGAAGGGCGGGAGGGGAGGGACTCCTTCCGCAGCCTGGGCCCTGTAGGCGAAATGGCGGCTTTGCCTCCAAGACACGTAGCTCCAACAGGACGTTAAGAAATAGCCAAGCCTTCTCTGCCCCCGCCCCTGCAGCCTCTGGCCTCCAGGCCTGGCTGATCTGTGGCAGGAGAGGTTGGGTTTCAGTGCTTTGTTCTCTGGCCCTGCCATTGATTAAGGCCGTCGGGCAGGTTAACCAGAGACTGGTTTTTTCACACTGGGATTGCTTGCCTCTGCCAGCTGCCCCCCCTGCCAGGAAGGGCCCACCGCAGAGCAGGGGTGTTTGTTCTCGGAGGAGCTGGGGGCTCTGGGAGTCTTGAGTCTCCCGATTTCCCCGGCTGAGCCCCAAAGCTGATGATTAACCAGCTGCGAGGAGTCCTCCCCTCTCCCCGACCAGGTGGGCACTGAGGAGCTTCCGTTCCCGTTCCCCACGCCCTGGTCTGTGGCTGCAGTCAGACCCAGCTGTTTTTCTCCACCCTCCCCCTGCCTCTCCCTGTGAGGCCCACGCACCGGGCTGTGTCCGAGGCCACGCTGTCCTTGTGCACATCCCTAGAGCAGTTCTGCTCTACGCCCACTCCCCTGGACCTGGACACCTGTCCACACTGGCCCACCAGGCAGGAATATGATGCTTGGCATACCCGTCTGTGTGCAGGGCTCCCAGAGAGGGGCTGGCCCTGAATGGCCTAGGGCCATCGCTGGGGAGACAGGCTCCGCGTGGGAGGCTGGCCAGTCCACGGATCCTGGCACCTGCCCACACCCTCACCAGCACGAAAGGCTCTGGGCCTCCTAGCTGGGGGAGTAAGACTGCCTCTCAGAGCACCGGTTCTTATGGTTGGTGGGCCAGACCTGAAGCGGCGCTGGGAGCAGCGTGGGAGGCGCTGTCTGTGGACATACGGCAGGCCCCTCCTCGGGCCGTCTGTGCACCCCCGTCACAGGCCTAGGCTGGGGGAGCGTCCTCTGAAAACGTCGGCTCTGAGAAGACGAGGCTGGAGAACAGGGCGCACAGGGTGTCAGCAGGGGCCTCGGCCTTCGTGGTGGTGGCTGTGACCTGAGGCGGGCACAGGGCCTGAGCCCCCTTTGTGGTCTCTGTAGGTGCAAGTAGAGAGAACGGGAGGAGCTGCTCTGGCGGGCCGGCCAGGCCGAGGTAACACCGTGCAGACGGAAGGGACAGACACAGGCGCTGCGCGCTGGGCCTCCCTCCTCCAGCGTCTTCAGAGCGGGCCCCGGGGACCTCTCTGTTCCCTGTGGGGTTACAGGTGAGGCTTCGCACGGGTCGGATGAGGAGCCCCCACTCAGAGGCGGCTCTGTGGCTCCGGCCTGGGCACGGGTGTCCTATTGGGGAGCGCTGTCCCCGTTTGCTCCGAGTGGATTCTCCAGTCCAGCAGGCAGCAAACTGGGCCACAGTGCTCAGTCCCCTTCCTCAGCCCTGGGAAGGGCAGGTGGGGGCTGGGCCGGGAAGTGGCCTTGAACAGCTTCCTGGAGACAGAGACCCATTGTCCGGCAGCTGTAGCTCCAAGGCCTGAGAGAGACACACATACACAAGTGTGCACACACACACACACACACAGCACTGCAAGTGCTCTGGGGGTTCGGCTGCGACCTCACCCTGACCCCACCCTCCCCACCCAGCGTGCTCCCTGGTCCCTGCCCAGCCTCCGCTCCCTGTGACCCCCCTCTTCCAGAAGGGATACCTTGGTCCAACCAGGTCCCAAACCAGTGGCACTGTGGGTCGGGTCTGGCCAGCTGGGGCTTCGGCCCTTTTGCTGCACCCCCTGGAGAGGCCAGGGCCGGGGCCTCAATACCCGCAGAGCACCCTGCCCCAGCCCCTCTCCCCACAAGCGCTTGAGGACAAGCCTGCCACAGACTGCTGAGCTCCCCTGGCCTCCTGAGAGGCGGCCCCCAGACCCAGTTTGGGCAGCCGTGGCCATCTTACTGGGCAGCATTGGATGGTGTCCGATCTCTAATACTGCCTGGTAATGATGACGGCGGAGCCCTGCACGCAGCAGGGGGCCGCCTCCCCTTCCCCCTTCCCCCCAGCCCTTCCCCTTCCTACCCAGGCCTTCCTGGCGGAGCTGTGGGCAGAACGTTCACTTTGGGAGGATGGCTGTTGGGCAGCCCTGTCCGCCGCTCCCACCAGACATTTCTGAGGCCCCCTCTCCGCCCCCCGGGGTGACGGGCTCCCCCCGCCGGGCGCCCCTCTCCAGGGTTCTCTGGGCCTTCCCAGCTCTGCATCCAGGCGGCCGCCACAGCGGCGCCTGGCAGGTGGGTTCTGGGCAGAGCTGAGACACAGGGCCTGGCCTGACGCCAGTGGCCTCACCCAGAGCGAGGAGCTGTGTGTTGACCCAAGGTGGGGGACACCTGCAGGCCCGGGCCTCCTTCCCTTCCTGTGTCAAGACTGGGTGGCCAGCCTGTAGTCCAGCAGCCACCAGGCCTTGGTCTGGGGCCAGGGGCCACGGCTCCCCTTCGATCTGGAGAAAGCAAGGCAGACAGACAAGCGCGGGGCGTCAGGGCCCCAAACCCCTCTGTCTGCACCTGTGAAGACTGGGTGTCCGTGTGCTGCCTGTGGGTGGAACTGCAGGTCCATCCACGCTCCTGCCGGGGTACGCCTGGGCATCTGTGGGCATCTTACCGGACAGTGCTGGATTTCTCGGCTCGACTCTAACACTGTCTGGTAACGATGTTCAAAGGTGACCCGCCACTCTCTGGAAGATGCCTAAGGATGTGCGGTCCCGAGGTCGGGCTCCAAACAGGACGTGGGACGGCCGCCCCGGGAGGTGGCTGGGCGGGGGTGGAGGGGCAGGCCCTGTGGAGAGGCAGTGCTGAGCCTCCAGGGAGCAGTGTGATAGATGCCTCACTCCTTCACCAAGCTGGGCAAGGCTCTGGGACAAAGACAGCACACGGCCTACCATGTCCCCCCGACCGCCTGGCACTGAGGGACTGCAGCAGGGGCCTGCCCAGGCCGCGGCCCCCCACTGCTCAGCACCATCGGGCCTTAGCGCTGACCCGCCGGGGTGTGCCGCGGAACCGGGCAGCAAGGACAGGCTCAGATGTGAGTCCTTCCCTAAGGCACTGCCATGGTCCAGTGTGTCCCCGATCAAGAACAGAGTCTCCGATCCCTTCCACGTTCCTGAGGACAGGGACTCTGCCCAAAATCACAGTCCAGGATTACCCATTGTCTCATTTTGTTTGTGTTTTTGGTCTAACGCCAGGGCCCAGGAGCCCCCCAGCACAGGTCCAGCGGCCTCTTCCCGGGGAGGGGAGGTGTGGGGTCCGTCCCTAGGCCTGGCAGTCAGTCCCTCATGAACTTGACAAGATCATGCAGCTCTCTGAAGGTGGGGGCTCTCTCAGGCGGGGACTGGGGGAGGCCTCGCGGGAAATGCTCCCAGCAGCCCCGGGTCCTGGCCGAGCGAAGGCCCTGGAGCTGGCCCTGGTGAGGTTAGGGTGCTCTCCCAGGCACCAGCATGCGCTGCCTCGCGGGCTCCTGCGTGACTGCCTGCCGATGGGCGTCTTACCAGACACGGTTAGATCTGGATGCCTCTGTCTAATACTGTCTGGTAATGCCGTCCGTCCATGGCCCCATCACCACCGGAGGAAGCCCCAGCTGGACGCCGGGCAGGGTGGGTCCTGGTCCCTCCGGCACAGCTGCCAGCTCCAGATGCACGCACCTCCAGCCCCTCTCAACTCTGACCTCTGACCCCCAACCCTGCCCGTGGCTGGCCCCCAGAGCGCGCTCCCTGGAAAACACGAGGAGGCCCTTTGCACAGCCATTAGGGAGCTCCAAGATGACTTCAGGTTTAATTACAATGAGCCTGCGTTGAACCCCCGTTCTCTGGAAGTCAGCGTTGCACTTCTCAGACCTCACAGGAGCCGTTCACTTAGGCATGTGGTCTGGCGCTGGCCCCGGAAATCCCCGCGCCTGACCCCAGACTGACCATCGCCCATGGCGCTGGCACTGCTACATGTGGTCTGGCGCTGGCCCCGGAAATCCCCGCGCCTGACCCCAGACTGACCATCGCCCAGGCTGTGGCAGCCGGGCCACATCCCGTAGTCTAACCCAAGGCCGACCCCTCTGGGGTCCAGGGGCCTGGGGTCCTTCAGGGTCTTGCTGGGTCTCATTCTCAAGAGCTACTCATATAAAGTGCACCTTGAGCTCTAGACTTTTCCAAAAGTGAGCAACTGTAGTTGGACAACTCCCTAAGTCATAAACCACTCCGCAGCTGACGCCCTCTGCCCTCTGCTCAAGCTCCCGTGTGTTCCCCCATCACCCCTCATTCACCCTTTACGAAAGATGAACAAAGGAGGGAACGGCGGTGCTGCTGCAGTAAACTGACTGGTGAAATTGGATTTCGCAGGCTTTGTTATTTCAACCATACGAAGCAAGGACTGGCAGCTTTGCAGAGGTGCTTGCTGAAGACTGCCGGACAAGTCGCTGCGTCTGCACAGCTAGGGGGGTCCCAGGGAGAGAGAGCCCCCCTCCCTCCCCTCCTCTCCCCCCTCCCCTCCCCCTGCTCAGGAGTTTCTCCTGGCTTTTCTAGATATCTGGGGAGGACAGTGCCAAGTAGAGCAAGAGTGCCAGGGCACAGCATGTGGTAATACAGCCCATCTCAGGGCTTGGTGTGGGCAAGGGCCAGGTCCAAAGCCAGGAGGGGACCAGGAAGGATCTAGAAGCTTCTGGTGGTCCAGACTTCTTGCAATGTGGAGGAGGGGCTCCCGCCCCCACCAGAGAGGAGAGGCCAGCCAGAGCTGAGCGTTGGGCCCCAAGCCCAAGCCAGCTGGCACTGGGGCACCCCGGCGCCTTGGCGGTGCACACTCCAGACCACCCCAAAGATGGCAGGTGAGGCCCTCCTCGCCCACATCGCCGCTGGAGTGAGGGCCTGTTACGCCCTTCCCTGCCCAGGCCAAGGCCCAGGCCACGCTGTGAGCCCCGGCCACTCAGGACAGGGTTTGTGGAAGGACAGATGCAGCCTGTCTGTAGCCCTGCCCCTTCAGGTTGGCCTGTGGCTGCTGGGGCAGCACGGGAGCTCATGGTACAGGACTGACCCCAAAGGTCCCAGCTCTGGGCCAAGCCAGGCCCTGGGGGGCTGCAGGAGACCTGACCACAGGGGGGTCTTCACACCTGCATGGAGGGTGGGGCACTGACCACAGGAGTCTTCACATCCCCACGGAGGGGGGACACTGACCACAGGGGAGTCTTCACACCTGCATGGAGGGTGGGGCACTGACCACAGGGGGGTCTTCACACCTGCATGGAGGGTGGGGCACTGACCACAGGAGTCTTCACATCCCCATGGAGGGGGGACACTGACTACAGAGGGGTCTTCACACCCACATGGAGGGTGGGGCACTGACCACAGAGGGGTCTTCACACCTGCATGGAGGGTGGGACACTGTCCACAGGAGTCTTCACATCCCCACAGAGGGGAGACACTGACCACAGGGGGGGTCTTCACACCTGCATGGAAGGTGGGGCACTGACCACAGGGGGGTCTTCACACCTGCATGGAGGGTGGGGCACTGACCACAGAGGGGTCTTCACACCTGCATGGAGGAGGGACACTGACCACAGGAGGGTCTTCACACCTGCATGGAGGGTGGGGCACTGACCACAGGAGGGTTTTCCCATCCCCACAGATGGTGGGGGCACTGACCACAGGGGGTCTTCACACCCACACGGAGCCTGGGGCACTGACCACAGGGGGGTCTTCATACCTGCATGAAGGGTGGGGCACTGACCACAGGAGGGTCTTCACACCTGCATGGATGGTGGGACACTGAGCACAGGGGGGTCTTCACACCTGCATGGAGGGGGGACACTGACCATGGGGGGACATGGTCTAGCCCCTGCCAGGGGAGCAAAGTGATGGGGCAGAGCAAGGGCCCTGGAAGTCTGCGCCTGGGGGTCTGAGGTGGGGTGGGGCCCTGGAAGTCTGAGCCCAGGGGTCTGGGGTGGGGTGGGCCCTGGAAGTCTGAGCCGGGGGTCTGAGGTGGGGTGGGGCGGCCCCGTCTGGGTATTTGGCAGCAAGCTCTCACACAGAGCCAGGCTGGCGTCAGTCCCAGGTGCTGTGCCTGAATCTGGAGCAAGGCATCCTGAGAAAGCTCAGACCATCCTGGG
The DNA here is from genome assembly GCF_000151885.1 of Dipodomys ordii. NCBI lineage: Eukaryota > Metazoa > Chordata > Mammalia > Rodentia > Heteromyidae > Dipodomys > Dipodomys ordii. The sequence continues at coordinate 156,759 of NW_012267238.1, read as the reverse complement.
AGGATCTGGAGGAGGCTGGAGGGCAGGGAGGGGATGCCCCAGCCCTGCTCGGGGGCTGCCCGGGAGAGGCTCCTCAGCCCCAGATCACCGCCAGCTTCCCCACGTCTCTCAGCCCACACCACACAGTCCTTCCCCACCCTCTGAAGCTGTGTTTACCTCCAGGCTCTGCTGGATTGCAGTTGCCGGGTAACCGTTGTCAAGGCCGCCACTGTTGTATCCCAGCAGAGACTTCCCTTGACCTTGCTGGACAGGTAAGAGGGACGAGGCTAGCTACTGGCCAGGAGTCCTGGCCGGGACTGAAGCGTAGCCCTTCCTCCTGGGCCTGTCTCGGGACCCTGCCCAGGGCTGACAGGAGGGGCCAGGACTAGGCCGAGGCTGGGTAGCTCAGCTAGGTGCAGCAGAGCCCAGCCAGACTCTGTGGCCTCCCTGGGAAGGGTGTGCCCCACAGGGAGGGGCCCCTGAGCAGGTGACTGGCTTTGGGAAGAGCTGGCCACTCTCAGGAGGAACCTTTTGCCCAGGACCAGGTCTGCTCCCCAGAGCCGCCCCCCGGAGGGGGGGCCCCTTGAGCCGCACTGGGACTGCCGGCCCGCCGTGCAGTCAGTCTGCGCTAAGGCACCGCCCCCTGGAAACATGTCAGCACCTGCCCGGGCCCGGCGTCCCCACACGCCTCCCGCAGGACCCGGGGCGCACACTGACGTGTGGCTGTTTTCTTCAGGTTTAAATGTCTCCGCCCATCCTGCCAGAGTGCCATCTCCTGCCGGTCTTTTTATCTGACCAGGTAAAATGTTTATTTTAATTTACCACAACACGATGAGTCTGGCTCCTGGTCCCTGACCCTGGGCATCCATCGACCATTACACCTCAATGAGATTAGTGACCATCTCGCATGCCTCCCTCTCTGTAAACTGCTTGCTTCCCATCCCACCATTAGAAATAGAGATTCACGGGCTGGGAAGGTGGCTCGGTGGTAGAGCGCTTGCCTTGCATGCATGAGGCCCTGGGTTCGATTCCTCAGCACCATATAAGCAGGAAAAAGCTGGAAGTGGTGCTGTGGCTCAAGTGGTAGAGCACTAGCCTTGAGCTGAAAAGCTGAGGGACAGCGCCCAGGCCCAGAGTTCAAGCCCCATGACCGACAAAAAAAAAAATTCACTGATGTCACCAGTGTGACGTTCCCCTCTGGATCACTCCTGAGTCACTGGGGGGCAGGCTCACCAGAGCCAGGAAGCAGACCCGGCCCTTCCTGGACAACAAGAATGAATAACTCATGGCTTATTTAATGATTTGTGAAAATTACAAGGTCACAGACCGCGGCATATGGGCTTACGGCGTATGGGGGCGTTCTGCATGTGCCCTGCAGCCTGTGTGGCCGCAGACTCGGCCCGGGCCGGGGGCCGGGGAAAGCTGGCGTTCTCCCCGGGAGCCCTTGGACTTTTTAAACTACTTCCTTTTTCTAAGTAGCACCTGACTGCACACGAGTTGTAGAGGTGCCCATCCACCTGTTCTTGCTCCTTCATTTGTGTCAACCCCACACAATCAGGGTCCTAACCGGCCGAGCAGCATCTTGCTGCTGTCCTTAGTTGTTCCGGAGCCTCGGGCCTCCTGGTGTGGCCGTGTGGCCTGCAGTGCTGAGCCCTAGCTCAGTGGCCGCCGCATCCTCACACACGCTGGCTAGGAGCTCCATCTTCACAGGACCATGACAGGCCCGTGCTGTTCCCAGACTACCATGCAGGCAAAGAAACTTGGGCCCCTCATCTCCTCCCACCTCCCCCGGAAGGGCCACCGTGGGTGCACCGTGGCCTCCCATGCCCCCTCTGCGCTCAGTCGGCCCTCCGCTCTGACGCGGGGGGCCTGGCCTGTACTTGGCTCATGACGTCAGGCCCTGTCCTCAGTCCAGGGCAATTTCTTGTGCTTGAATGCTGCCCCCTGTGCTGCACATTTAATGTCCATGTGCCTCCAATGCTCCCTCTGGGGGGCGTTGCTTTCTCCCGCTGCCCTTTCCAGGGGGCGCTGGCACGTGATCCCGCACCGCCTCCCAGCCATCTCCAGTCTTCCTGAGCCAGGAAGCCACTTGGCCTGTGGACAGTGATAAAAAGCTAGTGTCGTAGGGCTCATGTCCACAGCACAGGTTCTAGGAGCTCAGTGGACAGGGAACTGGAGAGTCGGTCACCCCACATACACCCCAGCCGCCTCTGTGGAACCTCCTGTTCTGGGGGGGGGGAGGCCTGCGGGGTGCGGTGCCCAGAGCTCTGTTCTGTGAATTTGCTCTTTTTCTCACCTCTCCTTCAGTCCAGTGGGGCAGGGCAAGCAGATAAAAAGTCTGTGGCTGATCAGCATTTGGCTACAGACCTTGCATTTCTTGGCTGTTGGCTGCTGTCCACCACCCAGCATCCTCTTCAGAGATGACCGATTCCCACCAACGGGTGTTGGCTTCTCCCTTTGCTTCTCAGACACAGCCTTGAAGGCCATTTCTCTGTCCTGCCGACTGCCACACTACCCTCCTACTCCACTTTGTTTTGTTTTGGTGTGAATCGAGTGCACCAATACTGAGGCTTGAACTCAGGGGCTGAGCACTGTTCCTGAGCTTTTCTGTTCGAGGCTGGCACTCTACTATTTGAGCCACAGCTCCACTTCCGGCTCCTTGGTGGTTCATTAGAGACAAGAGTCTCACAGATCTTCCTGCCCAGCCAGGCTGGCTTTAAACTGTGACCCCCAGATCTCAGCCTTCTGAGTAGCTAGGGTTACAGGCATGAGCCACCGGTGCCCGGCCCACCCGTACCCCCATGGCAGGTCCTTGCCTCCTAAATAGCCCCCAAACTTGAGTTTGTTTGCTTGATATGTAAGCAGAAGGACGCATCTAGGAATCGGCCAACATTCCCTGCAATGCTCCAAAGTCGGCAGCACGTCCAGACACAAGGGCCCTGGGCTGGGCGAGTTGCCGTGGTTGCAGAGGAGTTGAACCACCCCCAGTAGGACCCCAGGGCAGCAGTGCAGACCTGGAGGAGCCCCACTCAGGCCCGGCGCCCCTCCGCCGTCCAGCACCACAGGTGGGGGCAGGGCCCCCGGCTAGTCTGACGGCCGCTTGCTCACAGCCGACCTAAAGGCCACGCTCAGCGAGGCCAGCACCGGCCCGGCGGCGGCGGAGGGCTCGCCCGGCAGGGACAGGATGCAGAAATGGCTTCGCTGGATGCCCAGCCCCACGGTCACCACCAAGATGAGAGCCAGCCACAGGACGAAGCCGAAGCCCAGGACACGGAGAGGCCCGCTCCCCTGGGCAGGGCAGGCCTGACCGGGGACCCCGTCAAAGGGCTGGGCCCCCAGGCTGCCCGCAGGCCCCACAGGCTGGTGAGGGCGGCGGCTTCCCCTTGGGGACCTCTCCTCCGCGCCCCCATGCCTGGAACCCACAGCCACCCCTGGCCTGTTCACTACCGGGGCCAGCCCAGGCGGACCCACCTTGGCTCCAAGAGACCCAAGCGGCTCAGGGTCCGGCAATGCGGAGCGACCCCCAGGACCAGCCCCGCCCACCCCCGGCCCGGGGCACCCCAGGACAGACACGGGCCGTGTGTCTCTTGGGAAGGGGACCAGTCTTCCACCCAGCCGTGTCCAGACGACCAGACAGGCCCCGGGAGGGGCCCGCAGGAAGCCCCCGGCGCCGAGGCCGCCGGTCAGGACCCCAGGCCTCTGCCCATCCATGCCCGGGGCCGCCAGGGGCACTGCCTGCCCCGCCTCCACTCAGGTGAGCCCTGGCCTCTCCCGGCCCGCCTCCTTGGGTCACCGTGATGTCACCATGGACATTGTGACCCCGGCCTTCTCTGGAGGTGTCCCTATACCATATCTGCGGGGCTCTTGCCCCACGCCCGGTCCCCTGCCCTGCCCTGCTGGTAAGGAGGGTGTGGGGCCCCTTCACCCCGGCTCCCTGGCTCCCTGTGTGGCTGGGCAGGGCTGCGGAGGGGAGGGTCTGAGCCCAGGGGGGCTGGGGAGGGTCTGAGCCCAGGAGGGATGGGAGAGGACCCAGCAGCTGCTGGCCTGGCTGGGCTCAGACGGGGTGGGGGGTGCGCGCACCTCTCCAACCCCCACCTGACCCCACTGGCACCCAGACTGGACCCATGACAGACAGATGGGGAGCAGTGGTGAGCTAAGCCAGCTGGACCAAGATGCAGGTGGGGCTCTAGGTGGCTGGGGGGGGGAGGCAGGGGAGGCCCACCAAGCCAGAAGGCGGGGACCGCTGAGCTGCCTCCCCCTGCAGATCTCCCCGAAGATGCAGACCCTGCCAGGCTCCCCGAGGCCCCTCTGGAGGACAGCCCAGAGGAGGTGGACAAGACACCGTTCAGCACCGGACCCGGCCCCTTCTTCTACATCGGAGGCACCAACGGGGCCTCAGTGTGAGTGCCGCCCTTCCAGCCCCGCTCTGCACCCGCGCCCCCCCCGCCCGGCCCCCGGGACCCCACGGCCTGGGTCATCGCCCCCTCCACCCCGCAGAATCAGCAACTACTGTGAGAGCAAGGGCTGGCAGCGCACTCAGGACAGCCAGCGCGAGGACTACAAGCTCAAGTGG
>NW_012267238.1:144812-145200 GCF_000151885.1 Dipodomys ordii | reverse complement strand
TCATGGGACACGCGTAGGCATTTCACACAGAGTCACGGGACACGCGTAGGCATTTCACACAGAGTCACAGGACACGCGTAGGCATTTCACACAGAGTCACATGACACACGTAGGCATTTCACACGGCCGGCATCATGGGACACGCGTGGGCATTTCACACAGAGTCACGGGACACGCGTAGGCATTTCACACAGAGTCACGGGACACGCGTAGGCATTTCACACACAGTCACGGGACACGCGTGGGCATTTCACACAGAGTCACATGACACACGTAGGCATTTCACACGGCCGGCATCATGGGACACGCGTAGGCATTTCACACAGAGTCACGGGACACGCGTAGGCATTTCACACAGAGTCACAGGACACGCGTAGGCATTTCACAC
>NW_012267238.1:139964-144762 GCF_000151885.1 Dipodomys ordii | reverse complement strand
AGGGGGCAGGCAGGTGGGGGCACCCCCACCCACCGCAGCCTCCGCACACCACACACACCAGTCCTCATCCTGCCAGGCCAACAGCTGCTGTTCCAGCTCCCCAACAACAAGCTGCTGACCACCAAGATCGGGCTGCTCAGTGCCCTCCGAGAGCACGCTCGCATCCTGAGCAAGACCACCAAGATGCAGACGGGCGCTCCGACCAAGTGAGCCCGCAGCCCTGCCAGGACCCTGCCCCCGTCCCGCAGACCACTGCTCACCGCCAGGCCGCAGCACGGGTGGAGCCCCTCCACCCGTCTTTCCACTGACCAGCCACGCTCTCTCTTCCTGTCAGTCTGTCTCAACCCCAGCTCCTGCTGCCATCCACCATCACCAGACCCACAAGAGCCGCCGGCCAAGTCCCTGGGTCATTCACGGCTCCCCCCCTTCCCATTCAGTCCCACCCACTCCCACTCACCCTCAGCCACATCCAACCACCCTCAGCACAAACCACTCCTCAGCACTTCTATCCACTCATTCACGCCCGCTTGTGTGCTCACCACACCGTCATGTATGACACACACCGGCACGTGTGACGCCGGCTGACACCGGCACACCTGGCCGTCCACTTCCTATTCATGTCTGCCAGCAACTCAGATCTTTCCCTCAACATATCCATTTGCCCAATAAATCCCTATCCCCCCCATCTCTATATTCCACACACACACACACACACACACACACACACACACACACACACAGGTCCTGTGTCCTGATGCAGATTTGGAAAGGACTTAGCTCCAGCCCTGAGGAGCTCTGAGGAGCCAGCCTGGGGTGTCTCGGGACACATAGGTAGATGCATAGAGCCCAGCTTGGGAAGGATCATTCTGACCTGAACTAGGAGGACTGGTTGTTAGGTAAATGGGCATGAAAACCAAGCCTCAGGAAAACCAGGAGCCAATCCCAGAGGTTCAGGGACTCCTGGGCAACCCAGACGTCAGGAGAGCAACCAGGTGAATACACTGGGGTACAGGAGAGGCCGTGGACGGCCAGCAGCTGCAGAGGCCGAGAGTGTCCAGCCTGTGAGAAAGCTCCAAGGCTCGGAGCGTTGAAGGGCCCCGCAACACAAATGGCTGGGAGAGCGGGGAGGGGGCTGAGGTCAGAGCCTGAGGCCAGCTGGGCCCCCTCCGGCTCGCTCTCAGATGGAGACAGGCCCTGGAACAGCCAAATCTGGGGCAGGGCACAGCCCTTCCCCTGCCTTCCCTATCTTCCCACTCTTCCAGGACCCTGAAAATGGAAGATTTTTTCCCAGAGACCTACCGGCTAGACATCAGGGAGGAGAGACAGGCCTTCTTCAGCTTGTTTGATGGTGAGAGGCCAGGCATGCTATGAGAGTCGGGATCTCCCGGTGTTGGTGGCATAGGAGAGACAGGAAGGATTTTGGCTTGGATTTGGTGGAAGGTAGAAAGGGTGGGGCAGAGCTGGAGCCTGGCGATCTCTGGGGCCGGGTGTGGACCAGGGCTTCCAAGTATGGGCCAGGGCTGCAGCATGATGAAGACATGGGTTTAGGTGGAGCAAATAGAGCCCAATGGTGAGTAAGGCCAAACTGTGGGGCCAGGGTCAAGGCAGAGGGGGGGCTGGGGAGAGAAGGGTCAAAACCAGGCCTTCCAGGGCCCAGCGGGTCTGGGCCAGGTAGAGTCAGGGATGGACGGGGGTGTGGGGCCTTGCAGGGCCCAGCGGGCCTGGGCCAGGTAGAGTCAGGGATGGACGGGGGTGTGGGGCCTTGCAGGGCCCAGCGGGCCTGGGCCAGGTAGAGTCAGGGATGGACGGGGGTGTGGGGCCAGAGGCTGAGGGGGTGCTCCCTGCAGGCACCCAGATGTGGATCTGCAAGCCCACCGCCTCCAACCAGGGAAAGGGCATCTTTCTGATCAGGAGCCAGGAGGAGATCAGCACCCTGCAGGCCAAGACCCAGAGCATCGAGGATGACCCCATCTACCGCAAGATGCCCTTCCGGATGCCACAGGCTCGAGTGGTGCAGAGGTGTGGGCCTGGGTCCCGGGGGCCCGGGCGGGCTGGCTCAGACCTGCTGGCATCTAGGATGATTGAGTGCTGTGCTGTGGAGAGCTGCGGCAGCCCTGGTGCTTGACTGGCTGTCTCAAGCAGACCACAGACAGTGTCATGGCTGCCCTGGGTCCTAGACAAAATGGCCCACAGACACAGGCTCTAGGCCTGCAGGGGAGGCGGGGCGGGGCGGGAAGGAGGACTGGAAGGCCTGAGTCAATTTGTCCCCCATCCTGCAGCTCTGCCCCTGCTCCCCAGTCCAGACAGACAAGACCATTCCCGAATCTGTGACCAGTGGCTCATCTGCCCCCAGGCAGGCCCAGACCCTCAGCCTCGTGCGGGCCTAGGGCAGACGGGGTAGGGAGAGCTCAATCTGGCCTCAGAAAAGATCAGGGGGCCTTGAGCTCCACCAGGGCAGATTCTTCTTTAGCCACAGCCACCATCTCTGCCCTCCCCTCCAGCTCTGCCCTCCCCTCCATCTCTGCCTCCCCTCCAGCTTTGCCCTCCCTCCAGCTCTGCCCTCCCTCTGTCTCTGCCCTCCCTCTGTCTCTGCCCTCCCTCCAGCTCTGCCCTCCCCTCCATCTCTCCCCTCCCTCCAGCTCTGCCCTCCCTCCAGCTCTGCCCTCCCCTCCAGCTCTGCCCTCCCTCTGTCTCTGCCCTCCCCTCCAGCTCTGCCCTCCCTCTGTCTCTGCCCTCCCCTCCAGCTCTCTCCTCCTATGCACCACTCCCAGACCCTGGTCTTGAATTTTTGAAGTTCTCCACCTGCAACATCTTCTTCCTTCTCCAAGGCCCCATGGCAGCCTTCCTCCTCCAAACAGCTGTCCTGGCCACGGGGGTCCAAATCTGCCCCTAGCATCTCCCCCAAGGACCTAAAGGTACCCTAGATGCACCCTGAGGTTGCCCAAAACACTGGCAGCCGCTGAGGTCCAGGGACCAGGCCCTTCTCCGATTCCGCCGTCTGCTTGGCTCAGGAAGTCCCTGCCATGGACAGAGCCGTTAGCCAGCGGTCACACAGGACAGGCAGAGCGTCCACTGAGAAATGGCCCAGGCTGGGGAAGGCTCCCAGGCCAGCTGCCCCCCTGCACTGCAACCCCACAGGTACATCCAGAACCCGCTTCTGTTGGAGGGGAAGAAGTTTGATGTGCGCTCCTACCTGCTCATTGCCTGTGCTATGCCCTACATGGTCTTCTTTGGCCATGGGTACGCCCGCCTCACCCTCAGCCTCTATGACTCCGCCTCCACTGACCTCAGCGGCCACCTGACCAACCAGGTACTGCCCCTCACGGAGGACAGCCTGGCTGTGGCCCAGGGGGGCCCAGCCGAAGAGTGCCTCTTGCCATGGCAGGGATGACCTGGAGTCCTGGTGAATTACCTCAGCGCACCGCAGCCTCGCGCCCACCTGGGTGCCGAGAAAGGCTGGAGACTCCAGGCCGGAGCCCTGTGGGGATCTGGGACCTGCTGCCGGGGGGGGGGGGGTCCGTGCAAGTGGTGCAGTTCTGAGAAGGGCCCTGGGGCTGGGCCCCGGGGCTCCGGTGGGGGCAGGGAGCTGCTGGGCCCTCCGCAAGGAGCTCTTGGTGTAGTTTATGCAGAAAAAGAGTCCCTTGTACACGACGCTGAAGGAGGACACTGTGTGGAGCATGGACCGTCTCAACTGCTACATCAATGACAAGTTCAGAAAGGCCAAGGGCCTCCCCAGAGACTGGGTCTACACCGCCTTCACGGTCAGTCCACCCCCCGCCCGCTCCCGCCCGGGGCGGGGGCAGGAGCTCAGAGTGTGGGTGCGCGTGTGGGTGTGAGCACCGTGTGTGCGCGCGCACCCACGCACACGTGGAAGCGTATTTCCCAGGGATGTGCTGAGTCTGTGTCTTGCCTGGCCTTTCGGTGAGTGAGTGCACGGAAGTTGTGTATGTGCGTGTTTTGAACAACACTCCTCAACATGACTCACTCAGCTACAGCCAGGGCCGCGCAGGCCAGCAGAGGCCCAGCAGGGGCCAGAGGGGACCAGGCACCCGTGGCCATCACCGCTCAGGCGCCCGCCCCGCCGCTGCCGCAGACATCGCAAACACCTGGAGTCTCACCACGGCGCCCAGGCACTCCATACGACTGGTCAGAGTCACGGGACACATGCAGACATGTCACATAACTAGAGCCATTTCACGTGACAGGTCACATGACACGCGTAGGCATTTCAAGCAGAGTCACATGACACACAGCCATTTCATGCAACAAGTCACAGGACACACATAGACATTTCATACAGAGTCACATGACACCCGTAGGCATTTCACACGGCCGGCATCACGGGACACACGTGGGCATTTCACACGGCCGGCGTCACGGGACACGCGTAGGCATTTCACACAGAGTCACGGGACACGCGTAGGCATTTCACACGGCCGGCGTCACGGGACACGCGTAGGCATTTCACACAGAGTCACATGACACGCATAAGCATTTCACATGGCCGGCGTCACGGGACACGCGTAGGCATTTCACACAGAGTCACATGACACCCGTAGGCATTTCACACAGAGTCATGGGACACGCGTAGGCATTTCACACAGAGTCACGGGACACGCGTAGGCATTTCACACACAGTCACGGGACACGCGTGGGCATTTCACACAGAGTCACATGACACACGTAGGCATTTCACACGGCCGGCATCATGGGACACGCGTAGGCATTTCACACAGAGTCACGGGACACGCGTAGGCATTTCACACAGAGTCACAGGACACGCGTAGGCATTTCACAC
>NW_012267238.1:133536-134214 GCF_000151885.1 Dipodomys ordii | reverse complement strand
CAGACCTCAGGGCCTCAGCCCCCCCCACCCCAGACAGACCTCAGGGCCTCAGCCCCCCCCACCCCAGACAGACCTCAGGGCTTCAGCCCCTTGGAAGGACCCCAGCCTCCCTCCAGCTAGCTAACCAGAATCCTGCCTAGGTGTGGCTACTGGAGATGAACTCCAACCCTGCCCTGCATACCAACTGTGAAGTCCTAAAGGATGTGATTCCCAGAGTGGTCATGGAGACCCTGGGTAAGTCCTGGCAGCCCTGCCAACACCCTGTGCCACCTGGGTGCCCGACCCCGTTCAGAGGGCACCGGCTGGCCTCCAATATCCCCAAGTCCTGCACAGCCTGGCTGGCCAGGGGTCCGCTCTCCTCCCCTGAGGCCGCGCCCCTCCCAGGACCCCTCCCCAGGCCGCGCCCCCTCCCTAGGCCACGCCCCCTCCCCAGGCCGCGCCCCCTCCCCGCATCCCTCTCCCCAGGCCTCCCTCTCCCCAGGCCGCGCCCCCTCCCCAGGCCGCCCCCTCCCCAGGCCGCGCCCCCTCCCCAGGCCGCGCCCCCTCCCCGCACTCACTCCCCGCCGCCGCCCGCAGACCTGGCGCTGGAGACCTTCCAGAAGAGTCTGCGCGGCCAGAAGATGCTGCCGCTGCGGGCCCAGCGCCGCTTCTCGCTCCTGCACAACGGGGAGGCCGACC
>NW_012267238.1:131017-133486 GCF_000151885.1 Dipodomys ordii | reverse complement strand
CATTTCACACGGCCGGCGTCACGGGACACGCGTAGGCATTTCACACAGAGTCACGGGACACGCGTAGGCATTTCACACGGCCGGCGTCACGGGACGGGTGTCTCTGGGCCTCTGCTCTCACCCGGGCCCGTTCGTACAAGTGGGCCCCCTAGGCACTCATTCACAGTTTTGTCCGACGCTGCAGTGGAATGTTCCGGTGCAGGTTTTGTATGCCCATGCAATTTCAGTTCCCCTGAGAACTAGAAATGAGGCTTCTGGGCCATAAAGCAATCCTACCTGCTTGTGTGTGTGGCAGTACTGGCTGGAGCTCCGGATCTTGAACTTAACAGGCAGATGCTTTACTGTTGTGTCACACCCCTTTATTTCTCTGACAAACACACCTTTATGTATTTATATTAACTTCTATTCTTCTTCCCACCCGTACATCACTGGGTATTGAACTCAGGGCTTTACACTTGCTAGGCAGGCAATTTTACTTGAGCCAAACCCCCAAAACCTTTTGCTTTAGTTATCTTTCTAAGAGGGTCTCATGTTTTCGCTAGGAAGGGACAGACGTCAGTCTCTTACTGAGGCATCCCATGGAGGATGACAGATGTGGGTCACCATACCCAGGTGTTTTTTGTTTTGTTTTTTGTCTATCAGGGGAATCGAACCCAGGGCCTCAGGCATGCAAGGCAAGTGCTCTACCACTGAGCCATCTTCCCAGCCCATCTGTGAGACTCTTATCTCCAATTAACTTGAGCTGTGGCTCAAGTGGTAGAGCACTCTCCTTGAGCTGAAGAGCTGAAGGACAGCGCCCAGGCCCAAAGTTCAGGCCCCACGACCGGACTCCGAAAGAAAAAAAGAAATTCTTATCTTCAAATGACCACCCAAAAAGCCAGGAATGGAACTGTGGTTCAAAGTGGTAGCCAGCTAGCCTTGAGCACAAAAGCCTAGGGGACAGTACCCAGACCCTGAGTTCAGGACTCAGGACTAGCATTTAAAAAAAAATAAAAGGGGCTGGGAAGGTGGTTCAGTGGTAAAGCACTTGCCTTGCATGCCTGAGGCCCTGGGTTCAATTCCTCAGCACCTTAATAAGCAAAAAAAAAAAAAAAAAAAGCCAGAAGTGGCACTGTGGCTCAAGTGGCAGAGCGCTAGCCTTGAGCTGAAGAGCTGAGGGGCAAGGCCCACGACCAAGGGCTGGGAAGGTGGCTCAGTGGTAGAGCGCTTGCCTTGCATGCCTGAGGCCCTGGGTTCGATTCCTCAGCACCACATAAGCAAAAAGAAAAAAGCCAGAAGTGGTGCTGTGGCTCCAATAGTAGAGTGCTAGCCTTGAGCTGAAGAGCTGAGGGACAGCGCCCAGACCCAGAGTTCAGGCCCACGACTGGACCCAAAATATAAATAAATAAAACTGTGTTGGAATTTTAAGGCACATGCCTTATGTGCCTTAAAATCCCAACACTTGGGATCCTGAGGAACGGCCAGTTTGGATTACACAGAAAACCCTATAAAAGTGGGGGAAGAAGGGGGAGGAGAGAGGCTTAATTTCCATGGATCTTCCAATGTTTTGTGATTTCTAGTTTCATCCCAGACAACGTACTTTGTAATTTCAACTCTTTAAAAAATTTTGAAGTCCAGTACCCGTGGCTCACGTTTGTAATCCTAGCTACTCAGGAGGCTGAAATCTGAGGATCACGATTCAAAGCCAGCTCGGGCAAGAAAATCCTTTAGACTCTTATCTCCAATTATCCACCAAAAAATTCAGAAGTAGAGCTGTGGCTCAAGTGGTAGAGTGCTAGTCCTGAGTAATAAAGCATAGGGACAGCAGCTAGGCCCTGAATTCAAGCCCAGGACTGACACCAAAATAAAAGGAAAGGAAAAGCTAAAAAGAGCAGCTAGGCCCTGAGTTTAAGACCAGTACAGGCACCAAAAACAAACAAAAGCCCATGGTGATTTCTCATTTTCTTGTGATCCCTAGTACCTCACACACCATAGGGACCTCCATGAATTGGCTGAGTGGGTTTCTGACTGCAAACCTGTGCTTCTGAGAGTGTGAGTGTGGACAGGTGGGTGCAGGCGGGTGGGCAGTGCAGGTCCAACAGGAGTACAGGCGCAGGCGGCGGTTCAGGTGCGGGGAGTGTGGTGGGGCCTGGCGTGACCAGGGTCAACAGTGACAGCCGGACCTCCTTGGCTCTGCCCACAGAAGCGGATGCAGCAGATCATGGCCCACTGCTTCCTGGCGGTCAAGTCCAAGCTGGAGTGCAAACTGGGTTACTTTGACCTGATTGGCTGTGATTTCCTGATTGATGAGAACTTCAAGGTGCTGTTCTGGGTGGATGGAGCCGAGTGTGCATCCCGGTCACCCTGCAGGCCCATGGCCGGCTGGCAGTCCCCTGTCTGCCCCCAGCCCTGGGGGTGGGGTGCCCATAAGGCTCAGCAATAACAGGTCCGATCTGTACCCCCTGCTCCAGACAGACCTCAAGGCCTCCA
>NW_012267238.1:123175-123610 GCF_000151885.1 Dipodomys ordii | reverse complement strand
AGGGGGAGACGGGGAATGGGGGTGGGGGACCTTGGGGCCAACCTGCAGGGGACCGGCCAGCCCCCACCCAGGGGTCCCCAAAACCTAGGCGACTGACCACACCAACCACTGAGGGCCTGCTACTGCCCCAGTGAGTCCCCAGCTCCCACAAGCCCTGCCCACCACACCCCAACAGGGTCCCCAGGACGGCGAGTCCATACACACACACTGTCCCCCAGGACGCAAGTCCCCCTGACACACATGGTCCCCCAGGATAGCAAGTCACCCCCCTAACACGGTCCCCCAGGATGGTCCCCCTCTGCACCGGGCTGTCCCTTGACCTCCGGTGGGCTCTGTGCCTGGCCAGCAGTGCTGGGGGTCAGGGCCAACCCGGCCAGCAGTGCTGGGGGTCAGGGCCAACCCGGCCAGCAGTGCTGGGGGTCAGGGCCAACCCGG
>NW_012267238.1:116914-123125 GCF_000151885.1 Dipodomys ordii | reverse complement strand
GCCAGCAGTGCTGGGGGTCAGGGCCAACCCGGCCAGCAGTGCTGGGGGTCAGGGCCAACCCGGCCAGCAGTGCTGGGGGTCAGGGCCAACCCGGCTTCCCACGGCCCCTCTCCCAGGACACGGGGCCCTCTGACCACTAGAGGGGGCTGTGCACCGCTGTGCCTCCCGAGAGGGGCAGAGGGGGAAGAGCCCAGTCAACTCTGGGCAAACCTGGGTGAGGTGTGAGCATCCTCAACACCAGACCCTTCCCTCCACCCCTGTGCACCACGACAGGGTGTCCCAACCCAGTCAGCCACCCTGCCGTGGCCTCGTGGCGCGTGCCCCATTGCAGTAGGACCCGCACGCCCGTCCCTGTGCGGTAAGGGTCCAGCAGCCCTGGGCCCCTGCAGCACGCCTGTGGCCCTCCCCGGGGTGCCAGCTCAGCCGCCGTCTGCTCTGCAGCCACGGGGGGGGGGGCCTTGGTTCATCCCCGCCTGCCCGCTGGGGTCGGACTCCGCTTCTGCTGGCATTGAAGGTGTCCCAGCACCCCCTGCGGGGCCACCCTGACCTCCCCAGAGCCTCTCAGCCGCTCACAGCCCTCAAGTCCAGGCTGCTCCCCAGTGCTATCAGCACTTTCGGGGAACGTTCCAGTCTCAGCTCCTGGGGAGCTGCTTGCCTGCTGTCTTGGGAACGCACCGCCGTTATTAGAGCCACGAAAAAGAACCCATTGGCGATGGCTGCCCTGCTGGGAAAGCAGCCCTGGAGTGCCTCTAAGCCGACCCTGCCAACAAACAGCTAAAAGGTCACCTCTCTGACTCCTCCAAAGTTTCCCGACCCGGAAAACTGCTGGTCACACCCTGGGTTTCCACACCAGAATTCCTCCACTGACCGGCCACCCTGAGGCCCGGGACCCCTCCACTGACCAGCCACCCTGAGGCCCGGGATCCCTCCACTGACCGGCCACCCTGAGGCCCGGGATCCCTCCACTGACCAGCCACCCTGAGGCCCAGGACCCCTCCACTGACCAGCCACCCTGAGGCCAGGAGGCAGCGTTCCCTCCACTCACACAAAGAGCTTCCTCCCTTCTCCCTAGAAAAAGACATCACTTGTCCTTTTTTTATTTTTGTCCACTCCTGGGGCTTGAACTCAGGGCCTGGGCACTATCCCTGAGCTTCTAGAACTCTACCACTTGAGCCCCAGCGCCACTTCTGGCTTTTTCTGTGAATGTGGTACTGAGGAATGGAACCCAGGGCTCGTGTGTGCTAGGCGAGCACTCTGCCACGGAGCCACCTACCCAGCCCCAAGACCTCAGTTGTAGGAGAGCTGTCTGGCTGGAGGACTGGTGTCCCTCCCAGGCTTTTACCTAAAATAAAAGTCTGCTCTTCTGCTGTTTGCTTTCAGCCCTTTCTCTGTTCTGATACCCTCATTCCTTACAGATACCCCATCCAGCCTTGGCCCCTCAAACTCCTGGGCATGTCTGGCAGCTCTGGTACTCATGTGTAGGTTGGTAGACGGAGGTTTCTGTTCGCTCCTCAGGAGTGATGGCCACACCGGCCCTGTCCACCCGGCCCCTTGAGCCCTGGCAGGCCCCAGCTTCCCGAAGCTCAGGACTGTGGGGACCCTGCAGAGAAGGGGCTCTGGAGTACCTCGGCCCAGGGGTCTAGGAGGTGACAGGTAGAATCTGTAGTTGGAATGGTGCGCAGGCAGGGCCAGGGCCGCAGGAGCAGTTGGCGGCAGCGTGGCCAGGCTGGCCCCACGAGGAAACTTCCCTGGGACTTGGTGACCCCAGGGGAACAGGATTCCTGGTAGCCAAGGACATCTGCACCCACCCTCTCTCTCATGCATCCTCTCTCCCGTGTGTGTGTGTGTGTGTGTGTGTGTGTGTGTGTGTGTGTATTGGTCGTGCACCTGAACTTTGGGCCTGGGCGCTGTCCCTCAGCTCTTCAGCTCTAGGTGAGCACTCTACCACCTTAGCCACAGCGCCACTTCCGGTTTTCTGGTGGTTTATTGGAGATAAGAGTTTCATGGACTTTCCTGCCTGGCCTGGCTTGGAGCCACGAGCCTCAGATCTCAGCCTCCTGAGCAGCTTGGGCGACAGGTGGGGCCACCGGCTCACACCTTGGCTTCCTTTGTCTCTTCCAAGGGTGAATCCCAGGAGGTGCCGGCAGGCAGAAGCCAAGCAGGCAGTTACTCCACCAGCATGCTACGGGGGCGCCGAACCACCCATCCCTGACCACCCTGTCCCCCACCAAGCCGCTCAGCCCCTCCATCCCTGCATCTCCATCTTGGGGCTGGCCGGCAGAGGCTCTGCCTCTGGGGACCTCCTAAGCCAGGGCCTGGGGTCTGCTGATCACCCTTGTGCTGGCCAAAGCCACCCACACCACCCACACAGCCACTCCCTGGAGGCTTGTCTCTCAGAAGAGGCCAGTGCAGCTCCTAACTGAGCCTTCCCTCCCACCCAGCCCCTGCTTCCCACCGAGAGGCTGCTCAGGAATGAACAGGGAAGGGTCTGGGTCCTGGTCCAGCTCTCACTGTGCGGCGGTCAGCTAGGTGTCCGCACAGCTGGGGACGGACAGGAACCTGTCCTGGAGGACAGACCCCGTGGCTGAGACTGGGGGGGGGGAGCGTTTTTGTCAGAGAAGTGGTCTCCGCGTGTAGGCTGAGTGTTGTCTCTTCTAGCAAGGTGAGGGGGTGGAGGTTCGGCGCAAGCTGCGGCCGGAAGTGTTTCTGAGAACAGAGGTGGCGCCCTGTAGACCCTTATCTGGAGCGGAGGCAGCACACACTGGAGGGTCAGGCGGGAAGCTGTGGTTTTCCGGAGAGCTAGAGACGCGCTGCTGAGGGGGGGAAGTTTCCAACCGGTGCGGAGCCGGCCTCGGCCCCGCTGGTCCGTGTCAGGCCGGCCCCGGAGGCCAGGCCTCCCTGCTGCAGCCCCTCCTGCCTCACCCCAGCCTGCACCACCCTCCTAGCTCAGCTCAGCCATTCCCACGCACTCGCACTCCTGGTCTCCTGGGAGTCTTCCACAGCCCTCGAGGAGGCCCTGTGTCCACCGTCCACCCGCAGCTTCAGATGCGGCCCCAGGGCCCTGTGAAGGTCAGGCCCCCTGCTGGCCTGCACAGCTATCTCAGCCCTGCTAGCGGACCCAAGCCAAACAGGGGTTTCCAAAGCCGACAGGGCTGAGGGGCCTGGAGAAGCCAGGCCAGTGGGTGGAGGAGACCCCAGATCCCTGCCCAGCCCAAGCCCGTGCTGTGCGTGCCCCTATGCGGAATCCCCCAACCGTCCGGCGTCGGCTCAGCGCCCGCGCCGACTCCCTCCGGCAGCCCACCAGGAATTTCCAGCTTACTCAGCCTGCGTCACCGGCGGGCCTCAGCACTTCCTGGGGAGGCCCCCACCGCAGCCTCCTGCAGGGAGGGCAAGGAAGGGCTCAGGGCCTGGCAGGGGTGCAGCGGGCGGGCCCAGAAACACCCCAGCGCTCCTGCCCAGCCTCTGCTGCACCCCCACGACGCTGGCTGTGTTCCCCTGACCCAGAAGCTCCCGGCAGCAGCACAGAAAAGACCAAGTGCTCCATGTGCCACCGAAGCCGGCAGCTGGATGAGGCCTTCTGCTCTTCCGCATGTCCCAGCCCTCTGAGTTCTGGATCCCCACATCTCCACCCACATCAAAATAGACAAGCCTCACCCGAGGTGCGAATGTGCTCCCCTCCTCTATCTGCTGGGCGGGGCCCAGAGCCCCCGGCCCCTGGAGCCACAGGACGTGACTGCAGCTGAGTCAGGAGTGCTGGGGGCAGAGCCAGCTGAGCGGCCAGGGCGTGGCCACCTTGGAGGGCGCGGCCCTGACGGGTCCTTGCTGGCCTGCCACTCCCTGGACACCAGTGCCAAGGTGTCCCTATCAGATTTCTCCAGTAGCTGCCAGAAAGCAGGAGGGTGCTTGGCTGGGGAGGACCCCAGAGCCATGCCCTGGAGAGTAGGATCTGGGAGGAGAGAGGGCTCAGGGCCAGAGCCAAGCCCTGGAGAGACTGCTTCCCTTGTCTGAAGCGCTGGGTGTAACCTGACAGAGCTCTGAGCTCGGGGCGGTGAGGCCTGGAAAGATAGCCCGAAGTACAGCCATAAACCAATCTCCACAGCCCTCTGGGTCTCAGTGGACACCACTGCCCAGAACGGATGGACACGTGGATAGCAGACCCGGAGTGCCAGCAGCCAGGGTCCACTCCTCACAGCAGCTGACTCAGCCAGTGGTCCAGCGACTGTCCGGTGTCCAACTAGAGTGGCTCCAACCCGAGCCTCCTGTCCTTACCTGAGCCGAGAAGCAGGCCTCAGCGGTTCCCTCCCCTGGGCGCCCTGGGAGGATCCTGGAAGCCCAGCCCTGCGGTGCCCTGCGCCCTTGTACAGCCAATCAGGTTAGGAAGAAGTGTTTATTGAAAACCGCCGGTGCTGAGCACTGCACCGCACAGGAGCCCAGGGATCCACTAAGGAAGCTCAGCCTTCGCTGTCTGCCTGGTCCATAAGCCCGGCCACGCCCACTGCACCCCTCCATGGTCTTGGGACGCGTCACTGTCAGAATCCCATACCCACTCCCCGACACGGGGGGCAGGGCTGGGCCCAAAGCAAGACAGGGAGCAGAGCCCCCGCTCCCAGAGGTCAGCCAGGCAGGCGGTGTGGGGCATGGGGCCGCCGGCCCTCACACCCAGCCGGCCCCCAGGGGGCCCTTCTCCTCCAGCCGCTCTCCTCGCTCCTCCTCAGGGAACTGGCAGCTGTAGGCATCCTCCGCCGCCGGTGGCAGTGGTACCTCCAGGAGGGGCTGGGTCTCTGCAAGGGGCTCTGGTCAGCGGCTCTCCTGGGGCCCGCCAGCCCTCCCCCAAGGCACAACTGACCTCGGGTCCGCGTGCGCTGCCCCTGCAGCTGCCAGACGTGCAGGCTGAGCTGGGCTGTGTTGAGGAGCAGGACACAGACGGCCACCGCGAAGATGACGACCAGCTGGCCCCGCGACTCAGCCGGCGGCGGTCCCGGCACACACACGGCATTGTGGGTCTTGTTCCCAGGGAACGCGGTAGTGAAGCCAGACTCCGCGCAGCTGCAGTCCGGGGAAGACGGACTGAGATGCTATTAGCCTGCGCCACCAAGCAGCCCCACTGAGCGGACCTCTGTCCGTCCTCTGAGCCACTTGTGGGCCAACACCCTGGCCATGCGGGACAGGCTCCCCCAGAGTGGGCCTAGCCCAGCCGGCCAGGCCCCCTCCCATACTCACTCTGCCCAGGGCCTGCAGCGGCCCTCACGGCCTGCAGAGAAGGTGCCCGCAGCACAGTCAATGCACTCAAAGCCAAACTTGAAAGTCCCTAGGACAGACGGACACCGTAGGAGCACTGTAGGAGAGCAGGTCTGCCCCACGCCTCACCCACAGGAGATTCCTGATGCCCGTAAGACCAGGGCCTGGGGACAGAGCCCAGTGTGTGTCGGATCCAGAGCCTGTCTGTCTGTCCCTATGCGGATGGACAGAGTGGGTACCTGGGCCACCGTGTGCGGCTCTAAGGGCAGGGCACCCCTAGGCCTTCACGGCCACTGCTGAGCGGACACTACGCCCTCATTCTGCCCGGAGAAGGGGCAAGCCCAGCGCTGCACGCCAGAAGGCGGCCCGGTGTCCGTTCCTCCGGGACCGCGCCCCGTGCGGACGTCCTCGTCCCTGGCTCCCTGGACACCGGGTCCCCCATGTTCCAGCTCGGCTCCGGACCGGCCCTGGGCCTGCGCTCAGCTCCAGACCAGCCCCGGGTCTGCTCCGGGACCCGCAACCCTCAGCGCCTCCACAGACATACCCTGAGGCCGAGCCTCTTGGCCAGGTGGGCACGGGTGGTGCTTGCAGGTGCTGCACTCGGGGTCTTCACAGTGGAATTCCGGCTGCACACACTCACAGTCCCCCTCGGGACAGACCTCCCGTTCTGCACGGCGATACACCGGCTCTCAGCAACCCAGCGAAGCCCTGCCCTCCCGGGCTCCTCCGGCCAGCAAGAGGGATGAGGGGGCCTGGGAAGGTGGCTCCGTGGTGAAGGGCTCGCCTAGCATGCACGAAGCCCTGGGCTCCATTCCTCAGGACCACATATGCAGAAAAAGCCAGAAGTGGTGCTGTGGTAGAGTGCCACCCTTGAGCAAAAGAAGCTCAGGGATGGTGCTCAGGCCCTAGGAGGAGGGGGAGGGAGGAGGAAAAAGAGAAGGGGGAGGGGGGAGAAGGGGGAAGAAGAAGAGGA
>NW_012267238.1:105883-110777 GCF_000151885.1 Dipodomys ordii | reverse complement strand
CCCAGCACCTCCCCAGAGCACCCAGCACCTTCCTCAGAGCACCCAGTACCCCCAGAGCCCCCAGCACCTTCCTCCCCAGGTTATATGCCGGGATCTGGGACAGCTGCCTCACCTGATGCACTGGGAGACATACAGGGCCCCATGCTCTGCAGGCCAGCGCCCCAGAACACTAACCAGCTGCTTGGAACCCTCAAGTGTCCATGTCACCCACCCCAGGACCCCTCCCGGCCCCAGGGTCTGCCAGGAGGCCCTGAGGGGCTCTTCCCAGGAAGGTCATCCCCACTGGGCATTCCCACAGGCCCTGAGGCTCAGGGCAGCACAGCCTGCCCAGCTCAGGGCTGCACAGCCTGCCCAGCTCAGGGCTGCACAGCCTGCCCAGCTCAGGGCTGCACAGCCTGCCCAGCTCAGGGCAGCAGTGGTCTCTGAGCCGCTTTTGTTCACTGCCTAGGCCTGGAAGGGAGCGGAGGGCCATGAGCCTCGAGGGGGGGCTGAGCCTCAGTTTCCCCACATGGGCTTTGGGTTGTTGGGCTATTTCCCATCCTTGCAGTGGGAGCTCTGCAGGGAGCGGGTTCAGGGTGAGGCTGGGTCGCCACGGGCCGGAGTAGTTAGTGCCCATCATGAGGTGTCAGGTCCAGGAAGCCTTTTAAAAACTGCCGCTGCAGGTGGTTTAGGAAGCAGGGGTGTCAGGAGTTACCAGCTGACTCTAGTTTCCTCAGCCTCAGAGCTGAGCCTCCCAGGGAGGCGCCCTGGACCCTGGACTCCAAGCTGTCTGTCGTCGACGTCCTTCTTGGAGGAACCTGGGACAAAGGTATGCCACCAGACAGCCGTGGGGTGCAGGTGGCACCCCACGAGGAAGGGACCGGGCAGTCCAGACTGGGTTTCGACCTGTTTTAAGGACCTAGCTAGTTATCCAGGTCTGTGCCAACACACCCCCGTGACCCTAGACAATCCCTCGCATCTCCTGCAGGCAGCGTGCACCTGTGAGACCCTGTTCCTCCTCTGTGGGGGGCCGAGCGGCCTGGACTAACGCTGAGAGTAGATCTGTGCGGCGTCTCCAGGAGGGTCTCCAGAGGGCGGGGGTCCTGGTGTGGCTCGATCTCCTAGGTCCCCTTGGATGTAACCCATCCACTGACCTCCTGCCCTGTCCCTCCAGGCCTGACAGTTCCCCCAGGACGGGGACTGTAGATCAGTGTCTGTTACCTCTGACAGACCCAGGATCAAGTGCTGGAAGTTGTCGGAAGAGGAAGAGGGAAGGAGTCAGATTTGAGAGGAAAGAGCCAGCGGAAGTGCGGAGGACCCGAAGAGTCCATCCAGGCCCCGTGTGGGTCACGGCCATTGGATGCCCCACTGGATGCCCAGCTTGACACAAGGGCTTGATTATTACCTCTAGCCACAGACTGGGTGGAAGCTGGGGCCCATGACCACAGGGCACAGGGGCAGGGCCAGGCCAGCGGCCGCAGGGGCAGACGCGGACACGACTGTCCGGCCTGGCACACCTCCTCACATTATCCGATGTGTGCTCTGTGTGTCAACAGTTCCTAACACGTGGCATACAGCATCGACCTGGATTGGCCTGGCTTCTGGTTCAATTGCACAGTCAGTCATACACCATTGTGCGTGTCCATGTGTGTGCGTGTGCATGTGTGTGCCCACACATGCGTGTGTATGCATGTGTACATGTGTGTGCCAATACTAGGACTTGAACTCAGGGCCTGGGCACTGTCCCTTATCTTTTTTGGCTCAAGGCTAGAGCTGGACCACTTGAGCCACAGATTCACTTCAGCCTTTTTGGTGATGAATTGGAGGTAAGAGTCTCATGGACTTTCCTGCCTGGGCTGGCTTTGAACCATGATCCTCAGATCTCAGCCACACGAGTAGCTAGGATGACAGGCGTGAGCCACATCTGGGTCACATCATTTCTTTTTTTTGTTTTTGTTTTTTTTTGGGGGGATCCAGTCGTGGGGCCTGAACTCTGGGCCTGGGCGCTGTCCCTCAGCTCTTCAGCTCAAGGCTAGCGCTCTACCACTTGAACCACAGCGCCACCTCCGGCATTTTTCTTTTTGCTTATGTGGTGCTGAGGAATCGAACCCAGGGCCTCAGGTATGCAAGGCAAGCACTCTACCACTGAGCCATCTTCCCAGCCCCTGGGTCACATCATTTCTGTGTGAGATCAGTTTTCTAGGTGGCTCCTTTCTTTTTGGTCAGGTACCTGGGCCCCTGATGCTGGCCATCCACAGCTCAGGGCAACTCTGGGTGAGGCCACAAACTCCATCTTGAAGAGAGCCCAAAAGCCCATCAGAACTCACTGCAATTGTCTGTCCATTCTGCAGACATCTGAGCCTTTCCACCCTTGGCCTGTGTGGCGTAGCGTTGCTGAAGGAGTCCAAGGGTGCTTGTTTCTGGGTAGATAGCCAGGAATGGAGTGGCCAGGTCTCAGGGCGGCCCAAGTTTGGCTCAAGCCAATGGTGACAACAGTCCGGAGAATCACCGGCTGGTACCCAGGGAGGTCTTGGACAACCAGGCACCAGGGGCAGCCACAAAGGCCTAAGCCGTGGAGCCAGGCCCCTCCAGACCAGGACCCAGGGGCCTGCCTGTTCTCGGTACCGGATTATGACTCCAATGGGCTGAGGTTTCAGGATCCCCTGAGGCTGAGGTTCTGAGCTTCTCAACAAGCCCCCAGCCAGGCCCTGTCCATTCCCTTTGGCACTGGAGTGCCCCAGGCCCAGGCTCGAGGCTTGGAGCAGACCCAACCACCTCGGCCTGAGGCCCTCTCCGTCCAGGTTATGCTGTTGGACTCACAGTTACCGGTGTGTTTATTGGGGTGGCTCCAAGCAGGCAGTATGCACAGCATACACGCATACATGGGTACATACACATATACACGGGAGAGGCCAGAGCCAGCTGAGCACCTAGAACGGTGCACACGTGTGGAGGACAGATGGCCTGTAAAGGAGTCCTCTGTCCCTGAACCCCACTCCTAAAGCGCAGCTCAGACCTTCACCAGCGTGGAGTGTGTGTCCACCTGCTCCTCCTGAATGGGCGTCCGAAAGCTACTTCCCCCTGGGAGGAGACAAGGGTGGGAGTCAGAGGTGCGTGGTGGGCCTCGCCAGCCCGGGAGGCGGGCCGGGCCCGCAGTGGGCACTCACCGGAGGGCTTGAGGCCAGCAGGCCACTTCCAGGCCGCTCGGAGCAGGTGGAGGGCAAGCAAGGCAGCCAGGGGGGTGACCAGGCCTAGGCCCAGGCCCAGGGCAGCAGCCAGCACGGGGCCTGAGAGGAGGCCAGCGGGGTGAGCTCCCTCTCTCTGTCCTCTCCATCTCTCCCTCCTCTCCCTCCCCCTCGCTGGGCAATGCCCACTTACCCACAGGGCCCTCTGAGGCGGGAGTCGAGGGCTGCTGAGAGGTCTGAGGCCAGGCCTCAGTGGGAGGCGCGGCTGTGGGCCTGGCGCCAGGATCCTGGGTCTCCCAGGCTGGCGTGGCCAGGGAGCGCTCATCCTCACAAACCGAGTCTGAGCTGGCGTCCGCTGGCCGCAGGGTCCGCTGCCCAGCTGAGGAGCAGCTGGGAGAGGGGACACCGCCAAGGCCACGGAGGAGGGGCCCACATTGAGTAATCACAACGCCAGACCAAAGGCGTCTGAGACAGCTGCCTAGACCCTCCCCCAAGGCCTCCACACCTTCCTCCCCGTGCCCGCCCTGTCCTACTCCTGCTGGATTCTCACTCCTAACCCTACCTCTACCTTCCCTGCTGTCCCCTGGAGTGAACTCAGTGAGAGCTAGCCTGGACGAGGGCCTCACAGGCCCCCCACAGGCCCACCCCCCACAGGTCCCCTCCCACAGGCCCACCCCCCCACAGAGGCCCTCAAGGGCTGAGCCAGGGACTGTGTGCCCAGCGTGTGCCCAGCGTGTGCCCAGCGGCTTCTGCCCCCTGCCCTGGCCTCCGCACACCAAGCCTCTTACCCTCCAGGACCCCAGTCCCCACCACGACACTCACTTGGTCCAGGGCTTGCAGGCCTGGTTGTCGCCTGGGGAGAAGTGACCAGGAGGGCAGGGGACACAGTCTGCGTGAAGATACTGAGCAGTTAACCACCTGACACCACCGGTGGCCTCCGTGCTGGCCTCCGTGCTGCGGCGGTTGGAGATGAGGCCCGGGGCAAATGGGAGGCAGCTCTTCCATGCCACATGCCACCCACTGGCCCTGGCCGGAAAGTGGACTGGGAGCCCTCCACGCCCCTACCCAGCCCAGCCCATTAGAGAGGTGCCAGGGAAGAGGCGGCGTGTGAGGCGCGAAAAGCACTCATCCCACCATCACCAAAGCTCACGGCGAGGGGGCGCCGAGCACACGCTGCCCCGCACCCCGGGCACCCCAGCTCACCCACTCCAGGCTTGTAGCCATCCTCACGGGGCTGGGTTCCGGGCCTACAGTGGCAGATCGTGTCCTGTGTGGGTGTGCAGTGCTGCTTGAGCTCACTTCCACTTCCTGGAGGGGTGGAGAGGTTGGGGCTGTGGCAGAGGCTTGGCCGCGGGCAGTCAGGCCTCAGGGAGGTGGACTGCGGCTGCTGAGGCCCTGGCCTTTTCACTCCTCTGTTCCTGAGATCCTCTCCCTGTGGCCCGTCTGTCTCTTCCCGTCACAAAGCCCTGGGGTCAGCTGGCCCTCCAGCCTCCTTTCCCGACCTCTTCACATGCATCAGTACTTTCCAGAGCCTCCCATCCAGACAGCACAGACAAGGCCACCCCACCAACACGTGCTCCGCATGGACTCTGCGAGTCTGGGCTGGGCTCCAGCCCCAGGAGGAGGTGGCGCCCCAGGAGACCCCCGGGCGACCTGGGGCTTGCGGGGAGCCACCCGCACTGCTGCTTGCGGGCGGCCTGGGGCACGGGCACGGTGGGGCGGCGGGGGGG
>NW_012267238.1:104711-105833 GCF_000151885.1 Dipodomys ordii | reverse complement strand
GGGGGAGGGGGAGCAGCAGCAGCAGCAGCACCGCCTCCTTCAGCCCAGGCTAAGGTCCTAGGCTTTTTCTAGCTCGGTGTCTCCTCCCAGGCGGCCAGCTCCTCCTTCCCTGCTGGGCTGATTCCCCAAGGCCCCAAGGGCGCTCCGCGGCTGGTGTGTGGTCAGCACCAGCAGGGCCTCGGGCCGCCCCCCACCGTCCTCTGGCCCCGTAGGCAAAGCTGGGGATGCTCTCCTTTGACGGGTCCTCCACGGCCCCCTCCCACGTGGGGGAGCGCCGAGGCTCCAGACGGCGCCGCCCGAGTTCCTGCCACCCGGGAGGACCCCGACGGCCCTTCTCAGGGCGACTTCTGTCCCCACGTCTTCCGAGCCTCAGACACCCGGCCATCTCCATCTCCCTCCAGATCCCACCCGACGGCTTTTGGCACAGAGCGTCTGTCCCTGCTGCCAGCCCGTGGGACCTCTGTTAGTGCCGGTGACCCGGTCTGAGCGTGGCTGGGGAGGTGGGGATGGGCGCCACTCCCCGGTGCCTCCCCCTCCCCCGCCCCCTGCTCCCCCCGCCCCCCCATCCACTCTACCGGGCGAGCAGGAGCGGCAGCAGCGCAGGTCGGTGTCGGCCCCTCTCGGGAAGCAGCCCTGACCACAGCCCTGGCCACAGCGCAGACCCTGGCCCAGCACGCCCAGCAGGACCACCCCACACAGGGCTGTCAGCGTGCCCATCGCGGCCGCGGCTCCAGGAGTCCCTGCCGGTGCGCTCAGCCTGACCTGCTCTGACAGGCCCTGCCTCCACCCTGCGCCCTGCGCCTCCTCCCCCCCCCCGCACCTCCTCCGTTTCCTGGGGGCGTCCCTCAAAGACACTCCACACCCAGAGGGGCTGGGAGACCACAGTGCATGCTGCGGGAGCACTGTGCACCAAGACAGCACCAGCACCCTGAGTACCCAGCACCCCCAGAGCACCAGCACCCCCAGAGCACCAGCACCCCCAGAGCACCAGTACCCCCAGAGCACCAGTACCCCCAGAGCACCAGCACCCCCAGAGAACCAGCACCCCCAGAGCACCAGCACCTCCAGAGCACCAGCACCCTCCCCAAAGCACCCAGCACCTCCCCAGAGCACCCAGCACCT
>NW_012267238.1:98964-102555 GCF_000151885.1 Dipodomys ordii | reverse complement strand
CAAAAAAAAAAAAAAAAAAAAGATGGAGAACAGGCAACACTGATCAAGAAGCATTATACCGTAACCTGACCTGTGTAATTAAAACCCCTTTGTACAACTAATTAAAGACAAAAGACATCCTGAATGCACATGTGTCCCTCCCTCCCGCAGGGCCCATCTGGCGGCAGAGCCCCCTGCGTGACGGGCTCTGGGAAGAGCCACGCGGGAGCGTTGCCGGCAAGCTGGGGTTTTGGTCTCCAGGGGCACCCCCACTCTAGAAGGCATAATTGGGGGGTGGGGCTGAGCTTCCTGGGACTTGTGGCTGGTTCCACTTGACTGAGTCTCCAGGTCCTGACTTCGCCTGACCAAATGCATCAACCACCTCACCATAAACTTTCCCAGTTACTGACTGCAGTTTTGAGCTCTTCCGGGCAGGCCCCCTGTAACTCTGGCTTAATGGCGGCTGCTGCTCTGTCTTGATGGAGCCAGCCTGCCAACGTCCCTGGTGTTAAACTTCTCTTTCCTTTGGACACATGTGGTGAGACATCGAAGGGGGCCCTCGTCACAGGGAAGCCCCACACAGCTCCACGTGGGGACCAGGCACCACGGCACCTCCGGGACTGCACTGTCCCAAGGCAGGGTCCCGAGTCCGTGCAATATGACCCTTCTGTCCCAGGACCGAGAGCTGAGGGGCAGCCAGTGGCACTGGCCTGGGGCGGACTGTCTCAGAGGGTGGCCGCTGCAGAGGCCAGGGTCTGCAGAGCCTTCCCGACACCCTGTCGGAGGCCTGGAAAGCAAAGCACCACACTGGCTGCCAGCAAGGTTCCCCATGGGCACAGAAGCGGGTCCAGTCACAAGCCATCCTCAGACACCGGGTTACCGGGTTACCCTATTCAGCACTGAGACAGCGCTCCTGACTGGTTCCTGAAACACATGTGCACGCATGGGCAGGCAGGAGTGCATGCGCACGCACACACACGCGCACGCACGCACACATGCGCACATACACGCACACACATGCGCACACGCACGCACACGCACGCTCACACACGCGCAAGCACACGCACACACGTGCGCTCACACACGCGCGCGCGCACACGTGCGCTCACATGCGCGCGCGCACGCTCACACACACATGCGCACATGCACACGCACACGCGCGCACACACGCACACGTGCGCTCACACACACGCACACACACATGCATGCGCACATGCACACGCACATGCACGCACACGCGCGTGCACACACTCGCGCACACACGTGGCCTCCCTCAGCCCAGTGTCCGCTGTTCCTGCCAACAGTAAGACCCCGCTCAGGTGGAGCCCACCCCCACACAGCCCTCCTCACACGCGTGGCCCCCCTCAGCCCAGTGTCCGCTGTTCCTGCCAACAGTAAGACCCCGCTCAGGTGGAGCCCACCCCCACACAGCCCTCCTCACACGCGCTCTTCCACCTGTCTCCCCCCAGCAGACCGGAGAAGGCGGAGGTCCTGGCCTCGCTTCTACCCCTGGCAGAATCGAATCAACGCTTAGCACAATCTACAACCCTGTTAACCAGATCACCCACCTCAAAAGCTTCTAGTGGAAACCACCCAGCCACAAAGTCCCCAACTGTTTTTGTTTCCACCTAAAGAATGAATCTACAAGATACAGCAACTCCTGTTTAATCACTCTTGTGCCAACAAATCTGTTTTCTCAGACTGCAGCCTGAGATCCTGCAGTTCTATGGGCCGGGGGAGGACCCCGCTCCGTGGCCCCCGGGTCCTCAACAGGAAGGAGATAGCTTACTTCTAGCAAAGCAGGTTCTAATTCTGTCTGAACCTGTTTTCAAGGAAATGGCAAGAGGGTGTACTATTTTCTACAAGCCCGGGGTCGGGCCCTGACGTGACCCACGCCCTCGGCGGTCGAGGGCTCGGCAGCTCTGACAGTCCAGAGGCGGGGGGTCAAGGGCTGCCGGCCTTCTGACGCTGCAGAGGAGACATACGACCTGCTAAGCACATCTTTAATAACCCTGGGCACGGCGTGGCCCCAAGATGACACAGAGCACGTGTCCTCAGGGAAGCAGGAAGAAGGGGGTTCCGGGGCCTCAGGGTGGGGAACACGGCACCCCATGCAGCACAGGTAGCTGCTCCAGAGCCCCCGGGGCCCTGGCTAACTGCCAGGCCTCACGGGCCACAGCCGCTCAGAATGCGCGGAGGTCGGGGAGGAGCGGGGCTCGGCCCGCGGCACTCAGAATTCCTCGTGCACGTTGCGGGCATAGTCCATCAGCTTGCTGCCTGTGAAGAACTCGCTGTACTTGAGGATCTCCTCGGGCTCCAGGTGGTGGTTCTGGTTCTCATCAGCAATGGCGATCATCTGCTTTGCCTCATTGAGAGCGTTGTGCTCATTCAGGGGGTCCATGTAGCTCTGCAGCAGAAGCCAGCACGGGTCAGAGTCCCACCCAGCACCCATGGGACGGAGCTCAGTGTGGCCCAGCTCAACTTGTCCCCACACCTGCGATGCGGCCATGAGAACTCAGCCATGGACGCATGTCAGGGGGGGTCAGCAGCACTTTTGTCCTCAGGGGTGAGGTTATACCACTATAACCATCCACCAAAGCAGTTCCTCATTTAAAGTGCCCGTGGGCTGCATTCCAGAACAGCCAGGATGGAACATGGTGAGGAATCAGGACTGCTGGAACACCCCCTGGGTCTGCAGTGGGGCGTACACTGCAGAGACGCACTGGACCGCGGGGTAGGGACTAGCCTCCAGGGACCAGGTCCCTGAACCCCAGCCACACCCTGCTCAGCTATCAACAGGACCAACGCTGTGTAAGACCACACTGCTCCCTCCGCAGCGAGAAAAACAAGTCTGAAAGGCTCACACAGGACAACTGACACACACACTGGTCCACGGCGGCGGCAGGGATGGCCGGCATGCCTAACTCCCACCCCTGCACACAGGCCACTTCAGAACTGGGTCTCCTAAAAAGCCAGATGCCCCCCTGCAATCCTAGCTACTCAGGGCACTCAAATCACGGTTGGAAGCTAGCATGGGGAGACAAATCCAAGTGATTCTTATCTCCAATTAACTACCAAAAATCTGAAAGTTGAGGTGTGGCTCAAGTGCTGGAATGGCCCGTAGACCACCAGCCTTGAGCAAGAAAGCTAAGGAAAAACATGGAAGAGCCTGGGAAGGTGGCTCAGTGGTAGAGCGCTCGCCTCGCATGCATGAGGCCTTGGGTTCCATTCCTCAGCACCACATAAACAGAAAAAGCCAAAAGTGGTGCTGTAGCTCAAGTGGTACAGCACTAGCCTTGAGTTGAAGAACTGAGGGACAGCGCCCAGGCCCAGAGTTCAGGCCCCACGACCAGACCCCTCCCCCCCCCAAAAAAAAAAGCATGGAAGACTCAGTTCAAGCCCTGGCAAAGGTACAAAGATAAAAGAAGAGACTCCCCTAACACGGGACAGGGTAAGACTCAGAGGTAGAGCGCTTGCCTACACGCATGTCTAGGTTCCATCCCTAGCGGCAAAGAACCCCCATGCGGGCTGGGAAGGTGGCTCAGTGGTAGAGCGCTTGCCTTGCATGCATGAGGCCCTGGGTTCCATTCCTCAGCACCACATAAGCAAAAA
>NW_012267238.1:92646-97584 GCF_000151885.1 Dipodomys ordii | reverse complement strand
CACACAGGCCCCGGCCGTCTAGGGGCCGGCCACACAGGACGCACTGGCGCTGGCAGCACACAGGCCCCGGCCGTCTAGGGGCCGGCCACACAGGACGCACTGGCGCTGGCAGCACACAGGCCCCAGCCGTCTAGGGGCCGGCCACACAGGACGCACTGGCGCTGGCAGCACACAGGCCCCGGCCGTCTAGGCCGTCTAGCCCTCTGCTTCCTGGCACATGCTGAGCTGTTTGTTCCTTGGCAGAAGTGGAAACTTCGCTGCCAAGCTGACTCACCAGGTCAGCGATCGGAACAAAGGCGTCACTTCTGTTCCTTTGCCCTTCACGTGCGCTTGCACAAGGACAACGTACTGCAGAAAGCCCGGTTTCCAGAAATGACTGAGCAGCGAGCAGAGCTTCCCACAAACCTGCCGTGGGGCGGGGCCCGGCTCTGGACACGTGGGCCTAGCACTCCAAAGCAGCAGCTACCTCCCACGGACCAGTCTCTATGGCCAGCAGGCAATACCTGATGTTCCGGTATCTTCCAGAAGGTTGTTCAGCCCCAGGGCCCTAAGGGCCCAGCCACGGGCTCTGGCCTGCCCACAGCCAAGTCCAGGCTACCACAGGCCCATCAAGACCCCATCCACCTCCAAGTGAGCACAGAGGGTCTAGGGCCGCACACCTCAGTGCGTTCTGGCTGCAGCCCACCCCACGGCACTCTAACGGCACACAGGATGTATCTGCAGGAAAGCAAGAAGCACCGCGCGGAGGCAAAGCCTTCTGGGGAGCTACTTAGGGAGGCTGAGGCAGCTTGTGTGAGCAGCTGAGCCTGAAAAAGATCAAAGCAAGGTGGGCACACTCAAGCTTGGGGTCTGTCTACCCAGCAATGGAGGGCTGAAGTCCACCCTGAACCCTTACCAGGACAGACAGAGCTGCTGGCACAGGACTGGGCTCTATTTAGGGTCATTTTGGGAGACTGCACAATATTCTTGCAGCTGCTGCCCAGCCCTGCTATGCTAAGACTTGAGTGGACATTCCCTCTTCTCCCTCCCCCTCCCCAGCCCAGCCCAGGAACAGGCCCTTGTTTGGGAAGAGGGTCTTGAAGGCTGACGCTCTTATACATCTGGAGACAAGCCTTCCTGGATCTAGGTAGGCCCAACCCTGGTGACCATCGTCCCTACGAAGATGGAGAGGAGTCAAAGCCATACAGCCAGAGAGCTGGGCAGCGCAGACTCTCTCCCGGGACCCACACTGTGCGCCACAAGTGTTTCTCAGAGGCCGCACAGGAGCAGGCCCTGCACAGACCTCCCAGCCCCCAGTCCCCGGCAGCTGCCCACATTCCCAGAGCGAACAAACAATAGAGGGCCCCACAGTGCACTAAGGCTGGAGAGCTCCACACACAGGCTGCACAAGGCCAGACTGCCAACTTGGGGGCCCCAGGACTCTGGAACAGAAGGAATGCAAAACACACTCTATCAAGTCCTGAGAGGAGAGATGCGACTGGGCCCAGATTCCAAGGAGTCCCAAATGAGCACAAGTACCAGGGCAATCAGTCATGGTGTTGAACTCTGGGCTTGGGTGCTGTCCCAGTGTTCTTCAGCTCAAGACTAGCGCTCTACCACTTGACCCACAGTGCCACTTCCAGTTTTCTGGTGGTTAAGTAGGGATAAGAGTCTCACGGACTTTCCTGCCCGGGCTGGCTTTGAACCGTGATCCTCAGATCTCAGCCTCCTGAGATCTCAGCCACCTAAGTAGCTAGAATTACAAGCGTGAGGCACCAGCACCGTCCAGGTCACCAAGTTCTTAGGTTCCAGGAAATGCCCTGTCCTCAGTGGGTGGAGTGCCCAAGGAACAGCCAGCTGGCCACTTCTGTCTCCTCCAGACCTTCAGGAGGCGCTCTGGTGGCAGTGGAGTCTCGGCCCCAGCTTCCCACTTCTCTGTTGACCACCATGCTGGCTGGGCCAGCTGTCCCAATCAATACCCATAAGCGTACGGCTGCATTGGATGTACCTGGACCCCCTGACAGCCAGACGAGCCCGTGCCCAGGGATGCAACCCGGGCATCCCAAGTCATCTACACAGCTGGCGTCTCTCCCGTTCTTGGTCAGTCCACCCCTCCCAACCCAACAGCCTGAACAGCACTCACTCTCCTCGTCCACTTGAAGCTCCTCGTGGTTCTTGATGGCACCAGCAACTTCCTTCTCATTGTGGCCTTTGCTTGCCAAAAACTTCACTTTGTATTCATCCCAGGACACACGGCCTGGAAGAGGAGACTGCCCATCAGGGTGTTTAACAAGGAACGACGTGAAAGCAGACAGCTTCGCCAGTCCTGGGCCTCAGCCCTGTCCCTGAGATTCTCTTGCTCAAGGCTAGCACTCTACCACTTGAGCCACAGCACCACTTCTGGCTTTTTCTGTGTACATGGTGCTGAGGAATGGAACCCAGGGCTTCCTGCATGCTAGGCAAACACTTTACCACTTAGCCACCTTCCCAGACCCAAACATCAAACTTCTAATGAGAGCAGATTTTCTTTTTTCTTTCTTTTTTTTTTTTTGTGCCAGTTCTGGGGCTTGAACTCTGGGGCTTCAAACCATGATCCTCAGGTCTCACTTCCTGAGTAGCCAGGGTTCCAAGCATGAGCCAACAGCGCCTGGCTTCTTGGTTTGTTTATGACATGGAACATTCCTATGCAACTCAGGCTAGCCTCATACAGTTGATCCTCCTTCCTCAGCCTCTGAGTACTGGGATTACTATCTTGTGGAGCTACTGTGGTTTTCTCAGTTAAAATACTTGGGTCACGTTTGCTATTTGTTCTATGCCCTACAACTTCAACAAACATTAGCCATTAGCCATGTGAAAACAACTCTGGTTGAATTCAGTCAGTGGGCCTCAGTGCCCTTCCCCACAGCCTGGCCTCCAACTCTGGCCTCCACTTTCTACTTCCATGGCCTGAAGTCTTACCTTCAAGGTCCCACTTGACCAAGTCAGCACACACCGCGGCCCCAGCCACAGCACCTCCTGTGTGGGCCCACTTACCATCACCATCAGGGTCGACAGCTCGGAAGTGCAGCTTGTTTTCCCTGACAGCCTCCTGGAAGTGCTCTGCCGTCTTCTCCATGATCCAGCGCTGCATCTCCTCAGCACTGATCCGCCGGTCAGTGTTCACATCTACTCTGAAGGCAGACACACGGATAAAGACCCTCCACAGACATATGGACACTGCTTGGCCCTAGGAACACCTCTGTCATCAACAGTGGTACGAGGCGCCTGCTGGCCAGGAGGGAACACTGTGTCGGGGCAGGAGCTGCTACTTTGGTGGCAGTGTGTACACTGGTTATCAGGACCAGGTCCACCCTCCAGTCATGGCTTCCAAGGGATTGTACTCTGTTTTATTTTAGTGCTAGGGATTCAACCCAGGGCCTGGCACATGCTAAGCAAGAGATCAGCCACGAAAGCCACATCCCTGGCTTTGGACAACCACACAAGCATATTCTCATCCATGGAGAATTACAGAATTCAGGGCAAAGACCCTGTGTGGACCTCATGTTGTGTCCAATGAAGAAAGAGGAAGAGACCCAAGGCTTTGGGGACAGAGCCACAGGGGCAGATTACACACAAAACGGAGGGGACATCATGAGCTTGCTTCACCTGACTGACAGTCAGACACTCTCCAGGGCCCTCCTGGGGCAGGCCCCTAAGTGGTGCTAGAGCCTGCAGAACCATTCTGTGTCCAGCCCCGTCTGCTGAACCAGCCTCCAGACAGGGTAAGCCCACACACTGCTCCAGAGAGTGCAGACGCGTGGGAGTCTGACTCCTGTCGTCCTGGCTGGGAGGACCCGGGCACAGCGTGGCCGTCCGGCTCTGGCTCTCCAAACCCTACCCACCCAGGGTCCTGGAGGAAGACTTGGGGCTCCCACTAGATCCTCAGCTCACACACTGCACCCCTGAGCAGACACTCGCAGCAACTCCCCCAGCACCTCACTTCCCACACTGGGCGACCAGGCAAGTGGGCAAGCAAACCAAGGTGCCCTTCAGCCAACGCATGGGTCACCTACTTGGAGAAGATGACCATTAGCTTCCTCCGGCTCCTGCGTGGCTCTGCATCTTCATCAAACCCATCCATGTCCTTCCCCAAGAAGACCTCCTGGTGGAAGTCTTTGTTGAGGTGTCCATCCATCTCCAGCTTCACCCCATTCAGGTGGTCCGGAGGCAGGATTTCATTCTCTTCTTTGTTGGCTACTCTCTCCCGAGTGGACGAGTGATTGGCAGGTCGGGCAGACACATCCATCAGAAGGATGAAGCCCAGGAGCCAAAGGCACTGGGCAGCTAGACCACAGAGATGACCCTGCCTGGATGTCATTGCTGCCAGCTAGACCACAGTGGGTGCCTGCAAGGTGTGAGCCAAAAGCTGAAGACAGGCAAGTGGCAGGGAAGGAAGGGAGCTCCCAGCTCAACGTAAGAGCCCCAGCTACCAGAGAGAAGGCTGAAGGCAAACGGTGGGCTTCAGGCCCCAATGAGCAGCTAATGGTCTACAAAAGAGAGAAAGAGACCCATCATTTAGTGGAACGGGGCAAGTACTTCACCAAACGCTCATTTTATAACATGAGACACAAGTCCTCAGCTTATAGACTCAAGACCACACATGGAGTTGGGTATGGTGGCACACGGCTGTGATCCCAGCAACCACAGGGAGAAGCAGGACCGAGAGTCCTCGGCCAGCCTGGGCTACACAGTAAGACCCTGTCTCAAAACCAACGCCACGTGCAATGTCATCCTCCCTACAGCACGGTACACAAGTCTGACTGTCCCCCCAACAGATGCCAACTTGAGCACGGTGACCTTAGCTAAGCCACCTTACCTTCCTGGACTCAGCTTCTCACCAAGAATGAGGACTCCTCCCCTCCCACTGAAGGCTGTGCCAGGACCGGGAGGCCTCAATGCAGGGATGACAGCGGACGGGGG
>NW_012267238.1:75612-89466 GCF_000151885.1 Dipodomys ordii | reverse complement strand
CCCGCCCAGCCTGCGCCGCTGTGACCCGCCCGCCGCCATCCATCCACGCGCACCGAGGGGCGGGGGACCTCGCTTGGCGTCTCTGGCGGGGGTCTTTCGTCTTGTGTAAGTCTGAGGCCGGAGCTGGCGTGACACCGGCTCTGGGACGGGTCTGTGGTCCATACAGTTCAGGTTGCCTGTGAGCTGTTTATAAATACTGTCCATGTGTGTAGATAAGAGCTTCAAGTTGGTTGTATGCAGGCCTCAAGGCTTTTTATTATTATTATTATTATTTAAGAGAAGACAAATCAGAACTTGAAATCTGTGGGTTAATCTGTTAACAGCCCGAGTGGCCGCCCCGGTGTGTTTAAACGTTGAGGAATTTTTAAACTGTCCATTCCTCTTTTAAGTTTATACATAAGTCAGTCCCTTTGTCTCTTTGTGAACAGACTTTCCTTTTAAGGCCTCTACACAGTCCTTCAGATTCTCCCTTCCTCAAACAGCCCAAGTTCCAGGAATCTCAACTCTTGTGTGTTGACAAGCCTTCCCAGATTCTGTCTTAAGAAAACATGATTTTCCAGCTAATACTCGACCACATAAACCTTAACAGCACTGTTAGCACACACACACACACCATTTAATGTGCTGCTTGCACAAAATAGCTTTAGCACAAAACCTCCTGGTCTTTTGTATTTGTTTTTTGGCTTTTTTGTAACAGTCTCAGCATAGATCCTTGGCTGGCCCTGGGCTCTTAGGCCTCCACCTCAGCCTCAAACTCCTGGGCTTGCAGATGTGTGCCACCACGCCTGGCCCTGGTCAGCCTTTCTGTTTTAGGTAGCCTGGATATGTTCCTGCATGGACCCTGCTGTCCAACTTTGGCCATGGACGGGGGAAAGGACATTACCTGACTACCTGTCACCACCTTTTGCCTTCTCAGGCTGGGAGCTCAGAGGCAAACATCCAGCACTCAAGAGAAGCCCTAGACCTGGAAGGAAGGAGGTCTTGTGGTCAGTGACCTGGACTGCAGTTCTAACTTCAGAGGGTGGCATGGGACCAGCCCCAAGGCCCATGCAGGTCAGACTAGGAGGCCTGTGTGCCCCTAAAGCCGGTAGGAGGTGCCCTGTGTGTCCACTGCTCCTGGAAGATCTAGGTGAGCGGAGGGTATAGTGATGGCTCCCTGGGGCTGTTGATGCAACGGGACCCAGACTTGTGTCCACCATTTTTCACCTGAGGGGTCATGGCTGAGCCTAGGAGTCGCTTGAAGGATTGGCACGTCTGTTCTTCAGTACAGATACCAAAAAGCTTAGGCCATTCAGGACCACATGGCCAGAGGAAGAGCTGGGACTTGAGATAGAGGCTGCACTCCCAGAACTCCGTGGTGCCCCACAGCTGGCCCTCCAGAAAGCATGCCGGCTGTGTAAAATGTCACGATTTGCTACCTGTTCAGAGAAAACATTTGGTGTAAAACTTGAAGATCTGGGAGACCTGCTCTGGCCCGTTGAGTGCCTTCCCCAGGCTTTGAGAACAGGGTCTGATGAGCACTGCAAGTGCCAGCATCATCGTGCACTTGGTTTTGACCCACAAAACGAAGCTTCTTTAGACGAGGCCAGGATTTGGAGGACACGTCTCAGCTGAAGCCTTGTTCTCTGGCCCTGAAGCCCACGGACAGGCTAGAGAGGACTTCTGCAGCCTCTCCCCAGGCTCTCCCTCCCTGCGTCTCCTGCCACCCCGCTCTGCTGCCTTTGCTCGCCAGGCACCGCTCCAGGCAGCCGGGCTGGCTGAGCCTGGGAAGCAGCAGGGCCTCTTTTTTCCTTTCCTTTTTGGTCTGAGACTGAGACTTGAAGTCGGTACCTGGTGCTTTCATTCATGGGCCAGTGCTCTACCAGCTGAGCCGCGCCTCCCTCCCCAAGACCTCTGGAGACAGTGACTTGCAACGCTGAGCTCACAGGCGCTGGCATAGCACAGCATGCTTTCCAGGCTAGACTGGCTTTGAGCTCTTGTCTGTGGTGGGCAGCCCCGGCCTGGGGACATGGCAGGTTTAGGGGTGAGGGCAGTGCCGTGTCAGGATGCCTTTTGGAGCAGGTAAGGTGCTCCTAAGAGGAGAGCAAAGGGCTCTGGTCTACCTCAGGATCCTTCATGGTCCAGAAGGATGCCCTCTTCACCCTCCTCCTGGGGAAGCCTGGTCCCTTGTTTCCAAGACTGATGTGGAGGCTCAAAGTCAGCTTTCCTGCTATCCAAAACACCTGCATTTTGGCTTCCCCTACAGACTTGTTAGTGTTATGCTCACCTTTGGTCCTCAGGCTCCACCCAGATGGGGGGGGGCCTCCCATTCCTGGAGTTCCCTCCCTATAGCCAGCCCCTCCCTCCACCCGAACTCCCATCTACCTCACTTCCTATATCCCCCAGACCTTCCACTACCTGGATGGGGACGGAGGCCATGTGCTCCCTCTTGGGGGAGACACGGCTCCTCTAATAAACCTTATAATAATCGTTCTCCTGTGCCTGCTGCCTCTGCATGTCCCCTGGGATGGATGTGTGGGCTCCTCCTTCACAGCCACCCTTCAGACCTTAAAGTAGCCCAAGGAGCTGAAATTGGCAGCAGAGCCTGGCAGGAGAGGCCAGCCACTGGGCCTGCGGGAGCCCTGACACCTCAATCTCTATCACCACCCACTTGCCCTGTGCCCTGTTTCCTGTGATCCTGATTCTCCATTTCCTGTAAGGGACTGAGGCCTGAGGGCCAGATTGGAAGTGTCGAGGCCTGGCACCTGTGAAGAGGCTCTTGTTTGGAGATGGGTCAGGTGGCCTCCCCTGGAGAGCCCTGGCTCAGTAAGATGGGGCTCTCGGGAAGAGGACGCAGGTGGAGAGGACACAGGTAGGGCTCCTTCATGGGCTGAGGGACACTTGAGCGAGCCCCGCTGGGCAGTGAACCCGTGGCTCACAGTCCCTTCCAACAGGTGATGGGGCCGAGCCTGCTCCTGGGTCTTTGCAGATGCCGTTTCAGGGGCATGTGCTGTCCTCTCAGCCTGCAGCAGTGGCCTGTCAGAGCTGCTCAGCCTCTCAATCCTTTCTGGCCTGATCCACACCGCACTGCTTTGTTCATCCAGAACCTGCCTCTCTCTCCCTGGCTGCCTGTCCCAGGTACGGTCTGATGGCTGTGCTACCTGTGCCTGGCCACACTACCTACAACCAGCCACAGTACCTACAACCGCCACACTACAACCAGCCACAGTACCTACAACCGCCACACTACCTACAACCGCCACACTACCTACAACCAGCCACAGTACCTACAACCGCCACACTACCTGTACCCAGCCACACTACCTACAACCGGCTACCCAGGCAAGAGTTGGAGCCAGTGACCACAGAGGAGGCCACGGTGCATAACCCAGTAAAAGTTTTCTAATTCAGTTTACCTTGTTCTGATCCCGCGGCCTGTGGAGACGCTCAGTTCTGCCTTATAAGCTTTGAGACGGATGGCCTTGCTCCCACACAGGGAGCAGGTTAGGTTGCGGCATATACTTGTTGCCCCAGGCCTGGTCCATCTCTAGAGTAACAGCTTTTGAGGGGCCACAGCCCAGTTTCCCAGGGATCTCCCCTTGTGTGACCCTTGAACTTCCAACAGCTCAGTGTCTGGGGTCTCCCTCTCCCAGCTTCTGGGCTCCAACCCCTCCCCTTTGTAGTTACCACCCTCAGCCCTGCGTCCCTCACCTCACAGCTTCTTACCAGGCTACATTCGCATCCTGGGCCAGCCCGCTGCCAACCAAGCCCCAGGGCTCCTTCAGTGTCTCTGCAGTCCACCTCACCCCTTCCCGGAGTCCTGGGATGACCTGATGGGATGGCCAAAGCCCGGGACCTTGGAGAGATGAGGCATCTGAAAGGCTTGGGCCTCTTCTGCTTCTCACGTCCTGCCTAGCCACAGGCATGTCAGCTGTGCACAGCCATTGGCCCGTCCTGCATTGTCCCACAGGCTGTGGTAGAACCACAGAGCAGGTTCTGGCTCAGCCAAGGCTCTCCAGCAATGCCACAAAGCCCTGTGAAAGCCTGGGTACTGGTCAGCTTCATCCTTTACAGCAAACAGCATAGGCAGCAGTTCTAGGATAGCAGTCCAGCGGGGGCCGGTGTCCAACCCAACCTCCCTCCAAGGCCCGAGCAGCCTGGTGGCCAGAGGAGGAAACCCAAGCCTCAGCCCCCTCCCTCTGGCGGCGTCTGAAGGTCTCAGTGTGGCCAGCCTCCCCCACAGGCCCTGTGCCCCTCTGATCCTGCGGGGGAGTGATGGATGGCCACGCAGGCTCAAGTCCCTGCCGGCAGTGACAGAGTCTCTCTGTCTCGCTGGCTGCATCCCGATGGGCCTTTGACATAGCCCAGCTGGTCCCAGAGAGTCATACCAAACTGCTGGAAGTGTCTACAAGAGCTGAGCCTGAAGGTACGCCTGGCCTGGGAGAGGCGGGAGGGACGGCCTGGGAAGGGGACTCCCACAGCCTTCTGGGCCAGGGGCGAGGTTCTGACGAGGTCAGGAGGCAGCTCAGGCTGGAAGGGGTGGAGTGGCTGCTTGTAGAGACACTTCTCTGCAGAAGGGGGTTTGCAGGGCCTCGAGCACCAGCTTCCTGCTCCCACCTGCCCCGCGGCTCCACACACCCAGCCTCCGCAGGGCCTCAAGGCTGTGGGCGCCCAGGATCCGAGGGGCCAGGCTGGAGTGTGACAGGCAGGCTGTTGCAAAACTGATGTTATCGCTCTTAAGAAACCTGTGAGTCACTGCCCCAGAGCAGAGGCTGTGCCCCAAATCCTCCCTAACAAAGACCCTTTGTCCCCAAGCCCCGCCACGTGGGCCCACTCCAGGAACTGCCAAGCCCTTCTGTCTAGGCCCAGCAACCACCAGACACAAAGTCAGATCTGTTTGGTGTCAGTGGTGGGCAGGGGCGGGGGGGGGGGCAGGGGTGTGCTTCCCAGCCCACCTGGACCCAGTAGTGACTCAGAAGGAACCCTGAGGTCACAGTGGCCTGAAATGGGAACCCTATGGCAGACTAGCCAAACCCAGTCTGTGACAAATAGTTCAGGACAGCACCCCGGGCTCAGTCTACTAGCTACCGTCCACCAGGGCCTCCTCAGCTTGCCTAAGGCCAGTGCCCTACAGGAAAAACTCCACAGACGCGAGACCCTCTGCTGCATCCAAGGACCTTCTCCTCAGAACAGGGGACAGGATGCTCATCCCACGGGGTGAGCATCGGCAGAATGCCATCCGATTCCCTGACAGGAAGGTCTATGAACAGGACCACCTCTGAGCTCAGTGACTGGCTGGCCAGTCACCAGGACACATCTTTGAGATTATTTCCTATGGGTCTGGTGGTCCTGGCTCATTGAAGCCATTGTGGCCACAGAAAGGAGACCCCTGAAAACATAAAGACCCAGCCACATGGACTTACAGACATGTGGGGCACCTGTGTGGGGACACACTAAGACAAACCCACAAACTCCTCACGTCACCCACACAGACTCCCAGAGATAGACTCAGACATATGCAGGTCACCCTTGACCTCTGTTCAAGTACTGTGAGTTATGGTATGTAGTCTAGCTCTAGGGCCCATGGGTGATATAATGAGCTTACTACCCAGCCTAGTGGCTCACACCTGTAATCCTAGCTACACCAGAAGCTGAGATCTGGGGATTGTGGTTTGAAGCCAGCCTCGGTAGGGAAGTTCATGAGCCTCTTACCTCCAATAAACTGCCAAAAAATCTGCAAGTGGAGCTGTAACTCAAGTAGTAGAGTGCTAGCCTTGAGCAAAAGAGGCTCAGGGACAGTGCCCAGGACTGGGGAAAAAGAATGCCCAGCAGGAGCAAGCACTCCACAAGGCCAGGGCCCTTGGCGTAGACCCTTCAAAGGGCCAACCTACATGGCTACAATCTGGAGCCGACTCTAGGCCTCTAGCCAGCCAGCAGACCTCGTCTGCATACCTGAACCCGAGGAGACAAGGGAACAGCCAGGGCTGGAGATGAGCGTGGGTGACGCCATCTACGCCTGAGAGACGTGTCTCAGGCCAGAGCCCGCCTCAGCAACCCCTCCCCCAACTACTCCCTAAGCCCCTGTCCAGGCTCTTGCTGTACACAGAGGACAGGCTCTGCCCAGACACTGATTCATAACCCCCAGCACCAGAGCAGGCCTCAGGGCCAGAGGGGCTGGTCAAGTCTGCTCGGAGAGCGGTGCAGAACAAAGCTTAGGAAGTGTTTGCTCCACTGCGGGGCGAGGCTGAAGGCCGGAGGGAAAAGGTCCTGGTGCTGGACACGCCTCCCAGGGACAACCAGAACCTACACCTACGTGGCTCCAGGGTCAGGCCAAGGTTCTAGGAAGTTAGCCTAGAGGAGGGGTCAGTAAGGCCACCAGCAGCTCCTGCCGCCTGCTCGAGCACTGGCCCTGCCCAAGGCTGAGAAGCAGCCATTTGGGCCACTCCACAACACAGCGCCAAAATGGGACACGGCCCTGGGGGACCCTCGGGCCAGGTGAAGCTGAGAAAGCATACAGACCAGCTGGCTTGTTTTCTGGGCTGGGCGCAGGGGTCAGTCTGGGCTGTAGCTGGACCCTCTGCCAGCGCCCCTCACCCCAGCCACTGGGGCTCAGCTAGACAGCACATTCCAGAGGGATTCAGCCAGGTGGCTAATGACCTCCAATTAGGGGCAGGAGCTGGGAGAAAGAGGAGACAATGGACGCAGGTAGACTTGACTTGGCGCCCACCCTGGCCTGGCCACTTGCCCAGGATTGCTCCGCAGGGCTGGCCCCCAAACGCTACGCGTCCTCATCTCTCACCAGCTCATCGCCGTCTGTCTGTGGGGCCCTGGTCCCATTCTCTGGTCTCCGTCTGGATCATCACGGCCCCTGCGGCAGACAGCAGGCTGGCGGCTGGAGAGGTGAGCCCACTTCCCGGGCTGGCAGCTACAGGGCACTGTCAGCACGCCTCTGCCCGTCAGGCCCGGCTTGCACAGCATGGTGGACGCTCGGAACAGGGCAGAGGGGAAAGACAGGAGCAAATGACTGCAGGCGAGGCACGGGCAGTTGCTCAGTCTCAGAAGCAGCCTCTGAAAACCGATGTAAGCAGGGGGTCTCTGGCTCTGCAGGTGGGGTGTTCAAGTCACGCTGGCCCCTGGCCACGCCGCCCAGGCCCTGCTCTGCCTGCTCACAGGATCGTGACCCTCAGGCCTCTGCCTGTGCGCCCTGGGCAGTTCCTCAGTGTGTGCCCACTGGTGTGAGAACCGGTGGGCACCCTGGCTTTTGGTGCTGTGGCTGTGGGAGGGAGATGCCATGGCCCCAGACCTCAGCCCAAGGAGGTGGGCGGGGAGGGGACGCCCCACACC
Organism: Dipodomys ordii; assembly: GCF_000151885.1. NCBI lineage: Eukaryota > Metazoa > Chordata > Mammalia > Rodentia > Heteromyidae > Dipodomys > Dipodomys ordii. Next base: position 82,143 of record NW_012267238.1, on the reverse strand, counting down.
CGGCCTTCTGCATCTAGCTTGGGCTCCCATGACCTGTCAGGCCCAAGCCTGAAGACACCCATGTGACTTTCCCCTCTCAACCTCCCTGCCCAAGATTCCAGGGCTGCCCCACACTGGCCATTGCGGGCAGTTAGAAGCTCCCATCAGACCAGGCCGGCACAGGAGCTGCAGCGAAGCAGACGCCCCGACAGCCCCTCAAGATCCTGAAGGGATCAGAGGCAGAGGTGGGGACAGGTCAGTGCAGAGACCAGGCCTGGCTAGGTTTGCTGGCTCTCTGCTCCGCAGGGCCTGGGGGAGGAGCCTCCTGGGAGGCCCCAGGCAGGTCACGGCCCTCCCTCCCTCGTGGGGGATGTGACAAACCTGAGCCTTGGCTGCTTCTACTCCGTGCTGCCCCACCCTACACCCTGACCACCAGGCCCCAGGACGGGAGGCCAGTGTGGGCCTTGGAGCAGGATCTCCAGGGCCAGCTGTGTCCCACCAGTGGCTGCAGGACACAGAGGCTAGAAGCCCACTGGATAAACTGAGGGCCAAGGAGGCGACCAGAAATGGTGCACAGCACAGCAACTTGGTTTAAGCTAGGGCATTCTGAGGCTTTTCGTTGTTGTTGTTGTCGGTCCTGGGGCTTGGGCGCCCAGCTTCCTTCTCCGCTCTTAAGTTGATAGATTCAAAATGGAGCAGGGAGGATGGGATAGGAGCCAGGCGGCTGAGAGCTGAGGATCGCGGTTCAAAGCCAGCCCAGGCAGGAAAGTCCGTGAGACTCTTAACTCTAAGAAACCACCAGAAAACTGGAAGTGATGTTGTGGCTCAAGTGGTAGAGTGCTTGCCTTGAGCAAAAGAGATCAGGGACAGCGCCCAGGCCCTGAGTTCAAGTCCTATGACTGACAAAAAATAAAAGGGCACAGGAGGCAAATGCAGGGCCTTGGCCACTGGCTTCTGTCCCAAGGGCTGCGAGGCTTACCCCTCACCCGCCACGGTCTTTGGAGTATGGTGACCATCCCCGGGGAAGGTGGCAAGAGGGGACACCTACTTCAGCCTGGGCAGCATTCCCCAGCCCGCAGTGTCAGCACAGCTTGGCACGTGGTCTGCGGCCTGCGACGGGAGCACACGGTCCTGTACCTGGCCTGCACATACCTGAACTCCCTCCCTTCCCACAGGCCATAGGTCCCCAAGCCCCCAAGTGGCCCTCCACGTCGGTGCCATCCTCCGAACAAGCTGAGGCCCAACATCCATAGCTGCTGCTGCCAGGCCCGAGGAGAGGTCCCGGGTCACGGACAGAGCTAAGCAGAAATCTACACGGACGCTGGTGCTCCTCCGTAAGCTCAGAACGGCCCCGGCTGGGAGGCCCGGCTGGCGTGGGTCTGGAGGCCATGAGGGCTTCGCTTGCAGTCCACTACGGCCACACTTTGTGTTCTGTGCTGTACACGCCTGCCCGCCCCGGACCACCTGGCACACATCACCAACGCAATGACCAGCAGCAGCAGCCAGTGGGAAGGGTTGGGGCTCTTTATTGCAGTAATGACAGCTATCACCCAGGGGTCCCAGTCACCTCCTCTCTGGGGCAACGTGGCGTCTCCTCGCTCATGCGCCCAGGAGCAGCCCCGAGAAGCTGGAGCCACTCTGGATGGTGAGGACGGCCCCGGAGCCGTTGTCCACAAACACAGAGGTGTACTGTCCAGCCTGGAAGCAGCACAGCGGGCTTACCACAGCAGTGGCCCTGCCCCCATGAGGGAGCACACGGAGCCCAGCTGCCACCCACAGAGCGGCTAAGGACGGTCCCCGCAGGAAGTGCCCGCCAGGGCCACGGGACCCCGCAGGAAGTGCCCATAAAGCCACAAGGGCCCCAGGTCCAGTCTCCGGGGAGATGCCACCATCCCTCCCACCTCCCACTCCGGGCTGGGAAGCCCTCCAGACCCCGCTCTACCCCGGGGCCCCGTCCCTCACCTGCAGCTGTAGTAGCCCCTGAACCTGTGCAGTGAAGACCCTGCTGTTACTCTCCAGGCCCGAGACAGCCTCCAGGGACCTGGGCGTGGTACAAAGGGGCAAGGGTGAGGGACCCCGACACCCCAAAATGATGAAGCCCAGGGGCTCTGGCCTGTGGCGGCGGCCAGGCCTACTCACGCGTGGCGGTGGCACAAGGACTGGATACAGATGAGGACACGCACAGCGTCCCGGGCCCGCAGCCGGCCCCTGCCCCGAAGTTCACTGTGATCTGTGCAGACAGCAACAGAAAGGAGGCTTCCGGATGCTGTCCCAGGACAGGCCTAGAATTACAGCAGGGACACCCGGCCCCCCATCCCACCCAGAGCCCGTAAGACCAGACACCCACCCCCGATGGCTAACCTACCCCTCACCCTCAGGACAGGCCTAGAATTGGCTCCCTGGGCCCCCATCCCACCCAGAGCCCGTAGGACCAGACACCCACCCCCGATGGCTAACCTACCCCTCACCCTCAGGACACAACACAGGCAGCCCGGCTCACCCACTTGCAGGCTGGCAGAAAACTGGAAGATGGCAGAGACCGGGGCTGTGAATCTGCCGGAGGCCAGGCTCAGGCCAGACCCTCGCAGGAAGGCCCCCTGGGCGGCGGGCTGAGGGGCGGCAGAGGGAGGCTGGCTGTAGCGTCTGCGCCCTCCCCTCGGGCGCCTCGCTCTCTCGTCCCCAGCGGAGCCTGCTGGGCCGGCTCTCATGTAGATGGGACGCTCCAGTCTGTCCCCGTCTTGGTAAAGATGGAGTCTGGGCATCTGGGGCTCTCCACCTGTCTCCTGGGAAGTTTCCCCGGACCCCCGGGCATGGACAGGCCCAGCAGCCGTCCACGTGGTGGATGTCCAGAGGTGCGTACAGGCCTACCTTGCCGGCGGGGGCCCATCCTGTATCCCGCCCCCAGACAGAACCTTGGGTGTGTGGGTGCTTGAGACACCCAAATCACCCTGACCCTTCCCCACTCACAGCCTCGAACCCCTTCAGCTCCACCAGCGTCTTCTTGTCCACCAGCGTGGGACCCTTCAGCCAGCAATGGAAGGCCTCAGCCACTAGCCGCGGGCTGGGCCCCTGGCGCAGCACGGTGTCCGTCAGCCCTGAGAACCGATGTTCTGCGGCCTCTGTTGGGAGGAGGGAGATCTGGGGTCACTCTGTCCTCAGCCATGGCGGGTACGTCTGGGCTGGAGGGCAGCCTCACCTTTCAGCATTTCCTGGAATTCCTGTAGTAAGGCCTCCGGGGTGACTTCAGCGCCGGGGGGACCAGGGGGACCGGGCGGCCCCGGGGGCCCCGGGGGCCCTGAGAGGCCTCGCTGGGGAAACGGAAGGAGAAGGGTCCTGAGGGGAGCCACACGCACCTCCTGCCCTGGACTAGGCCCTGAGAGCGCCCGGGAGGGCTCACCCCGTGAAAGCCCAGGAGCTCACCAGCCTCTTGTCCCGGCCTCCACACCGTTTTCTAGAGGCCCCATCGTCTGGCCTCCGGACAAATTTTAGCCATGTCATGTGGGCATCTGAGAGCTCAGGTCCTGAGGTCTCTGGTGGCTGAAGAGACGGGACAGGGCTGGTGAACTGACCACCAGGCCCTAGTGGCCCCGCCTTTCAGTGCCTCAGGTCAGCGAGGGGCTCAGAAAGGTCAAGGACCCTCACCCCTGGCAAAGCCCGAACCTCACGCCCTTGGGCTCCTGTGGGAGAGGCTGTGACTCCCGTGGCCCTGTTCCCGCACCGAGGGCAAGCCCAGAGGCACCCGGGGCCAGAAGGCTTCCTGAAAGCCTGCGTACAGACTGAACGAGGTGAGGGGCTGCAGAGGGAGGGATGTGGGCGAGGGTGAGCATGCCCTGTTAGGGCCTAGCCCCCGGAGACGGGGGCTGAGCTGACAGGAGGCACACAGAACATGCCGACAGGAACGGAGCCTGGCCGCTCCAGGGCGCCTCCTCAGCCAGCGGGAGCCAGGGCCTACCTCACGTGGACCCTAGCCTCAGACAGAGCCAAGGCGGGCAGCAGGGCAGGCCACCTCCTGGCTTGGAGTGTAGGTGCCCGTCCAAGGGACAAGGGTCCACCCTGGAAGCGGGGAGGAGCAGCAGGAGCACTTGGACACACTCCACCCCTCGGCAGCCCGTGTCTGCCCGGGGACCCTGGCACTGAGCACAACAGCCACATCTGGGTTGAGGGGGCAGGTGGCAAGCGAGCGTCCAGCAGGAAGGCACAAGTGGTTCTCACAGCCTGGACGCCGACAGAACCCCTGCTGGCCGGCCTGTCCTCAGCCCTAGTCTTCTCTAGAGGAGCAACTATGAACAGGACAGGTTAAACCCCACGAGCAGAGAAGCTGCGGCCCCCCTGGGAGCCCTCCCCTCCCCCCAGGCCTGAGCAAAGGGGCTGACGGGAGGCAGACCCCCAGGTAGGGCCGGCGGCCAGGGTCCCTGGCGGGGCAGAGGGGGCAGGGCGGGGCCCCGGAGCACGCGTGCACCTACCTGGGGGGCGCCCCGCCGCCCCTGGCTGTGGAGGGCAGTGGCGTTGGAGGGCTGCCGCGGCCTCTTGTTCTCGCGCCGCGCTCCCACGTCCGGGAGGAGCAGGAGCTGAGACCAGAGGAGAGCCAGGGCTGCGGCCCCGGCCCCGCACCGCATGGCTCTGCGCCTGCCAGGCTCGGGGCTGCGGGGGTGAGGCCTGAGGGCACGCCCATCTGTGGCTGGCGGGCCAACAAGCGCAGCCGGTGGGCCAGGCCGGCACAAGCCTGCACCACAGCCCTGCGCCGGCGGCCCGGTCTGGGAGGCTGGCGCCAGCCTCCCCTGTGCCGGGCCCTCGCAGCACTCAACCACCCGGCGCTCTCCCTCCTCCTGGCCTCTCTGGCTCCCTTGGAGGCTGGCGGGGGGGGGGGGGGGGGGGGGCGGGACGGGGCGGACCCCCCATGACCACTGTCCCTGCCCTCAGCCCCCTCCTTAAAAAGGCCCCCCTCTCAACTAAGCCGGACAGCGCCTTCACTCCGGCCCTTGCGCAGCGCCTTCACTCCGGCCCTTGCGCAGCTCCATCCCTAGCAGAGGGCCTTGGGAAGCACCCCCCCATCCCCCCCTGCACCCAGCCAAGGCCTCCCACCAAACTGAGGCCTTCAAGAAGAGGCAGAAGCACCTGGGAGCAGAGGCAGGGCTCCACCCCGCTCCAGCCTGTCCTGGCCCTTGCTCTCGGCCCTCTTGGGCCAGCAGAGCCCCCAGCCCCAGGCTTTTCCTTCAAGGAAATTAGTACAAGAGCCAAGCCGTCTTCAGACCGGTGGCCCGTGGACTTTCAGGGTTTGTGGAAGGTCCGCAGGAGAAAGGAGTCTTGCTAACCATTTCTAGACTGCACAAAGCAAGTCAGCTGGGAACAAGCCAGGCCAGAAGCCCCCTTTGGACTGGATTTAGGAATAGGGGACTTCATGGCCTGCGTCAGGATGCCAGTAGTCAACCGTTCCCCAAGAATGTCCTGTAGCTGCGCTTGGCCCGCAGCTGCGTCCTCCAGCGGGAAGGCTAGCACACTGGCCCTGGGTCTTGGTCCTGCTGGACAGAACACTCGGACTGTCTGACTCCCAGACCTAGAGAAAGGTAATAGTGCCAAAGCAGGACCCCTGCCCAGACCACATCCAGGGCTGTGCAAGAGACAAGTGCAGTCACCTTAGGGGAAGTAGAGGCTGAACCTCCCAGGGGCCTGGCGCACTACGCACTACGCACTACGCACTTGGAGGGGGGCAGGGCCGCCCTGCTACCCTTGGTCGAGGCAGGGAAAAGGCTCAACACCCTCAATGGGACTCCCTGCTTTTGTGGCCTGAAAGTAGAGTGCAGCGGTGGTTGGTGCAGGCAGCCTCGGGAGCAGACGGGCCCGCCCGAGCCCGGCCCACCGCAGCCCCTTCCAGCAAACTACCTGGAGCTGGAGCATGACGGCTTCCTGTCCCTCAGCTCCAGGGACCAGCACGGGAGGAGGGCTGACCTGCCCTTGACTCCTCTGGGCCCTGCTAGCTGCCCACTACCTGCTCCCCAGAGAGCCAGACCCTCAAGCCCAGCTGTCACAAAATCCCAAGGGCTTCTTGGAAGAATGTTCTCAAGCAAGCAGTTAGAGGCTGCTGAAGCAAAGGCCTCCTGCAAAGCATGCTCTCCCCGTACACGGACTGAAAGCTTCAAGGAGGGGAGGTGTTAAGAGCACCCCATCAGGACTCCTGACATGCCATCCACCAGGACAAAAGCCACCTTGCACCAGCCATTAGTGCAGGCCACCAGCGTCCACCCCATGGATGACCAAGGCTCCCAGGCAAGGCCAGCTGGGTTCCAGGTGCGGGAGGCAGGGGAGGGGGAGCCTGCTAACTCTGCCTCCCAGAGCCTCAGGTCTCAGGAAACATGTACAGCAGGTTAGAGAAGGGTGGCACATGCCTACAAGGGCTCCAAACACTTCCCTCCCCACAGCACACAGATACCTCTTAGCAACCCTCTGCAACACACAAATGCCTCAACACCCCACAACACACAAATACCTCAACATCCCACAGCACAAATACCTCAACACCCCACAGCACACAAATACCTCAACACCCCACAGCAC
>NW_012267238.1:61845-75247 GCF_000151885.1 Dipodomys ordii | reverse complement strand
CACAAATACCTCAACACCCCACAGCACAAATACCTCAACACCCCACAACACAAATACCTCAACACCCCACAACACACAAATACCTCAACACCCCACAGCACAAATACCTCAACACCCCACAACACACAAATGCCTCAACACCCCATAAGACAAATACCTCAACATCCCACAACACAAATACCTCAACACCCCACAACACACAAATACCTCAACATCCCACAGCACAAATACCTCAACACCCCACAACACACAAATGCCTCAACACCCCACAAATACCTCAACACCCCACAACACAAATACCTCAACACCCCACAACACAAATACCTCAACACCCCACAACACACAAATACCTCAACACCCCACAGCACACACCTCAGCAACACCCACAAAACACACAAATACCTCAGCAACACAACACACCAATACCTCAACACCCCACAACACATAACAACACCCCCACAACACAAATACCTCAGCACCCCAAATACCTCAGCAACACCCACAACAAACACCTCACCACCTACAACACACAAATACAACACCCCCCACAAATACCTCAACACCCCCCACAAATACTTCAACACCCTACAATACACAAATACCTCAGCACCCCATAACAAATACCTCAGCACCCCCCACAAATACCTCAGCAACACCCACACAACACACAAATACCTCAACACCCCACAATACCTCAGCACCCCCACAGCACAAATACCTCAACACCCACACAACACACAAATACCTCAACACCCCAACAGAAATACCTCAGCACCCCCCCAAAGAATACCTCAAAACCCCCCACATACAAATACCTCAACACCCCACACAACACACAAATACCTCAACACCCACAACACACAAATACCTTAGCAACACCCACAACACACATGCAACACACACTCTTGAACAGGAAGACGCAGGCCCAGGCCCTACTATCAGCAACACCAGCTGCAGGCGATGCAGGCCTGACAGATAACCGAGGTTGGCCACCAGGAAAGGGTCCGTGGCTCAAGCGGTAGAGCATTGGCCTTGAGTAGAGAGGCTCAGGGACAGAGTTCAGGCTTGTGGGCCTTGACACGAGGCTCGCGTGCCCTCTCAGGTGGGCGAGAACCGCCACCTCCCACAGGTCACGTGACACAGGTCAGTGTGCCCACATTTCACGTGGCAGGGAAGCCGCAAGGTGTACAGAACCAGCCCCAAGGACTCTGGACATGTGAGCATGAGGCAGTCAAGAAGAGGCCCCCGGGGACCTCCAGCCCCACAGCACCCGAGGAGCCAGAGGGGACAGTCTAGGGTGAGGCTGAGGGCGCCGGCAGGGCCGCTCCCTTCCCACCCAATGGCGACACCTCGTGGTCACACGGATCCCTCCATCCTGGCAGCCGAGCCTGGGGCCGCTGGGGCCTCCCACCAGTAACCCCGGCTGAGCCTGGAGGGCTGTGGAGTCTCCTGGAGCCCGTGAGACCCCCATCTCCAATATACTAACAAAATACCAGACCAGAGGTGTGGCTCAAGTGACAAGCAATGGCTAAAAACTAGAAATTGGGGCTCAAGCTCCTCGGCACAAAAGCGTAACAAAAACAGTAAAAACGAGAAGGAAGCTGTGTCCTTCCGACCACACACTCTGACTGAGGCCGATCTCCTGGGCCCCTCTCGGGGGCCATCTTGTGCCCCACCAAGATGGCACCGATGATAGGTTCACGGCCCGGCCACCCCCGCCAGGCCTGCCAAGAACACACACAGAATTTGATAGGCAATGAGTTTGTATTTTTAAATGACCAAATCTAATAAAATGAAAAACAAGTTTACTAAACAGGTCCAAAGACAACACAGGAGATAAGCTATAAAATCATAGTCTGAGGGACCCAGCCATGGCTGCGCCAGCAGACACCACACCACAGGACACGGGTGAGAAGAGGGGGCTGGACTCTGCGTCTCCTTCAAATCACACATTTTGGTTTTTCGCTTTCTTTTTAGTGTCTAGAAAGTGAAACTTGGAAGTCTGGCGGGCGCTCTGGGCGGGCTCTCGGTGGCCTGTGAAGTCTGGCGGGCGCTCTCGGTGGCCTGTGAAGTCTGGCGGGCGCTCGCGCTGGGCGGCGTGTCCGGCCTTCCGGCTCGGCCCTCACTCTTGTGCTATGCTCCTCAGCACGTATTTGACCGTGTAGGCGAAGGCTGCAAACCCTACTATAACAAACAAGTTCGCCAAGGCGCCGCCCAGGAGTCCATGGTGCCGGTTGGCCTGCGGGAGCCCCGCCAGGTTTGGGCCGGCCCCTGGTGCGCGCCCATTGAGGAGCTGGATCCCATTCTGGCCGCGGTGTGTCTCCCCATCAGGAACCACATCTGGCAAGGGGAGATTCTGGGGCCTGCTACTGAGTTCATCTTGTGCTTTCTGTTTTTGCTTAATTTCCTGGGGAGGAAGGAGGGGGAGGAAAAGACACAAGAAAGCTCAGTTGACATGAACGATGAAGTCCCTTCAGAAGCTAGAATGGAGATCTCCAACCCCCGACACCACTACCACCACCTCCACCAAGTCCTGACACACACCCCCAAAACAGGCAGAGCTCCGTAATTACCCCCTTTTATAGGTAAGGGGTAGAACAGGGTCTTTGAGCTGGGAGGAATACTGAACCAACCACCCAGGCCTGCACAGCCGTGAGCCCGTGCCCCGCCTCACGCACACAGCGCTCTCAGCTCGAGGACCTGCAGCTGACGCGGTCCCAACCACTGCTGGCCCACGGCACTGCCCCAGAGCCCACCTGGGCGGGAGCTCCATACCCCAGGGCCAGGCCCAGCACCCAACGCCACACACGCTGTCCTCAAGGCTGCCTGTGCAGCACCGGGGATCCTGGAAGAGGATCCAGTCTGCAAGAGTGTGTACCCGTAGGCCTGGCCAGTACAAATACCCCGCAGACTGTAGCTCCCACAAGGGCCTGGAGTCCTGGAAAGAATGGAATCTGAAAGCTTTCAACAGAAAGGAAGACTTTTTGCCAGGCACCGGTGGCTCACGCCTGTAATCCTAATTAGTCAGGCAGCTGAGATCTGAGGATTGCGGTTCAAAGCCAGCCCAGGCAGGAAAGGCTGTGAGACTCTTATCTCCAATAAATCACCAGAAAAACAGAAGTGGCGCTGTGGCTCAAGTGGTAGAGCGCTCACTTGAGCTGAAGAGCTGAGGGACAGCGCCCAAGCCCAGAGTTCAAGACCCACAACTGACAAAAAAAAAAAAGAAAGATAGAAAGGAAGACTTTGCCGTCTTACCTCCACAACTTCAGGAAATAATTCACAAAAGACTTTATCTTTTAAATTGAACGCTAGACTTTGTGCTGCCAGCTGTCTTTTCTATGAAGAAAGAGAAGAGAAGGGTCAGAGTGCTTTTTCTTTTTTTTGCTGCTTTTGTTTTTGTAAATCGAGACAGTGAACTGTTGAAGAGAGTAAAGGGTAACCTCCGCTTTAAGAGACTGCAGGAAAACTAAGTTTAAAAGACTGCCATCATTAAGAAAAAAGTCATATGCACAAATATGGAATTTCAAAGTGTTCCTGTGGTAAAAATTAAGTTTCAGGGAAAATTTACTACATAGTCACCCTGAGCTACAAACTAACATGTCCACTGCCCTGCAAGTCACTAATTTTATTTACACTGACGACAGGTACACGTGCCAGTCACAAGTCCACAGGTCTACTTGTTGGTAACAGCTGAGCCTTTCCAATAGGATGTTTTGGAGATCCTTTGTACCAGACCCTTTCTCTTTCCGAGGGTTTCCGAAGGACCCTTGTTTTTATCCCAGGAGGAAAGCCCTCGTTATTTACAACACATCTTAAAATATCATGATTAATCAGATCATCCAAGGGAATCTTAATTTGGCCTTCAGATACAACTTCCTGTTTAAAGACTCTAGGCTGAAGAGAAGCATTCACAGACTCTGTAGCCCCGTGCTCGACTTTGAATTCCGTCAATACCCGACCATTCACACGATGAGGCCCTGGGGTCCTGAGGAGCTGAGCGAGTATCTGAAGCAGAGAACTCTGCTGACGCCCCCCCCCCCCGTGTGGCAGGGAAGGGCACTGTCACAGCTCACAGACTCGACCAGGGGCGAAGCTGCAGCCCAAGGGATGATGACCAGCTTCTGCCTACCAGGCTGTCTGCTGTATTCTAACAGAGAATTAATTCTTCGAACAGACTGGCGGACAGGTGTACGCTGACACTTCAGAGGTGACTTCACTTTTGTTCTATTCGGCTCATTTAAAGACAGCTTATTAAACCACTGTATGTGGTCTGAAACCTTCCCGGGCTCTGTCATTTGCAAGAGTTCACAAACAGTCCCGTCACAGCTTTCTACGGGGGCACGCTGTTCAGCAGGTCCCACAGGCTTAGGCTTTGACTGGCCCAAACCCCGCACACACCCTGCTGTGAGGAAGAGGGCTGGAAGCTGCGGATTTCTTGTCCTCGCTCTCGTTCTCGCTGTCCTTCACCTCTGTTGTCTGGCCGGTCCCTGGGACCTGCTCGTGACTGGGGAGCTGTTGGCTTACATGACCTTGTGGTATATCTGAATGAAGCTCATCTGAGCTGACACTCCACGGTGGCTTCGTTTCCAAATGTTTCACTTTGATGGGGTAAGCCATCTACTTCTGAAGAATAAATTTTGTCTTTCCCATTACCGTTTCCGTGCTTTTCAGAGCGCTTTTTCATTAGCTTACAGCTGGTGTCCCGGGAAGGGGTTCAGCGTGAGTGCCACACATTTACACTATTTCAATCACCTCAGCCCCTATCCCATTCTCTGTCCCCACCCTTCCACAACACATCACACCCTCCAGCAAGCTTCACAGCTGCACATGCTCTACTTTGACAGTATTCTACCCCCTCTATCCCCCAATGGCCCAATTCTTTCCCATGGTCCCCATTCACCTCCTCTACCCCCCAAAGGCCCAATTCTTTCCCATGGTCCCATGCACCAACAGTCTATCTCCCAAACCCCATTAGATAGAAAGCTAATTCAACAGAATACTGTAGAGCAAAGCACTGCTGCTTTCCTACTGTATTAAAGCTCTTGCTCTTCACACTGTCTCATGAAGCCTTATCTTTTCATTAACAATCAAGAACATTAAACTTGATTTCTAACTAGGCGCCAGTGGCTCATGCCTGTAATCTTACTCAGGAGGCTGAGATCTGAAGATCATGGTTCAAAGCCAGCCTGGGCAGGAAAGTCTATGAGACTCTTATCTCCAATTAACCACCTGAAAACCGGGAGTGGCACTGTGGCTCAAAGTGGTAGAACACAAGCTTTGAGAAAAAGCAGCTCAGGGACAGTGCCCAAGCCCCGAGTTCAAGCCCCAAGATCAAACTCCAAGTTCAAGCCCCAGAACAGAAAAAAAAAAATGCTAGTAGTCTTGAGCAAAAAAAGTGACAGCACCCAGGCCCCAAGTTCAACCCCAAGACCAGCACACATGCACAGAAAATGTCAGATAAAATGGCCTAACAACTCACTGGGGGAGTGGCAGTGCTATATGCCCTTTTCTGTCTAGCTACATCACTTTCCTTTAGTGGCATCCAAATAAATGTTTCTCCTAACTCAGTACACTCTGGTTTTGTGTGTGTGCTGGTCCTAGGGCTTGAACTTAAGGCCTGGATGCTGTCCCTGAGCTTTTTTGCACAAGGCTATCTACCACTTTGAACCATAGCTTCACTTCCAGATTTTTTTTGTGTGTACATTTTTTATTGTAAAAATACTGTACAGAGGGGTTACAGTTACATGAGTAAGGTAATGAGTACATTTCCTATTGAGCATTGTTTTTAAAAACCCTACCATCCCTTCCCTCCCTTTCTTCCCTCCCTCCCCCCCACCGAAGTTGTAAAGTTCATTTTCAACATAGTGTTTCCTGACTGGCTGGCTTTGAACTGTGATCTTAAGATCTCAGCCTCCTAAGCAGCTAGGATTAAAGGCATGAGTCACCAGTGCCCAGCTTGGTTCTCTGGCTCTCTTTCTCTCTTTTTTTGGGGGTCCGGTCGTGGGGCCTGAACTCTGGGCCTGGGCGCTGTCCCTCAGCTCTTCAGCTCAAGGCTAGCGCTCCACCACTTGAGCCACAGTGCCACTTCCAGCTTTTTTCCTTTTGCTTATGTGGTGCTGAGGAATCGAACCCAGGGCCTCAGGCATGCAAGGTAAGCACTTTACCACTGAGCCACCTTCCCAGCCCCTCTGTCTCTCTTTTTTGAGTAGTTTACTGGAGTCTTACAGTTTCCTGCCTGGGCTGGCTTTGAACCACAATCCTCAGATCTCAGCCTCCTGAGTAGCTAGGATTACAGATGTGAGCCACCAGCGCCAGGCTTAGTGCATTCTTTAAGCGTAAGTGTGCTGGAAGTGAGTCTTGAACTCAATGCCTTGTTCTCTCTCTTGCTTTTTCACTTAAGGCTGACACCACTGCTTGAGCTATACCTCTACTAATGATTTCTGCTATTGGAGACCAACAGTCTCTAGGATTATCTACCTGGACTGGCTTCAAAGTGTGATCCTCCGATTACAGATAAAAGCCACCAGCAATTGGCTTGGTAAGTTCTTTTACCAACCCACGGCTCCAAAAGTCTACATGCTGACGGTCCTCACGGCAACCCTGGAGGAGTCCCACCCTTTTCCTATCAAGACCTTCAGCAGCACTAAGCTCAGAACTGGAAATAACTGTGGGTCTCTATCAGGGTGACTCACTCCCCGGTAAGACCCAAAAGCCTCCTCTCAGGTTAGAACACGTTGTCCTTACTGAAAGATCGGACTTACTAACATTTTTCAGCAGACCAACCTACTTCCCCTGGATAGTGCACGTCTGGCTAGGGCAACACTGGTGGGGACGGGGGGGTGGGTGGAGAAGGGGTCCTTCCCATTCGAGCAGTCACGTCCGACACGCAAGGGGAGCCTGCCACAGTCAGAGCCTCTTGTGAACTTCTCAGACGGCATCGCCTCTGCTCTGCAGGGGTCTGGTACAGACGGTGCCTGCAGGGGACTCCAGCCCTTCAATACCTCCTTGCCTCTCAGACCAGGCGCCACACATTCTACTCCAGTATTCAGCGAGGCTCCCACTGTGTCCCCACGGACTTCTCTGAAACACCCTGCCAGAACAGCAGGCAGGCAAGAAGCAATAGCTCAAGGCAGTTCAAGGTGGAGACGTGTACTGAACGAAAACCTGTTGGGAGAAACGTGGAAGCCCCACCTGAAGGACAAGAAACTCTGGGGCAGCAGGTGTGCGGATGCGCGACCTGCGGCAGCGCCCTGGCTCTGGAGCAGCAGGTGTGCAGGTGTGCGACCTGCGGCAGCGCCCTGGCTCTGGGGCAGCAGGTGTGCAGGTGTGCGACCTGCAGCAGCGCCCTGGCTCTGGGACAGCAGGTGTGCGGGTGCGCGACCTGCGGCAGCGCCCTGGCTCTGGAGCAGCAGGTGTGCGGATGCGCGACCTGCGGCAGCGCCCTGGCTCTGGAGCAGCAGGTGTGCAGGTGTGCGACCTGCAGCAGCGCCCTGGCTCTGGGGCAGCAGGTGTGCAGGTGCGCGACCTGCGGCAGCGCCCGGGCTCTGGAGCAGCAGGTGTGCAGGTGCGCGACCTGCGGCAGTGCCCGGGCTCTGGGGCAGCAGGTGTGCAGGTACGCGACCTGCGGCAGCGCCCTGGCTCTGGGGCAGCAGGTGTGCAGGTGCGCGACCTGCGGCAGCGCCCTGGCTCTGGAGCAGCAGGTGTGCAGGTGCGCGACCTGCGGCAGCGCCCTGGCTCTGGGGCAGCAGGTGTGCAGGTGTGCGACCTGCGGCAGCGCCCTGGCTCTGGGGCAGCAGGTGTGCAGGTGTGCGACCTGCGGCAGCGCCCGGGCTCTGGGGCAGCAGGTGTGCAGGTGTGCGACCTGCGGCAGCGCCCTGGCTCTGGGGCAGCAGGTGTGCAGGTGTGCGACCTGCGGCAGCGCACGGGCTCTGGAGCAGCAGGTGTGCGGATGCGCGACCTGCAGCAGCGCCCTGGCTCTGGGGCAGCAGGTGTGCAGGTACGCGACCTGCGGCAGCGCCCTGGCTCTGGGGCAGCAGGTGTGCAGGTGCGCGACCTGCGGCAGTGCCCGGGCTCTGGGGCAGCAGGTGTGCGGATGCGCGACCTGCGGCAGCGCCCTGGCTCTTCCCTGATGGCCCCCCTGTAATCCTTGCTACCAGGGTTGAGATCTGAGAATACCCACTCAAAGCCAGGCTGGACAGGCAAATCCAGGAGATCCATTTCCAATCCACCAACAAAAAGTTACAAGTGGAGCTGTGGCTCAGGTGGCAGAGTACCACCTATGAGCAAAAAAACTGAGAGCAAAAGGTCTGGAGTTCAAGCCCTAGTACTGGCAATGCACACGCATGCACACGCGCGTGCACACACACACACACACACACAGAGTAAGGAAGGGAGGGAGGAAAGAGGAAGAGATGGAAGGAGGGAGGGAGGGAGAGAAGGAGGAAGGGAAAGAAGTAAAGGGAATGGATGGAATGCAGAAGTAAAAGCCAAACTGGTAAGGTGTTCCCTTCTAGTTTGAACCATGCTCCAAAAAAAATAACCAGCAACAAAAACACAGCGAATTAGCAAAATCCCTGGTAAACCCCAAAGCCCCGTCCCCAACCCTACCAGAGCAGCACTAGTCACAGCGACACCTCCGCCCTTTTTTGAAAAAGGTAAGGCAGATGTGTCCCCCATCCCGAACCTCTCAGAATCTCCTCAAAAGAAGCCAAGGGATGTGAGGCTTAGTTAGACGGAGGGAGAGGCAGACAGTAGACCAAGGGGCTTCATTACGGGCCCCTGGAACAAAGCAGTCTCCACAAGTGACCAAGAAGAGGGGCCCTGGGGACCCTGGGCAGCCTCACCCCGAGGGGCAGCAGTCACCCCAGGAGAAAAGGAGGGCCATGGTGTCAGGAGACTCGGACCCAACTCACCGTGAAGTCCGAAGTCTCTATGCTGCCCAGAGTGGGACCCTTCTCCACCATGAAGCTCAGGAGCCCCGTGAGAATGGTGGAGACAGACCAGGCTGGGTTCCAGGTGTCTGGGTGGAAATCCGTGATGGAGAGACACAGCCTGTAAGACAAGGGCTCGTGAGCAGGAACACACCCCCCCAACACTCCAAGGGCAGCAGCCCCAGAAGCTTACCTCGTGTTGCACTTAAATCTTCCATTGGGGGTTATCATGTAAATACTAGGAGGCTTAAAAGGAAACTCTCGGGGGAAAATTAACTTTCCATGATAATAGCCACCTGCATCAAAACAGAAAGAGACACGTGGGCCTTGTAGTCATTCACAGAGTGACTGCCTGAGTCCCAATCCCCTCCTGCCCACCCTTCCAAGACCATCCGAGTGGCTCAGGCGCCTGCTCTCAGCACGGCCTGCCACCCTGCCTGTCAGTGTCTGACCACACCCCAGTGGCATGCCCTCAGCAGGCACACCGGGGTCCTCTTGAAGCTCCAGTAGGGAGGAGTCTACTATCTGTACCCTACTACCTGTGGCCATCTTACAAATACATGCTGGCTGGCTCTGAAGGCCACGAACCCCACCATGCATGTCATATACCCCAGACATACATGCCCAAGATGGAATCCTGCCAATTCCCCACCTAGCACTCTACTGAACACCTGGGCTTCCTTTGTACCCCACCCCAAGTGACGTTAACAGTAAAGGGCAGTGTGAGACAAGTGTTACTACACTACACCTAGCACACGCACACACGCACGCACACATGCATGCAGGCACACACACACACCCCTGAGGGAAGGAGGCACTACACCTAGCACACGCACGCACACACGCATGCACGCACGCCCGATGGACAGGAGGCAGTACACCTAGCACATGCACGCACACACACGCACGCACCCCTGAGGGACAGGAGGCACTACACCTAGCACATGCATGCACACGCGCGCGCACACACACACACCCCTGATGGACAGGAGGCACTACACCTAGCACACGCATGCACACGCACGCGCACACACACACACCCCTGATGGACAGGAGGCACTACACCTAGCACACGCGCACACGCATGCACGCACACACACCCCTGATGGACAGGAGGCACTAAGCACCTAACGCACGCACGCACGCACGCACCCCTGAGGGACAGGAGGCACTAAACCTAGCACACACACATACATATGATAGAAGGCACACGGCACACGCACATGCGTGTGATGGAAGGGGCATTACACCTAGCACACACGCACACACGCGTGCGCACACACACGCACACACACACCAGCAGCAGCAGCAGGGAAATGGCTGAGGTCAGCAGAAGGTGACGGAAGAGCAGGCACCCCCACCTCCCGCCCCACTGTGTGCACGAAGCACCCAGAAAAACCCGCACTGGGCAGTGCGCCTTCAGGGCACCAAGACATTCCTGACACCAGCATTTTGCCTGTAGGGGTGAAAAATGGCAAACACTGCCTTGTGCTTTAAAGAAGATGGGCCAGACTGACCCCTTTCAAGCACCAGGCAGAGGAGGGATCTACGTGACACACAACTTACTGCAAGTTAAAGGAGAAAACCAGGCAGGAAAAAGCCCTGGTAGCAACTAGGAGAGCTAAGTCCTGTGTCCTTTCTAAATCTCAGTACCCAACCCACACAAGGGCATTCATTTAGCTCAGAGACGATTCTGAGGCCTCTTATGATATTCTCCTTGGTTTTAGAAACGGAAGAATAAGGCTTCACTGTATTGTTTATTCCAACTTACATTTCCCAGCTCTAGCTGATAATAAATGCTGGTGAAACATATTTACAGTCTCCCTAAAGACTTAAGCATATCAGCCTGGCACCAGTGGCTCACACCTGTCATCCTAGCTACTCAGAGGCTGAGATCTGAGGATCATGGTTCAAAGACAGCCTGTGTAGGAAAGTCCATAAGACTTATTGCCAATTAACCACCAAAAAACCAAAGTGGTGCTATGGCTCAAAGTGGTAATATAATACCCTTGAGCAAAAAAGCTCAGGAACAGTGCCCAAGCCCTGAGCTCAAGGCCTACCCCCCCCACACATACACTTTAAACATACTAATCAAAACAAAACTATTCATAGCTACTCAGGAGGCTGAGATCTGAGGATCATAGTTCAAAGCCAGCCCAGGAAGGAAAGTCCGTGAGACTCTTATCTCCAATAAACCACCCAGAAAACTAAGTGGCGCTGTGGCTCAAGTGGCAGAGCGCTAGTCTTGAGCTGAAGAGCTGAGGGACAGTGCCCAGGCCCAGAGTTCAAGCCCCACAACTGACCAAAAACAAAACTATTCAAATAGTTCTACAATTTGAAGAAATATGTTCCAAATAAGTTCAATTTAACCACTGCATATCCAAAATAAACGTATTTTCACATGAGATGTTTAATAAGCAAGAATTCAGACTTTGTTCTACTCACCTTCATAAGGAGTCATCTCAGGGCCTCGGACAACGTAGTGCCTGAGAGAGAGAAAAGAACATTATTTAGATTTGAAGGTTGTCAACTCTCCAGAACCTGAGTCGCTTCGGGGACGTTCACAGTCAGTCAACAGCGACAGAGCAGGTGCCAGCAGTGCAGCCCCAGGCCCTCTAAGGGCTGGAGCCTCAGCGCAACAGGATCTCAAAGTCCTATTCTTAAGTTTCCACAAGCAAGGCGCACCTTCCACATGCAAGGTCAATCTCTTTGTATTAACTTCTATTGAGATTATGCAAAAGGGCTGGGAAGGTGGCTCCGTGGTAGAGCGCTTGCCTTGCATGCCTGAGGCCCTGGGTTCGATTCCTCAGCACCACATAAGCAAAAAGAAAAAAGCCAGAAGGGGTGCTGTGGCTCAAGTGGTAGAGCGTTAGGTTTGAGCTGAAGAGCTGAGGGACAGCGCCCAGGCCCAGAGTTCAGGCCTCACGACTGACCAAAGGAAAAAAAAATTATGTAAAAGTTTACACTTCACAATTCACTAAGTTATACCAGGGAGACACAGAAAAAAGGGTCATGATATCAAGGCCAACCTGGCGAGTGCTGAAGCCAGGTGCTGTTAATAAGCTCACTGCTGCAATCCTAGCTATCCAGGAGGCTGAGGAGTTTGAAGCCAACCCATACAGAAATTGGTTCATGAGACACCAATTAACCAGGAAAAAAAGGGGGGGCCAGAAATAGAGATGTGGCTTAAATGGCAGAACACTGGCCTTGAGAGAAAAAGCCAAGTGCAAGCACAGAGACCCTAGACCCCAACACACAAAGGAACTTTGTGTCTTCTGTATCACACATAGTCTAAGCAGGACACAACTGGCAGAGTGAAGCTAGTATGCTGCCCCATGGTCAGAGGTCCCTGGCAGAACCAGCAACAGGCCTCAGAAGAGCTGTCCTTGAGCATGTCCCCGGAGTCCTCCTCCCACAGAGCTCAAACTCAACCAGAACCCACAGCAAGGATACTACATACTCCCTCATACAAAGAAACAAGGCGCTGGCTCTCAGTAGAAAGGTATTTGGGTCTTACAGGTCTCAAAGAAAACAGAAGGACCCAAAGCAGGTAACACCAGCCACGACGGCAGTTACAAACACTTAGAGGCCACCTCTCATGCCACCCACCCAGACACACAGACAGCGGTTCTGGTAGTAACGGGATCACGTGAACGAGGTGCTAGCTAATGCTTTACAGGGATCCTCCGTATCCGAGAATCCGTCCCAAGACCACTATGAGATATCAAGACCTACAAATGCTCCAAGAGCAGGTGGCTCACACCTGTAATCCTAGCTACGTAGGAGTTTGAGATCAGAGGCTCACGGATCAGAGCCAGTATAGGCACAAGTGTTTGTAAGACTCATCTCCAATTAACCAACAGAAAGCTAGAAGTGGCACTGTGGCTTAAGTGGTCTGAGCAGAAAAGATAAGCAAGACCTCAGGCCCCCAAGTTCAGTGTAACAAACAGACCTACAGATGCTCAAACTCTTTATATAAAATAAAATAGTACACGAGGGCTGGGAAGGTGGCTCGGTGGCAGAGCGCTTGCCTCGCATGCATGAGGCCCTGGAGGGCTGGGAAGGCGGCTCGGTGGTAGAGCGCTTGCCTCGCATGCATGAGGCCCTGGGTTCGATTCCTCTAGCACCACATAAGCAAAAAAAAAAAAACAGAAGTGGTGCTGTGGCTCAAGTGGTAGAGCGCTCGCCTTGAGCTGAAGAGCTGAGGGACAGCACCCAGGCCCAGAGTTCAGGCCCCATGACCGACCAAAAAAAAAAAAAAATGCATGCAATTGGACCTGATTTTTTGCATAGCCATAAACATCTAACATGAGTTGTTCGTGTACAGTACGCAGCTGCCACATTGCTTGTAAACACTTGTGGGACATTAAAAAAAGAGGGGCTGGGAAGGTGGCTCAGTGGTAGAGCGCTTGCCTCGCATGCATGAGGCCCTGGGTTCGATTCCTCAGCACCACATAAGCAAAAAGAAAAAA
>NW_012267238.1:54639-60662 GCF_000151885.1 Dipodomys ordii | reverse complement strand
CTTACAGACCCCTAACCTGTACATGGAGCAGTCTTTGAGACCCCTAACCTGTACATGGAGCAGTCTTATAGACCCCTAACCTGTACATGGAGCAGACTTACAGACCCCTAACCTGTACATGGAGCAGACTTACAGACCCCTAACCTGTACATGGAGCAGTCTTACAGACCCCTAACCTGCACATGGAGCAGTCTTACAGACCCCTAACCTGTACATGGAGCAGTCTTACAGACCCCTAACCTGTACATGGGGTAGTCCCACAAATCAAGGAGAGGTTAGCTACCCACGAATCCTGTCCCCACACCTGCTACTCTGTCCCAAGGCTGCTTTTTATTGTTGTTCCTGTGGTCAAGGAGCGCTCTGGTGCCACACAGGTGCCCCTCAGGCCAACCTGCTAAAATCTACCCTTGGGAGCCACTCAAGGAAAACTCCATCCAATCTGCAAAATACTTTTTAGTGCAATTAAGTCTCTTCTCTGGATTGGGGTGGGAAATAGTATATCCTAAAGAACAAAATATCTGAGAGGGTGAGGTGGGGGGGGTTGGCTGGGCACCAGTGGCTCACGCCTATATTCCTAGCTACTCAGGAGGCTGAGATCTGAGGATTGCCTTTCAAAGTCAGCCCAGGCAGCAAAGTCCGTAAAATCCAATTAACCATGAAAAAGCCTAAACTGGAACTGTGGCTAAAGTGGTAGAATACCAGCTTTGAACACAAACGCTCAGGGATAGGATGGGAATGTGGCTTAGTGGTAGAGGGCTCACCTAGCACGCATGAAGCCCTGGGTTCTATTTCTCAGTACCACACTGAAGTGGCACTGTGGCCCAAATGGTAGAGTGCTAGCCTTGAGCAAAGGAAGCTCAGAAACAGTGCTCAGTCTCAGGAGTGGAGAGAGAGAAAGAGAAAGGAGAGGGAGAAGATGGGGAGGGGGGGGAGAGAGGGAGAGTAGAGAGAGGGAAAGTAGAGAGAGGGAGAGTAGAGAGGGAGAGAGAGATGCTCTTTTTGCTGTGCTGTAGTGCCTCACTCTCCTCACTCTCACTAAACTCATGTTCTATCAAGCAAGCAAGCTTCCAGCCTCACAGACTTTCCTGTACAGGTAGGACACAAAAGATCCTCTTGATCTCAGCCTCCTGAGTAGCAAGAATTACCAGCATCTCAGTCTTTTTTTTTTTTTTTTTTGAGGGGGGTCCGGTCACGGAGCCTGAACTCTGGGCCTGGGCGCTGTCCCTCAGCTCTTCAGCTCAAGGCTAGCGCTCTACCACTTGAGCCACAGCGCCACTTCCGGCTTTTTTCTTTTTGCTTATGTGGTGCTGAGGAATCGAACCCAGGGCCTCATACATGCAAGGCAAGCGCTCTACCATTGAGCCACCTTCCCAGCCCAAGCATCTCAGTCTTTTACTTCATTTCTCACAAAACCATGAGCAAAACCACTGGTAATATGCATGTCCATAGAGATATGTGCAGTTCAGTTTAACACAGTAAAAGAGCTACTATGTAATGAACACTTCCCACAGGCTTTTTTTTTGATCAGTTGTGGGGCTTGAACTCAGGACCTGGGTGTTTGTCCTTGAGCTCTTCAGCTAGTTAGTCTCATGGACTTTCTTGCCCAGGCTGGCTTTGAACCCCAATCCTCAGATCTCAGCCGAGCCACTGGCACCCGGCTCCCTCAGCTCTCTTGATACCAGGAGTGCTGGACTGGCTCTCTTAGGTCAGGAGTGCCTGGCATGGGTAAAAATCAAGGGCTGGAGTGTCAGGGTCCTGTTGACATCACTCCAAGACAAGACAGGCTGACTACTAGCATTCAGAGCACACTGATCTGAACGGTGCACATCAGCAACTCTCCTGTGCCCAGAGCCTGGCTAAGAACCTTTCAGCCTAAGCCAACCAGGACTCTGTGACATCCTTAGCTTATCACCCATTGGGGAAAATTAAGAGACCAGGGACAGGGCTCCGGAGTATAGCTGAAGAGACTCAGAACTGCTTCCGCAGGCAGGTTGGTGGAAAGCTCACACTCACATGAGAGAGACAGGGATGAGGTGAACAGGGATGCAGAGCCTTACCATTCGAGAATATTTGAAGGGAGGGGCTCAGCACAGATGTAAGGCACCGGGTCTTTCTTAATACGAAGGTAGTCCTGCTTCAGCCTCTGTGTTGCTGTCGTTGGAGCTCTCTTATTGCTGTTGCTGCTCATCTATTAAAAACAAGCATCTCTATTTACTGAGAAAAAACAGACATACAGTCTCCTCACCCATAACTGGCTTCAGCAGCATCCCTGACTTTCCTTTCTGCAGCCCCCAGCAATCCAGTAGTGACCCAATTCTCATTTTTCCTCTCTCCTCCCACCTACTTCATTTATTCAATATACCTTACTGAGCCCTTAGCAAAGACACAAAGAAAACCATAAAGCCTCATTCTTGTTCTCAAAGAACTTTGATAAATAAGTACAAAGACATTCACTTAGTGGATTCTGGGAAAATATGAAGCTAGCCTGGACCAACCTGCACCATACGAGAGCAGAGGTACAGTCTTCTAACTTTTTTTTTTTTTTTGGGGGGGGGGTCCAGTCGTGGGGCCTGAACTCTGGGCCTGGGCGCTGTCCCTCAGCTCTTCAGCTCAAGGCTAGCGCTCTACCACTTGAGCCACAGCGCCACTTCCGGCTTTTTTCTTTTTGTTTATATGGTGCTGAGGAATCGAAGCCAGGGCCTCAGGCATGTAAGGCAAGCGCTCTACCACTGAGCCATCTTCCCAGCCCCTCTTCTAACTCTTATGTTCAGTGACACCTTAACAACAGAGCTTTTCTGCCAAGGAAATTGGCAAGAACCATGTTCCTCCCCTGCCCTGACAGCCTGGCATCAAACATTTACCACCCTGGCCATAACTGACATCAGCAAAGGAAAAGAGAAAACTATGAGGCAAGGAGACACAGAAATTCTGAAAAGATTCTGGAGGTACTCACTCTACAGAGGGGGTATGCCTGGGGAACCACGCTGATGGCTGTATGGGGAGTCCGAGTACAGTGAAGAGGAGGGGTGGGAGTGGTTCGAGCCAAGTGTAGGCCCCAGGGAGATTCTAGGAACCAGCCTTAAAGCAGATCAATTTTTGTGTTAAAAAGGCTACTATGGCCAGGCACCAGAGGCTCACACCTGTAAATCCTGGCTACTCAAGAGCTGGAGATCTGAGGATCATGGTTTGAAGCCAGCCCAGGCAGCAAAGTACCCAAGAGACTCTTAACTCCAATAGACTATTCAGAAAAAGTCAGAAGGGGCACTGTGGCTGAAGTAGTAGAACACTATCCTTAAGCAAAAGAAAGCAGCTCAGGGATAGTGCCCAGGCCCCGAGTTGAAGCACCAGCCAAAAAAAAAAAAAGAAAAGGAAAAGGAAAAGGTTACTGTGACTATATAGAGTGCAAGGGTGGTTCATGCCTGCAATCCTACTCAGGAGGCTGAGATTTGAGGATCACAGTTCAAAGCCAGTTTGGGGGCTTGAATTCAAGGCCTGAGTGCTATCCCTTAGCCTCTTTGTGTTCAAGGCTAGCACTCTACCACTTGAGCCACAGCACCCCTCTTAGCTTTTCTTTTTTTTTTTTGTTTGTAGGTCGTGGGGCCTGAACTCTGGGCCTGGGCGCTGTCCCTCAGCTCCTCAGCTCAAGGCTAGCGCTCTACCATTTGAGTGCCACTTCCGGTTTTTTCCCCCTGCTTATATGGTGCTGAGAAATCGAACCCAGGGCCTCATACATGCAAGGCAAGCACTTTATCACTGAGCCACCTTCCCAGCCCCCTCTTAGCTTTTCCTAAGTAATTTACTGGAGCTAAGAATCTCATGGATTTTTCTACCCAGGGTGGCTTCAAACTGTGATCTCACAGCCTTCTGAGTTGTTAGTATTGCAGGCAACCAGCTGTCAATTAACCATCAAAAAGCTAGAAATGAAGCTATAGCTCAAGTGGTAGAACACTAGCGTTGAGCAAAAGAAAAAAGAAAAGCTTCGATAGGGTCCAGACCTGAATTCAAGCCCCGGGGAAGGGGAGAGGAGGGAAAGGAACCAGATACCAGTGGCCAATGCACACAGCAGCAGGCAAAGTGGGTGCGCTTCAAGTGACAGAGTGCTAGCCTTCAGGGAAAGCACCGAGAACCCGAGTTCACGCCCTAATACTGGTGCGCGCACGCGTGCGCACACACATACACACACAGGTCTCACAGACTTTTCTCCAGAGCTGGTTTTGAATCCCGATCCTTACAGGCTGTACGTGCTCACTCAGATTTACCCCATCCCCTGGAAAGGTGGCTCATGTCCTTCTCATTACACATAATGTGAATGCAGGACCCCTTCACTTTCCCTATCAACCACACAGCTTCCTTCCCGTCTCCTCCCACAAAAGCCCTTGGGACCTTCCCATAGCCAATCTGATAAACAACAGCAACACCATCCATCTACCCATCCTGACTCCCAAGGGTCCAGACACAGCCCAGTCCATCTATCTACCCCAGCAGTCTACCGGGGTACAAATGCACGTACACCCTTCCTCACATCCCTCAAAACCTGCCCGAGTTTCCTCATATCCAACATCCACAGGCAGAACCACCACCAAGCTTTGTTCTTTCCTGATGTTCTTTCCTTGAAATGTTTGTATCTGAGGCTGATATTACACATATACAAAACAATCCACTGGACAAAACAAATACATCTGTGTTTGGATCTAAGTGGCCAGAGCAGACACTTGGTGAGGGACAGTGGCCAGCCACAGAAGCATCCGGCTGAGCTGCTCACAGGCGCACTCCCTGCCCCTCTTCCATCCCATGCTTTGCAGCAAGGCTTCAGCTGGGAGCTTGAGCTCTTGCTGGGCTTTTGTGCTCACAGCTGGTATACCACCAGTAAGCTGGTGTACCACCAGTACAGCATTTTGCTTGGTTACCTGGAGAGCCAGTCATACTGTTCTGCTCAGGCTGGCTCCAAATCACAACCCCAGGTACCGGCCTTAGGAGCTAGGGTTAAGATGTGACCAGCTGGCTCCCAGCAGCACACTCACTTTTTCTTTTTTTGCAGTGCTGCAGACCAAACCCAGAGACTCACGCATGCTAAGCAAGCGTCTGCCACTGAGCTGCAAACACTATTTCAGACACAAAACCTTTCAGGTGGTATTTATGATTCAACTCCTTGGTTTCTGCAACTACCTCTCCTTTGTCTCATTCAGAATGCTTTCTCTCATGTCCATCCCACAGAACTGCAGGTGTCTGTTTCTCCGGATTTTTCCCAATCAAAATATGATAGCAAGAAGAAAAGAAGAAAAAAAGTGTGAAATTGCAGTAAGAAGATATTCCTCAAATCAGGTCTCCAGGGCTAGAACAAGTGTGTTATACTCAAGAGTACCCCCAAACATCAAAGATTAATATGTTCACACACCCAAAAAGAAACTCACGGGAGGCAGCCTGAATCACTAGTAAGACCACAGGTGCAGGGATGGGGTGTAGCTCAGGGGACCGAGTGCCAATGAGTGAAGCATCGGGACCAAGTTCGAATCCCGGTCTTGGCCACGGGTCTTCCCAACCCCGAGTCCTTGAGCCACAGCAGCGGCTAACCAACCCCTGTCACTCCTGCTCCTTTCTCCTCTGGACGTCCCTCTCTAGTGCACACACGGGTCGGGGGATGAAGATGCGGAACCTTGACCCGACGGAGCAGGAGGGCGTGTGACACGCCCAGGCCCAACACTTCCGGGAAAGTCAGCCGGCCGAGGCCGGGGTGAAGGAGGCAGCTCACAGCGCGTGGGGGCCGCGCGCGCGCACGCTCACCCCTCGATGGAGCCGTCGCCGGGGTCGGGGGGCCCACCCCCTTCTCTGGGGCCCGTCACACCAGCCCCACTCACCTGGACGGGGCACGGGCCGGGGCCGCCGCCTACGAGCGAACAGCACATTTTACGCACTTACGTGGCTGGCGCTCCGGCGGGGCCTCCCCCGTGTCGGGCTGGGGTCTGCCCCGCGGGGGACTCACGGCTCACACTCGCCCGCTCGGGGGTCGGGGCGGGTGGGAGGCC
>NW_012267238.1:49128-52928 GCF_000151885.1 Dipodomys ordii | reverse complement strand
AGGGGCCGTCTGCGGGCCGACCTGCGGGTACTGCTTGGCGGTGTGGGTGAGGCGGGCCCCGCGGAGGGGGACCCCGGGTTTACCGTCCCCGCCGCCGCGGCCTCCAGCCCGGGAGGACACTCGTGCCTGGGGCCCGCAGCCTGCGTGACACAGTTGCGGTGTTGATAACTGCGGGTCCACCCGGTCCGTTTAGCTCCGCACCCGCGGCTCCTCCGCCTGTGCGCCTGGCCCGATCGGCCGGGGTAGAGGGGCCGCAGGTGCGGCTCTACTGTGGGGGCTGAGCTGACACTGGGGGGGTGAGCTGACACCTGGGGGGCTGAGCTGACACCTGGGGGGCTGAGCTGAGATCTGGGGGGCTGAGCTGACACCTGGGGGGCTGAGCTGACACTGGGGGTCTGAGCTGACATTGGGGGGCTGAGCTGACATCTGGGGGGCTGAGCTGACACTGGGGGGCTGAGCTGACACCTAGGGGGGCTGAGCTGAGATCTGGGGGGCTGAGCTGACACCTAGGGGGCTGAGCTGAGCTGACACCTGGGGGGCTGAGCTGAGATCTGGGGGGCTGAGCTGACACCTGGGGGGCTGAGCTGACATCTGGGGGGCTGAGCTGACACCTTGGGGGCTGAGCTGACATCTGCGGGGCTGAGCTGACACTGGGAGGCTGAGCTGAGATCTGGGGGGCTGAGCTGAGATCTGGGGGGCTTAGCTGACACCTGGGGGGCTGAGCTGAGATCTGGGGGGCTGAGCTGATACTGGGGGGCTGAACTGACACTGGGGGGCTGAACTGACACCGGGGGGCTGAGCTGACACTGGGGGGGCTGAGCTGACACCTGGGGGGCTGACCTGAGATCTGGGGGGGCTGAGCTGACACCTGTGGGGCTGAGCTGAGATCTGGGGGGGCTGAGCTGACACCTGGGGGCTGAGCTGACACCTGGGGGGCTGAGCTGACACCTAGGGGGCTGAGCTGAGATCTGGGGAGGCTGAGCTGACACCTGGGGGGCTGAGCTGACACTGGGGGGGCTTAGTTGAGACCTGGGGGGCTGAGCTGAGATCTGGGGGGCTGAGCTGACACTGGGGGGCTGAGCTGACACTGGGGGTCTGAGCTGACATTGGGGGGCTGAGCTGACATCTGGGGGGCTGAGCTGACACTGGGGGGCTGAGCTGACTCCTGGGGGGGCTGAGCTGACATCTGGGGGGCTGAGCTGACACCTAGGGGGCTGAGCTGAGCTGACACCTGGGGGGCTGAGCTGAGATCTGGGGGGCTGAGCTGACACCTGGGGGGCTGAGCTGAGATCTGGGGGGCTGAGCTGAGGTCTGGGGGCTGAGCTGAGGTCTGGCTCATCCCATTGTCCCTTACCTTCCCCTCCATTTGCCTAAACGTAGTCACCTAAGCATGCCCTGTGGTGGAGGGCAGCGGGGAGGCTCATCATGGAGAAGGTAGACAGGAGGGTGGCACCGTCGGACGAGGGCCAGCTGCATGGCCGCAGAGGCAGCTCAGGACCCTGTCCTCACCTGAGAGTCCACTGAGAAGGGGGCAGGTGGGACTGCCCCTGGAGAAACAGTCCACCATGAGATAGGACAGTTATCAGCCGTGCAGAGCCGTGCTGGCTGCCAGTGGCAGAGCACATGCAACTCCAGGGCCTTGGTTGAGACCCTGACTGCCCTCAGTGTCAGCCACAGGTCAGCAGTGATGTACCACTGACAATAGATAGCCAAGACCAAAGACTAGCAGCAAGCAGTGGCTGTATCCACCCAAGTCCAGCCCACCAGGGCCCCTTTGTTGGGGTCTGGGCAGCTGCTGCTGGCCCCTTCTCCTGGGGCCAAGCCCAGCAGAAGCATCTGTCCATTAGACCACCGTGGTGAGTTGGCCCTAGACACCCAGCCAGCCATAGCCTTGCTTTTTACACTGCCAAGCTCTGTACAAAGCTGCTCTTTGCTGGGCTCTGTGGCCCCCACACAGGGCTAGCCAGGCCAGTTCTAGAGGTTGGCAAGTTAGGGAAGGGAAACACACCCGCCCCGGCCCTGGTAGGAACATCGGACTGTGCCTGGGGCTCAGGCTTTGGCCACAGCACTTAGGGCCCTCTCCTGCCTGTAGCTTGTTCCTTTGTAAAACAGAGCACCAGCCAGGCTTTTGTGGCTCACCCCTGCAATCCTAGTTACTTGGAAGGCTTAAATCTGAAGATCCCATTTGAAACCAGCCAGAGATACTCTCATCTCCAACTAGCCAGCAAAAACCCAAAGTGGAGATACAGCTCAAATGATAGAACACCAGCCCTGAGTGGAAAAGGCTCAAGCTAAGGGAGAACCAGCCTTGAGCTCGAGCTAAGGGAGAACCAGCCTTGAGCTCGAGCTCAGGGAGAACCAGCCTTGAGCTCGAGCTCAGGGAGACCAGCCTTGAGCTCGAGCTCAGGGAGAACCAGCCTTGAGCTCGAGCTCAGGGAGAACCAGCCTTGAGCTCGAGCTCAGGGAGAACCAGCCTTGAGCTCGAGCTCAGGGAGAACCAGCCTTGAGCTCGAGCTAAGGGAGAACCAGCCTTGAGCTCAAGCCCTAGTACCAGCAGCAAAAAGAAAAAGAGACGCACACACCCAGCAGGAGCCTCTGTGGTGAGTCTTCCGAGAGGGCCGGCTCAGCACATGGAGCGCTGACACCAGCCTCCCCGCAGAGCACACGCAGCACGGCCAGACAGATGTGGCTCAAGGTCCGCACAAAACTCTCCCTGTGGCCGTTGAGTCTGCAGGCCTCAGACCCTCCTGCCTTCTGTGCACTGAAGCAGGTTAACTCCATAGACACAGCCCTCGGGGTGGGAGCCGGCCGTCTGCAGTGGGGGACCCTGGCGTGGGTGCTGGGGAGGGACTTCCTGCAAGCTCTGCTCGTGGCTAAGTGACAGTGTGGGGACAGCTGGCTCAGCATCACACGCGGCTGTTCTCAATGTTGGAGTAGCTGCAAGAAAACCAAGTGGTGCAGCAGTAGAGCGCTTGCCTTGCATGCATGAAGCCCTGGGTTCCATTCCTCAGCACCACATAAAACAAAAGCCAGAGCCAGATGCCAGTAATCCTAGCTACTCAGGAGACTAAGATAGAAGAATCCCAGTTCAACGCCAGCCGGGGCAGAAAAGTCCATGAGACTCTTTATCTCCAATAAACCACCAGAAAACTGGAAGTGGCGCTGTGGCTCAAGTGGTAGAGTGCTCGCCTTGAGCTGAAGAGCTGAGGGACAGCGCCCAGGCCCAGAGTTCAAACCCCACAACCAACAACAACAACAACAAAAAGCCAGAAGTGGCGCTGTGGCTCGAGTGGTAGAGTGCTAGCCTTGAACAAATAAGCTCAGGGACAGAGCCCAGGCCCTGAGTTCAAACCCCAGCACTGGCAAAAATAAATGACCAAGAAAATAAAACATCTGGGGAGGATAAAGGCAGTTGAACACTGTCTAAATAGCTTATCTGCACCTTTGAAAACGGAGCTAGGAAGGCTGCTGAGGCCTGTCTTTAGGAGAAGGGGTGTGAAATTGATTGGGCTCCGCATAAGCCCGTAGAGATCTAACAACAAAACCCCTGTCTGTAACTACCCAGGGCCGAGCAGGGGTTTGTCTGTCCTGCGCTTGAGGGAGGAGCTGAAGAGCTGACAGGTGACACACATGTGCCATGTGCTGTTCTATGGTGACCCCAGACCCTGCACCAGCTGGGGGAGGGGCTCTGAGGAATGACAAGAAGCCTTTCACCCTCCTGGCCAGACAGGCCAGCCCCCTGCCCTCCCTCTCCCCTCCCCCCCCAGCCCGTCCCCTGCCCTCCCTCTCCCCTCCCCCCC
>NW_012267238.1:44637-48601 GCF_000151885.1 Dipodomys ordii | reverse complement strand
CCCCTCCCCCCCAGCCCCCTGCCCTCCCTCTCCCCTCCCCCCCCAGCCCGCCAAAGGGCTTCGACTGGAGCGTCCAGCTGGGTCCCACAAAGCACTCTCAGGGGACCCTAGTTATCTCTGTGGCCAGCAGCCTCAGATGCAGGGGGCCCGGTAGTCAAATGTGCAGCAGTTTGAGATCAAGGGCCTTCCCAGGGAGGGGCATTAGGTCTGGACTGAGAAGAGCACCCTCCCCCATATATATAATTCTCCATGTCTTACAAGGCTGGGGACGCCTTCCTATGCTCCGGCCTACATGGGGGTCTGTGGACCAGCCAGCAGGTGAGGGGACAGACCGTGGGGCTGCGCCCCCCATGGGCGCAGGTCAGGTGCAGGCCCTGGGGATGGCCCTCTCTGCTTCCCCTGGGCCTTGTCAGCACCTCCAGGGGCTCCCAGAGGAGGGAAGAGACCAGGGGACACTGCAGATGTGCTCTGATCAGGGGTCTGTGTGCGAGGGGCACACAAGCCCCTGAGCCCTGGTCAGCTCCTCTCCCAGCTCTTCAGCTGGCAGACGCGGGTGTGACCCAGATAGAGCATGGGCCCTTTCTCTCCTGCTGCTGAGTAGTAACGCAGCAGCATGTCCGCCTGGCCAGAGAGGAGATACTCAGCCCTGTGCCGACCCGACACCAGCCAACCCCAGCCTCCAGAGGCACCTTGAACTCATTTTGCAGTTAAGAAAATAGGTGTAGAAAGATGGAGCAATCTGGGCCAGGCCACACACAGTAATTGGTTGCTGTGATCTACGACCAGCCCGACAGCCTTCTCTAGGGCTAGCTGTTCTTCAGCATGACTTCCTTCTGCTGGCCAGTCACCTGGGTCACCTGAGTCACCCCCCCAGCCGGTGACCCCATCCCTGTCAGAGCCACGGTGGGAGGGAAATGGGGCGTTGGCACTCTCCTCCTCAACCAGGCCCAGGCCCTGACCCTCAGCATGGATTTGAGCAACCCAAAGCCTGTCCTGTGGAGGGAGCGGAAGTCTTGAGCTGTTCCTCACCAGGGCGCTGTGATCTGTCGCCAGCGGTGGTCAGCGGTGCTGGGATTGAGCGTCCTGGCCTTCTCTGGTGCTGTCTGCTCCTCCGTCCTGGGTGGCTCACACAGCGAGCTCCCATCATGACCGGGGACTGGTTTGAAGGGACACCTGCAGCTGGGGCTGGGCCCTCACCCCGATGCCTGGCTGCACGCACCTGTGGTCGACGCTGGACGCACAGGCCCACGCGGGGAGCGGAGGAGGGCACACAGCGCGGTGAGGGGCGAGGACGGCGAATCCGCAGGGATCCGAGAGCAGGTGGAGCACACAAGGGGTTCTCTTTTCTCTTTCCAAAAGCTGCTACCCCTTCACCAAGGCAGGGTCAGGGCCCAGGCCACATACTGAAGATTAAAAAAAAAAAAAAGGCTTTCATTGGCCCGGCACCAGTGGCTCACGCCTGTCATCCTAGCTACTCAGGAGGCTGAGATCTGAGGATCACAGTTCAAAGCCAGCCTGGGCAGGAAAGTCCGTGAGACTCTCATCTCCAATAAACCACTCAGAAAACCAGAAGCGGCGCTGTGGCTCAAGAGGTAGAGCACTAGCCTTGAGCTGAAGAGTTGAACAGTGCCCAGACCTAGAGTTCAAGCCCCATGACCAACAACAACAACAACAAAAAGACAGATGTGTCCTGAGTACAGGCAGCCTGGGTACCTTTCTGGTGTCAGAGCAGGCATCCAGGAACAGTGACTGGAGTCCATTCCTGGGCGGGTCCACCCGGCTGAGAGCTGTAGGTTAGGCCAGGCAAGAAACAGCTCAGGAGGCAGAGGTGTATGCTGAGGCTCCGTTTGGACACGGGCTGGAGCCGTAGACCAAGCAACCGCACAGAAGCTGGAAGCCAGGCGCGCACCACCTGTGGTGCCCCCAGGAGTGCAGAGAGGCTGCTGGAGCGGCCTGCCTCCCGCTGCATCAGTGCCGCCATCCTCACCTGCTCCGGCTGCGGCTCCCAGGGCCTCAGCCTGCTCTACTGGCTGCCATCACAGTGGGGTCTGCGCTCCCATCAGTCCCCTGCTCCTTGCAGGTGTCTCCTGGGGTGAGGCTCCCGCATGCTGTCCCTGACAGGGTCTCAGATGACCCCCTGCTCACCAAGCCTGGTCATTAATGAATGGCCGCACCTCACCCCTTCCGGACCTCTTAGAATCACCTGCCCCACAGGGTTCTCAGGGACTACTGGGAGCCTAGGGTGAAGGAGGGGAGGACTTTTCTTTCTTTCTTTTTTTTTTTTGTTTTTGGTCTGGTCGTAGGGCCTGAACTCTGGGCCTGGGCGCTGTCCCTCAGCTCTTCAGCTCAAGGCTAGCGCTCTACCACTTGAGCCACAGCGCCACTCCAGTTTTTTTCTTTTTGCTATGTGGTGCTGAGAATCAAACCCAGGGCCTCAGGCATGCAAGGCAAGCGCTCTACCACTGAGCCACCTTCCCAGCCCGGGCAGGACTTTTCTAGTAGTGGAGAAGGAGCTTCTCTGAGCTGGGCTGCAATTGTAGCATCTGCCGGGAGGAAGGACAGGCGTCCAGGTGGAAGGCTTCCGACCCAGACGGGGAGGGGCTCTGAGCAGTGGAGGGGAGAGGCTGGCCGTGCTGGGAGCTGGTCTCCACTCTGCAATCTCGGCACGTGCCCAGGGCAGGGCTCCTGTCTCATGTCCTGAGGAGGCCGCTGTCCCAAGGCTGCGCTGCTGAAGCGTCACATTAGCCCCTAGGGGGCAAAGCTCTCCCTGGGGTACCCCATGACTCATGGTGGGGACCTCAAGACAGAGACTCACTCGAGAGTCCTGTGGTCTCGCCCTGTCCCCCAGCTGAAGCCTCTCAACCACCCGAGGGAGTTGAATGCGTCTGCCCAGGATGCGATCTGTCCCCTCCGAGTTCAACATTCGTGAAGGCAGCGGCGCCTCCTTTGCCAATGTCCCCAGCCTCAGGCCCCTCCCGGCCGGACCACGGGATCTGTCCTCAGGCGGTGATGGTGCCTGGCTGGCCAACACAAAGCAGGCTGCAGATCAGGTGGTGTTTGGCCTTGTGGAGGGAGGGGTCCCAGTCAGCTGCTGCCCCAACACAGCCTGCCTGGAGTGGACACGCGCCGGGCCGCAGCCCACATAACTACCCCAGTGCTCACTGCTCCGGCCAGCCTGCTCCCAGAGGTGACCGCTGCCCACCACCAGGGGGAGACCTGCTGCCCACCACCAGGGGACCTGCTGCCCACCACCAGGGGGAGACCTGCTGCCCACCACCAGGGGACCTGCTGCCCACCACCAGGGGACCTGCTGCCCACCACCAGGGGACCTGCTGCCCACCACCAGGGGGAGACCTGCTGCCCACCACCAGGGGACCTGCTGCCCACCACCGAGGACTCCACTGCCTTCAGAACCACCAGGACTTGGTCTTGTGGCCACTGTGACAGTGTGGACTTTCAGGCCGGTGGGCAGGGGTGGTGGCTGCTCCTTCTCACCGACCAGCAGAATATGTGGTCAAATGGCCAGAGCCCAGGTGAGTGTGCCCGTCCTCAGAGCCCAGGTGAGTGTGCCCGCCCACAGAGCAGCAGGTGAGTGTGCCCGTCCTCAGAGCCCAGGTGAGTGAGCCCGCCCTCAGAGCCCAGGTGAGTGTGCCCGTCCTCAGAGCTGCAGGTGGATGTGCCCGTCCTCAGAGCTGCAGGTGAGTGTGCCCGTCCTCAGAGCTGCAGGTGAGTGTGCCCGTCCTCAGAACTCAGGTGAGTGTGCCCATCCTCAGAGCTGCAGGTGAGTGTGCCCGCCCTCAGGGCTGCAGGTGAGTGTGCCCGCCCTCAGAGCTGCAGGTGAGTGTGCCTGCCCTCAGAGCTGCAGGTGGGTGTGCCCGTCCTCAGAGCCCAGGTGAGTGTGCCCGTCCTCAGAGCTGCAGGTGAGTGTGCCCGTCCTCAGAGCCCAGGTGAGTGTGCCCGTCCT
>NW_012267238.1:27003-44104 GCF_000151885.1 Dipodomys ordii | reverse complement strand
CCTCAGAGCTGCAGGTGAGTGTGCCCGTCCTCAGAGCTGCAGGTGAGTGTGCCCGTCCTCAGAGCTGCAGGTGAGTGTGCCCATCCTCAGAGCTGCAGGTGAGTGTGCCCGCCCTCAGAGCTGCAGGTGAGTGTGCCCGTCCTCAGAGCCCAGGTGAGTGTGCCCGCCCTCAGAGCTGCAGGTGAGTGTGCCCGTCCTCAGAACCCAGGTGAGTGTGCCCGTCCTCAGAGCTGCAGGTGAGTGTGCCCGCCCTAGAGCCCAGGTGAGTGTGCCCATCCTCAGAGCTGCAGGTGGATGTGCCTGCCCCTCCAGAGATAGTTTCCCTCCCTCTCCAGCACCCACACCTCTTCACCCCCTGCAGAGCAGAATGCCAAGATAAACATCTTGAGCTCTACTCCCACAGGGGATGAGGCCGGGACTTGCTTGGTGTGAGATGCTGACAGGGACCCATGTCTCCGGCTACGATAGACAGAGCAAAAGCCGTCCATCCCGCCGATCTCAGCACAGTCCAAGCAGGACCCGGCACTCACTGCGGCCCAGCTGCAGCTGTCCAGTGGCTCACTCCAGGGGCAGGTTCTGGAGCTACAGCTGGATTCATCAAGCCTCCCCGTCCTGGAGCTGCCCTGCGGCCAGGCTGCCACTGCTCCTTCCTGGCAAAGGCATCCCAGGCAGGAGCCAGCCCTGCCTGGCTCAGGGCCGTCCCACACCGCACCCACAGGCTCTGGGCTTCACGTCAGAGCCTAACAGGACAGCTGGAACTCACTCCTAAGGGTACTCCTAGGATTCTTCCAGGACAAGCATGTATCTGCAGTCTCAGAAGAGTCAGGCTGACGTGAGCCCCAGCCTGGAGACTTCTGACACCAGAACCAGCTCCAACAGGGTTCTGATCCCTCAGCTGGACCCTGACTGCCCAGGGAAGGCCAGACTACCCACAAAGGACCAGGGAACAGCACTATCCCAGTGGGCAGATACCCAGCCTGCCCAACGCATCACAGCCTCTCTTTGTCCACCAGCCCCACCCAGCTGGCGGCCTTTCTGGTTGAAGTGGCCCACAGCAGGGAGCAGGGGGTGTCCCCCGTCAACAGCTGCGCATCTGCAATGCACATAGTAGAAGGGCCTCATCAGGAGCTCATGATGGGGCCTGTTTGCCTTTGCATTTCTCTTGAACTCAGGACCTGGGCGCTGTCCCTGAGCTCTTTTACTACCAGCTAGCACTCTACCACTTGAGCCACAGCTTTACTTCTGGCTTTTTCTGGTAGTTTATTGGAGATGAGAATCTGAGAATCTCACCGGTGGGGGGTCAGGGGAGGCTGGGAATGTGACTTAGTGGTAGAGTGCTTGCCCAGCACGCATGAAGCCCTGGGTTTGATTCCTCGGGACCACATAGATAGAAAAAGGTGGAAGTGGAGCTGTGGCTCAAGTGATAGAATGCTAGCAAAAGCAGCTCTGGGACATGCCCAGGCCCTGAGTTCAAGCCCCAAGACTGGCAAAAAATAAATTCTTCAGACGTTCCTGCCTGGGTTGGCTTAGAGCCACAGTCCTCAGATCTCAGCCTCCCGAGTAGCTAGGATTACAGGCCTGAGCCACTGGTTGGTGTCACATTCTGTGACATTTCTGACTGTGCCTACACTTAGGAATGTGTGATCAGGCACAGCTAAGGCTTCAGGACAGCCTCTGGGCAGGCAGGAAGAGGGGGAGGCCAAGGCACTGGGTCCACGTGGGCTGCTTTGAGATAAAATCAGCAATTCCACCTGCTGTCTGGTGCATGTGTGAGTTTCACCAACCACCCATGTGGGAGTGCGCTACGCAGCTGACTGTGGGGAGGGGCACTGGGAGCAGGCAGGTGGCCAGACATCACACCAGCTCCGGCCACTCACACGGGCCAAAGAAAGGTGAAGGGTTACAGAAGGGGGCCTGGGCGTGCTACCCACTGGTCCAGGTCCTGCACGCTCACACCTGCAGAGAAAGGGTGCTGAGGAGCTCTACTCGGGGCAGCCCCAGACACCGTCCCCGCAGACAGAGCCAATAAGTAGGCAGTGAGCTCTAGTGCCAAAGGTTTATTTACCCATGAGTGAGCAGAGCAGGAGGGGGCGGGACCCTGCCAAGGAGGGCAGGGTGGTCAGCGGACAGGCTCAAGCAGGAAGGACAGAGCTGGTTCTGCTCTTTAGGGCTCTAGCCAGCAGGCAAGGACGTCAGGGACGCTGGTCCAGCGCCCCTTTGCTGCCCGTGGAGCTAGGGCAGTGTTTGCATAGTGATCAACTAACTGGCCTCGGCCTGACCAAGGGCCCATGGTTGCAGGATTGAAGAGGGGCCTCTGCCCCCCCTTCAGAGAAGGGGAATTGAAGGCATCGGTGGGCTCCCCCAAAGGAGTGAGAAACCCCCGAGACCCAAGGGGAGGCTCGCCCCAGGGGCGAGACCAGCGAGAGGACAGAGCAGAGGCGGGGCCTTCCCCGGCCACAGGCAGAGCAAGGCTGCAGAAGGCCCACTTAGCCGGTGACGAAGGTGGTCGGTGGAAGGTGGAAGGGCCTTTGCTTTCCGCACAGGCTCTGGGCCATTTTTGAGCCACCTCTGGGTGACTGGAAGTGTCAGGCACAGGGACCTGCGTGGCCAGCCGCACGGCCTTGGGACGCCCGCGTCCAGGCAGGTGGAGGGCCCCAGCCGGAGCCCACCCCCCAGCACCCTCCAAGCACAGCTTAGAATCTGGGGGTCACTCAGCGAGGTACTCGGGTTGGTTCCCTGGGTGTCTGCCACTCCTGCTGGGGAGGGGCTGGTAGCCGGCCAGCAGCCCCAGATTAGAGGAGGGACCCAGCGAGCCGGTCACGAGGTGACAGAGGCCCTGAGCGCAGAAGGGCACGAGGGGTGCCGGGCCTGGAGTGGTCTGACTGAGCGAGCCAGGCCCCTGAAGACAGAGGCCCCCCGGAGGAGGCAAGGGGCACCGGATGATGCAGCACCCCCAAAAACATGGAATCAAAAGACAGTGCTGGGGTCCCTCTCCCAGCCCAGGGTCCCAGCAGCCAGAGGAAGGGGAGAGCAGGCAAGTGAGGACTCCAGGAGCACCCGGGCACTGGGGTTGTCAGGAGAGGCCCACCACCGTCACCGGAAGGGCCGTGACAGGGCGGGGCTGGGGTCTTCAGGGGCATGCAGGGAGTCTGGGCCGGGCAGGCAGTGGGCCAGGGCAGGGTCCTGCGGCCGCCCAGCCTGCCCGGCCCTAGCTGTCCTCCAGGTGGAGGCCGATGAACTCCTGGATACACTTGCGGTACTGCAGCTCTGTGGGACTGCTGCCCGACAGGGCGCCTGGCTGGCCCGGGGATGCCTCTGCCTCCCGCATCTCCTCTGCCATCCGAGCAAGGCGGAGCCTGGGAGAGGCACGGAGAGTGAGGCAACCCAGCCCCAGGGGTCCCGGCCCACAGGGTCCCCCCGGCACTCACAGTGTGACGATGTCTGCATTGGCCACCTGCACTGCAATGCTTAGAGGGTCCTGCTGCTCCTGGTCCACTGCATGAAGGTCGGCCCCTCGTTTCAGGAACAGGCAGACCTGGCTGGGGTGGAGGGTGTGAGGGAACAGGCAGACCTGGCTGGCTGTGTGAGGTGTGTGAGGAACAGGCAGACCTGGCTGTGTGAGGTGTGTGAGGAACAGGCAGACCTGGCTGGGGGGGGGGGGTGAGGACATCTGGAGTGGGCTAGGTGCAGGGGAGGTGGGCACAGGTTACTCACCCGGTTCGGCCTAGGAGCGTGGCGTGGTGCAAGGGTGCGCGGCCCAGGCTGTCTCTTTGGTTCACATCAGCTCCATTTTGCAGAAGGAATTCACAGACAATTAGGGAGCCCTGGGGACAGAGCAGCTCAGACAGAGCCGGAGCAGTGCCCAGCAGGGCCCCTGCTCCTGCTCCGGGCCCCGAGTGTCGGGGCGCCCAGGTATAAACACGCAGCAGCTGCCACCTACACTCACCCCTAGCACTGCTTGCACCAACGGTGTCTTGCCTTCGTCCTCTGTGTCCACCCAGTTGACCTCTGCCCCGTGGGCCAATGCTGCGGCCAGTGCAGGAAGATCGCGGGCACGTGCCGCTCGGTGGGCCAGCAGCCCCGGGTGAAGCTCGCGTACGTCAGACAGACGCCAGGCCTCCGCTTCCGCCTCTGCCTCCCCACTGGACTCCTCTGACTCCACGCCCTCGGTGCCCCCTGCGGGGTGGAAGGGTCAGGAGCTCTGACCTCAAGCGGGGGAGGGGGCCGGGGGGAGGGGGGAAGGGCTGAAAGGTGAAGAGGCAGGCACCCACCCTCCTCAGTGACACTGTCCACCACAGAGCCTGTGCCGAAGGCCAGGACGTCGGAGCTGCCGTCGGAGCTGCCTCCCAGCCCACTGTCGCTGCTCAGACCTGGAGGACGGCAGGGGAAGAGGGTCCTGAGTTTGGCCTCCTCTCCGAATGCTAGGGGGGAGCTGGAGCCCCACTCACCTTCCAGGGAAGATGGGGGGTAGGCCAGCCCCCACGGGGTAGCAGGAGGCAGCCCTGCCCAGGAAAGGTGACCAAGTGTGCACACTCAGCCCACAGCCAGCTGTCAGGACTTCGCCAAGCCCTGGGGAGACTGCCCGGGCAGCAAGAGGATGCTGAGCTGTCGCTCCTGGGGCCAGGTCAGCAGCGCCCACACACACACACCGTCACCCGTACACACCTGTGTGCACACACCTTCACACACATTTCCACATATCTCTCCTGGCCCTCACTGCTTCTCTTCCGGCCTTAGACCTGCCAGTGTCCAAATGACCCCTCCCCAGCCCAGCTGACCTGCAATGCCAGCAGCAGCCGGTTCCCCCCGTGTGGGACACCAAGTGCTTTCCAAGGGTGTGCACTCTCAGGAGCCTCCCTCCTCCCGCCTCGGGCCACCCTGACGGGGGCGGGGCCCTGGGGCAGGGGGAGGGGGAGCCTCAAACACTTACTTCGGGGACCAGCCCCAGCAGCCCCAGCGTCAAAGTAGGAGAAGAGAGAGTCCAGCTCATCTGGGCAGAACAGTGAATCCCGGCGGAATTTGCGCTCCAATGTGCCTGCTGTGGGGGAGGGGGCAGCACTGGTCAGATGGGGAAACTGAGGCCCTGGGATGCCCCAGGCCGCGCTAGGAGCCAGGCAGAGCTCCCTCGAGGCCCTGCGACGCCAGGACCCAGGGTTTGAGGCCCCTCCCAGCCGCAGTGCTCAGCCACGTGAACTAGAATGCAGCGCTAGCGGTCCTCCCACCTGCGGACAGGGCAGCCACCGAGGGCAGGACGGGCTCCAGCCGGACCTTGCGGCGGGCGGTGGGGGCGTGAGGGGAGCTGTTGGGGCGCTGGCACTTGCGCGCCCGCCAGCGTCTTGGGGCTTCCCGGGCTGGCGCAGTGGGCAGCTTCCGCAAAAACTTCTTCTCCACGTATTTGTCCTTGATCCAGGCCTCCTTGTCCTGTCTGGACCACGGGTGGAGGTGAGGCTGCGTCTGCAGGCTGGGGCTTCCCGGCCAGGCCAGGCTGCTGCTCATCTCACCTGGGGCTGCTAGCTGTGGGCTTCCTGCTGCCCAGGCCCTCGCACTGGGCCTCATAGATCTGGTTCACGGTGGTATTTCCAAGCTCACACATCAGCTGGTGGGAAGAGGGTGTGGCCGTCAATCCGGGCTTCCCGACCCAGCTCCCACCCCACAGGGCTTCGGGGCCCTCAAGAACTGCACACCTAGCCGGGCTCCGGTGGCTCATGCCTGTCATCCTAGCTACTCAGGAGGCTGAATCTGAGGATCGCTGTTCAAAGCCAACCTGGGCAGGAAAGTCCAAGAGACTTTTTTTTCTTTTGTTTTGTTTTTGTCGGTCGTGGGATCTAAACTCTGGGCCTGGGTGCTATCCCTCAGCTCTTCAGCTCAAGGCTAGCACTCTACCACTTGAGCCACAGCACCACTTCTGGCATTTTCTGCTTATGTGGTGCTGAGGAATCGAACCCAGGGCCTCATGCATGCAAGGCAAGCGCTCTACCACTGAGCCACCTTCCCAGCCACCGTGAGACTCTTTTCTCCAATTAACTACCAGAAAACCAGAAGTGGCTCTGTGGCTCAAGTGGTAGAGCATGTGCCTTGAGCTGAAGAGTGCAGGGACAGCGCCCAGGCCCAGAGTTCAAGCCATGACCAAAAAAAAGAAAAAAACAAAAAGCTGCATACCTTTAACAGCTCGGGCTCCCAGGAGTCCAGGGTCAGGGACCGCACTTTGGAGCAGTGCACGCCCAGGCTCCTAGATAGCAAGGGGGCTGGGTGAGTCGGGGCACCGCTCCACCCGGGCACAGCCCCGCCCTGCCGGCCCAGAGCCAGGGGTCACCTGTGGATCCCTGAGCACTCGATGCACAGCAGCACACCCAGGTTGATGCTGGCCCAGCGGGGGTCTGGCTGGC
Organism: Dipodomys ordii; assembly: GCF_000151885.1. Taxonomy (NCBI): domain Eukaryota; kingdom Metazoa; phylum Chordata; class Mammalia; order Rodentia; family Heteromyidae; genus Dipodomys; species Dipodomys ordii. Next base: position 37,718 of record NW_012267238.1, on the reverse strand, counting down.
CGCAGTCACCGCACTGGCCGTTGCCAGCCACACTCTGCACGCGCTGCAGCACGCTCTCCCCCTTGGCTCCACGCTCCCGGGGGTCCGTGGTGGAGTCAATGCTGCTTGTGGATGGGGAAGCTGTGCGGTCCAGCCTCTGGAGGGCGGTGTGGGGACCGCTCAGCCCTTCGGGAGCTCCACCCTCCCCGGCCGGAGGTCCTCCCCTCCCAGCCCGAGCGGCCAGAACAGGCCAGCGTCCCACAGAAGTACATCTGCCCAGGCATGTGTGCATACACATGCTCAAGCAGCACAACCCTGCTTATCCACACACATGCACTGCTGCTTGCAAACACATGCGTGCAGCCTGCAGGAGCCCTCACAAGCACACTGGGGTGTGCCCTTGCGTGTGGGATGGCGGGGTGGGCACACCTCACTGTAGCAGCTATCCGGGCTCTCCCGGTAGGCAGAGGCAATGCTGGCCTGCACTGCTTGAACCCAGGCCTGCCGCAGCTTCTCAGAGTCAGCCTGCAGCATGCAGCTCCTAGAGGGAGGGGCCGGTCAGGCAGGGAAGGCCCAGGGCCCCCACCCCACCGCGGGTGGGCCCTCCTCACTTGGTGGGTGACACGACCTCGAAGCAGAACCTCCGTTCGATGTCCTCACAGGGCTTCACAGAGCACAGGCGGAGGTCATCTACCACCACAGTCAGCACGTCCTGCAAGGGACGCCACGGAGCCCGCTCACTCAGCCCTGCACTGTACTTTCGTGCAACGCCCAAGCAAGCAGGTTCAAGCTCCCCATTTCCCTGGCCTCGTAGACTCTGGTACCCATCAGTGTCCTCAGCCCTGTGCCAACACCCGCCGAGTAGCCAGCCCCCAGAGTCCAGGTGGGCAGGGTTCTGGCCAAGGGAACCCTGTTTCCCCAGCACACCTTGAGCTTCTTCTGGTAGACCAGTTGGCTGTTCTGAATGGAGAACCAGCGCCTAGTGAGGGGAATGGAGGATAAGGGGTCAGAGCTGGCCACGTCCCCTCTGCTCTCAGCTCAGGCTGCTCTCAGCACTTCCCAAGGAAGGCCTCACCGATTCCATGTCTTGAAGGCATTGCTGGCTCTTTTAAAGAGGTAGCCCTCCATCACCACACCACTTGGTGCATCCACATCAAACTCCACTTTCGACTCATCATAGGAGAAGTCCTGGAAAGGACAGAGCCTGGCCTCAGGGAGTATCCCCCTCTGGAAGAAGCCACCACTGTCCCAGGCTCACCAAGACCAAAGGCTAAGACAGGAGATCCTCTACTAGCTACAGTGGGTCCTGATAGAATGGACGCCCTTACAAGGCCTCGCCCGCAGACCCCGAGTGTTCACAGCTGGGCCTGTGCTCTGGCCCCCACCCCCAGCTTACAGGGACAAATAGGCTCCACTCAGGAAGGAAGCTCCCCCACCCCACACACATCCTGAGTGCCCTGTGTCTGCTGCCAGCTGGGTGAGCTCCAGCTGCCCAACAGAGCTCCATTCAGGGGCTGGCAGTCCTGACTGCTGTGTCTCGCTGTCTAGCAGGACAGGCCTGGCCACCTGCTCTGGGCTAGGCAGGGGCAGGAAGACACAGCTGCCACCACTCTCCTGTGGGGGCCGGGGCCGGGCTCACCTGCACCCTGCCCGTGCCAGCAACTAGCCCAGAGGTGCCTCAGCACCGCCAGCGCTCTGGAGGAGGTGTCCTTGGTGCTGAAGCATCCCAGCAGGATGCTGCCTGTCCCACTGCGTCCCTGCCGTGCACACCCCACGCTGTCCCCACGTGCACACCCCACGCTGTCCCCACGTGCACACCCCACACTGTCCCCACGTGCACACCCCACGCTGTCCCCCCCCACGTGCACACCCCACGCTGTCCCCACGTGCACACCCCACGCTGTCCCCACGCTGTCCCCACGCTGTCCCCATGTGCACACCCCACGCTGTCCCCATGTGCACACCCCACACTGTCCCCACGTGCACACCCCACGCTGTCCCCACGTGCACACCCCACACTGTCCCCACGTGCACACCCCACGCTGTCCCCACGTGCACACCCCACGCTGTCCCCATGTGCACACCCCACGCTGTCCCCACCTGCACACCCCACGCTGTCCCCACGTGCACACCCCACACTGTCCCCCATGTGCACACCCCACGCTGTCCCCCCCACGTGCACACCCCGCGCTGTCCCCATGTGCACACCCCACGCTGTCCCCACGTGCACACCCCACGCTGTTCCCCCCACGTGCACACCCCACGCTGTCCCCATGTGCACACCCCACGCTGTCCCCACCTGCACACCCCACGCTGTCCCCACGTGCACACCCCACGCTGTCCCCACGTGCACACCCCATGCTGTCCCCACGTGCACACACCACGCTGTCCCCATGTGCACACCCCACTCTGTCCCCACGTGCACATCCCACGTGTCCCCACGCTGTCCCCACGCTGTCCCCATGTGCACACCCCACGCTGTCCCCACGCTGTCCCCACTCTGTCCCCACGTGTCCCCACGCGTCCCCACGCATCCCCACGTGTCCCCACGTGTCCCCACGTGTCCCCACGCTGTCCCCATGTGTCCCCACGTGTCCCCACGCTGTTCCCACGTGTCCCCACGCTGTCCCCACACTGTCCCCATGTGTCCCCACGTGTCCCCACGCTGTTCCCACGCGTCCCCACGCTGTCCCCATGCTGTCCCCACGCTGTCCCCACGCTGTCCCCACGCTGTCCCCACGTGTCCCCACGTGTCCCCACTGCGTCCCTCACACACATACCCCAGGTTCAGCTCTCACCTGCAGCAGCGTCTGAGGCCCCAGCAGGTTGGAGAGAGAGAGAGAGAGCTAGTGAGTGCTGGCTCTGCCCCAGCTCCCAAGAGTACCCCACACCCGTCTCTTCCCAAAGTCTCTCTTATCCCTGGACAGCCAACCTCTGTCCCGATGGGCAACAAGAGTCACCGTCCCACAGCTGAACAGAGGCCCTAGAAGGAGCCCACAAGTACTCTAGGGAGTGAGGTCTCAACTCCCAGAGCCAGCCCCTCCCTGCACTCAGCCCCCCCCCGCCCCCCCCCAAGAGGCTTCTAAGGACAGGGACTCTCCCTCTGAACGCACCTTCGGGGCGGGGCGGGGGTGGGGGGGCTCAGCCAGCACAGTGGCGGCAGGCCTAGGAGGACGGGCCCCAGTCAGGAGCGAGGGCTGCAGAGCCTTACCCGCTGCTGAACAGCTGCGTGCTTGCGCTCCATCTCCCGCTTCTCCACAGCACAGTCAATCACCAGCTGGTCCAGCTGTGTGTGGGGAGCATCAGCAGATCCCCTTCCCAAGCCCACCCCTGCAGGGACCCCCACCTCCCACATCTGCAGCTCACCTCAGCCGCCAGCTTCTTCATGTAGGGGTCCAGCTGGTGCAGCAGGTTGTGGCCCTGCTGGAAGAAGCTGTACTGGGCATGCATGAAGGACAGCATCTGCAGGGACAGACAGGCTGGGTGAGGACTGGCTCCCACCACCTAGGCCACACTGAAGCCACTGCCCTTCAGGGACTCACAGAATCCAAGATCTCAAACTTCTTCTTGGCCTGGAGGACATTGATCTGCAAGAGGAGGTGCCAAGGTGAGGCCTCAGCGGGGCCGGAGCCCAGGCGCCCGCCCGGCCCGGCCGGCCCGCCACTGGCCTTTTGTGGCTCTGATACCTACCCCAGGTCATCTCAACTCTGCTCCATACCAGAGTCACAACCCCATGGTCCAGGAGTCCTTTCCCATGTCCAGAGCTAAGGTCCCATCTAGGCAATGCCAGGATATGTTTTCTTTCTTTCTTTCTTTCTTTCTTTCTTTCTTTCTTTCTTTCTTTCTTTCTTTCTTTCTTCTTTCTCTTTCTTTCTTTCCTTCCTTCCTTCCTTTCTCTCTTTCTTTCCTTCCTGTTTCTGGTACTGGGGACTGAACTCAGGACCTCAAGTGCTCACTTGGCTTTTTCACTCAAGGCTGGCACGCTGCTGCTTGAGCCACACCCTCACTTCCAGTGCCTCTCAGATCAAGGTCGAAGCCTCTGCCCGCTTCTCACCCCACTCTAGGCCCTGGCCCGTCACACCAGCTCCCACCATGCCCACAGCTGTGTCCACAGCCCCTGGCTGACCTGCAGCACGTAGTCCAGGGCTAGGTGACGGAAGCACTTCCGGGTGAGGGTCAGGGCACCGGTGGCCTCCTCCACCTCATGGGGCCGGTGCCTTGGGGCCTGTGCGTTCCTCACCAAAGAGAGTTCCATGTCCTCTCGCACCTTGTCAAACTGTTTCTTCGTCTCTTTGAACTTCCGTACATCCCTGCGTGCCAGTGAGTGCAGAGCAGGACTTGGAGGATGCGCAGATATCCGGCTTGCCTCGCTGTCTGCTCCTGGGCAGGGTCTCTTTTCCTTGACTCCCTGTTCCCGCCCCACCCACCCCTGCAACCCCTCTCCCAGTCCCCCTGACTTCACCTTACTTTCTCCATTAATCCAGCCCAGGCCCCAGCCCCACCCCCAACTTCAGACCTATGTGTCCAATAGCCACCTGACACAGGTAGGGTATGTACCTCACCACACAAGGGTGCCGGGCTGGAACTGTCCTCATCCACCCGTTCCTGTCCCTTCCCCCAGTGCTTACCCTTGCCAACCCCCTACAGCCTGGGGCTTGGCCAAGGGCCACCTGGACAGGCCCCTCCCCTACGCTGGAGAAGGAAGAGGCCTCCCACATCGTCCCCCGGTACCCGGGTACAGGGGCCTGGGGGTGCTGCAGGGGTTCAGGCTGCTCACTCTTTGACGAAGTTGTGGAGCTGCTGCCGCACAGACCTCTGGGCCTGGTCAAACAGGACCTGGGACAGAGGCAGGGAGGGGTCTCTTGGGTCCCCACGGGCTCTCAAGGCAAAGCCCTGTCCATCTACACTCCTAGCTGGGCATTATGGGAGCGGTGTTCAGTCCTGCCCAGACCCAGCTCCCTGCAGAGAACATGCCGCCATGGCTTGTCTCGCACTTGGAGCCAGCCTCTTGGGGCCAGGGTAGTTCCCATCCTGGGTAGTGCCCAGGGCCAACAACTGTGGCCATCTGCTCATCTGGCCCTTGGCCAGCCGAGGGCCAATGCCACCAGATACTCTTGTACAGCTCCACCTCCAAGTGTCCAAGAGGGCCGTACACTCAGGCCACCTCCAGACTGCCTGCCCTGTGGGGCAACAGCAGCAGACCAGGTCAGGGAGGGGGCTAGTGCAGGCCCGGCTGGGGAGTGGGGAGTGCTGAGGGGTTTCTCTGCAGCACTCAGAATCAGACCCCCTGCAGGAAGGAGGGCTGGCCGGGCGGGACTGGCAGGCTGCCAGGTGGAGCCTCACTGATCTAGTTTATTTCTGCACTTCCTCACAAGGGTGGGGCCCATGTTTAGTCTGGGGCTCCGGTTCCAGGCTGTGCCCCCCAATGCCTTAGCCTGCCCTGTGTGTCCATTCACTTTGGTGCTGGGATCCTACAGCATGGACCCCTCTCTACCCCACAGACTGGGGGAGCAGAGTGGCCTTCCCTGCTGGCTGCTGCCATCGCCAGGCCCTGAGAGGAGGCCAGCTCTTCTCCAGACTGGGCAGAGCGCTCTGGGCCATGGGGAAGCTCAGAAGGGAGCGGGGAGCCCATGCCTGACGGGGCTTACCGTGTGGTAGTTCACCATCTCCTGCAGGCTGTCTCCGAACCTCTGCAGACATTCCTGGGGAAGTAGGGAAGGCATGCTGAGATGGCAGTGCCAGCAGGGCAGCAGGCCGGGTGGCTGGCATTCCCACGGGACCCACCAGCACCCTCCCTGCCCAGGGGACACAGAGCCGCACCTGGGGAAGAGCACAGATGCCCACGGGTTCCCAGGACCGAGCGTCCTCCGGAGCTGCCTCCCTTTCCCTACGCCCACATGGAGGTCACGAGCCAATGGCCCCTCACCGAAATGACGGCGTCGCCCTGGCACTGCTGGGACAGGTCTCGGATGCCACTCACAAAGAGCCTGTTGGTGGCGACATAGGCCTTGCCGGCCTCAATCATACCACTGCACAGCTTGACCAGCTGTGAAGGGAAGGAGGGGGCGGGGAAGGGTCAGGGGCTGCAGTTCACACCCACTCAATGCCAGGCCTCAGAGAATGTGGAGACCAGGCTAAGGGCAGCCCGAGCTGACTCAGGACACATCTACACCCCTGTGGCCAGCAGAGGACTTTCTACAGGCCCAGAACTCGCTCCTCAGAGCAAGAGGCAGGCAGGAGAGGGGGCAAGGGTCCCAGGCTAGAGGGCTCTCTACATGAGCTCAGGGACACTGGCTTCCTGCTTCCCTCAACTGTGACACCTGCCCCCCCCCCTTGGCCTCTAACCAGTCACACAAAGCACGGCCCCAGCAACTGTTCCCTTCAGCCACCAGCGGTGGTCAGCTACCTGGGTGAAATGGGACTGGGACCGACTGCGTCCTGGTGGGGTGGGACCCAGGACCGACTGCGTCCTGGTGGGGTGGGACCCGGGGCCGACTGCGTCCTGGTGGGGTGGGACCCAGGACCGACTGCGTCCTGGTGGGGTGGGACCCGGGACCGACTGCGTCCTGGTGGGGTGGGACCCGGGACCGACTGCGTCCTGGTGGGGTGGGACCCGGGGCCGACTGCGTCCTGGTGGGGTGGGACTCAGGACCGACTGCGTCCTGGTGGGGTGGGACCCGGGACCGACTGCGTCCTGGTGGGGTGGGACCCGGGACCGACTGCGTCCTGGTGGGGTGGGACCCAGGACCGACTGCGTCCTGGTGGGGTGGGACTCGGGGCCGACTGCGTCCTGGTGGGGTGGGACTCGGGACCAACTGCACCTGGTGGGGTGGGACTCAGGACCGGACGGCCGACTGCGTCCTGGTGGGGTGGGACTCGGGACCGACTGCGTCCTGGTGGGGTGGGACTCGGGACCGACTGTGTCCTGGTGGGGTGGGACTCAGGACCGACTGCGTCCTGGTGGGGTGGGACTCAGGACCGACTGCGTCCTGGTGGGGTGGGACTCGGGGGCCGACTGTGTCCTGGTGGGGTGGGACCCGGGGCCGACTGCGTCCTGGTGGGGTGGGACCCGGGACCGACTGCGTCCTGGTGGGGTGGGACCCGGGGCCGACTGCGTCCTGGTGGGATGGGACTCGGGGGCCGACTGTGTCCTGGTGGGGTGGGACTCAGGACCGACTGCGTCCTGGTGGGATGGGACTCAGGACCGACTGCGTCCTGGTGGGGTGGGACTCAGGACCGACTGCGTCCTGGTGGGGTGGGACCCGGGGCCGACTGTGTCCTGGTGGGGTGGGACTCGGGACCGACTGCGTCCTGGTGGGGTGGGACCCGGGGCCGACTGTGTCCTGGTGGGGTGGGCTCGGGGCCGACTGCATCCTGGTGGGGTGGGACCCGGGACCGACTGCGTCCTGGTGGGGTGGGACTCGGGACCGACTGCGTCCTGGTGGGGTGGGACCCGGGGGCCGACTGTGTCCTGGTGGGGTGGGACCCGGGGGCCGACTGCGTCCTGGTGGGGTGGGACTCGGGACCGACTGCGTCCTGGTGGGACTCAGGACCGACTGCGTCCTGGTGGGGTGGGACTCGGGGCCGACTGTGTCCTGGTGGGGTGGGACCCGGGGGCCGACTGTGTCCTGGTGGGGTGGGACCCAGGGCCGACTGTGTTCTGTGGCCCTTGGATCACATGGGGTAGGACACCAGTAGGGGAACATGGTGCCAACCCAGGCGCTGTGCATGGCACGTGTGTTGACACAGCCAGGTGGGTGAGTGCTGATAGAAAGTCGGGCTATTAGCCATCCTAAGTCTAGTCTGGGAATGGGGCAGACAAGACAATGATGAACCCTCGGCTGCCCCGCCCCCCAGCCTGCCCTGACCTTGTCCAGTTTGGCCTCGATCTCCACCACATCGGTTTCTACCTCATCGATGGTCGCCCTGCAACAAGAATGGTTGTTGGGTGGACCAGCTACGCTGGTCGGTCAGGCCTAGAGCCTCCTCTCCCCTTGCGTTCTCAGAGAGGCTCTGCTGTTGGCTGGGATCTCCAGGAAGTAGGAAGGAGACCCAAACACCCTGCCTGGAGGCCATGACTGAAACCACCCAGACAGCCTGAGACCGGCACCCCCCAGGCAGGGGGTGGTGGTGGTGGAGCACACCCCAGGGAGGGGTCACACCCCAGGCAGAGGGGGTGGGGGCCATGTCAGCTGAGACCCTTCTGGGCTCTGACTACTGCAGTCTAAGAACAGACCTCAGCCCCTGCGCACAGCAGGGGGCCAGAGCCCCCGGTACCCAGGGCAGTTACAGCATCTGTCACCTCCCTCTCTCTAGATGAACGTTGACCCAGAAGACCCCACCTAGACCCCCCTGGCCCCTGAAGGTCTGCCCTTCACCCCTCCTCCTAATGCAGCCTGCCATGGCCTGACGCAGTGAACCCTGGAATAGACCTGGCGTGAGCCATCAGGTAACGGACCACCAGGCTCCAAAACAGTGAGAGGCTGTCCTAGACTGGCAACAGGCACAATGCACTGTGGAGAGAAGAGATGGCTAGGCTTCCTCAGAACACACCCCCTCCAGGCCAGCCTGACAATGGGGCTGCCTTGGAGAGGGAAGAGTTATTGATGACATCACCAGAAGCCAGGAGAATCCCCGGAAGCCAGAGGCAGATGGAGCAAGCACGTGACCCCCTTATTCTGCCAACAGGAAGTCAGGAAACAGGGACAGGCTCCACACACACACACAGACACAGACACAGACACAGACACACACACACACACACACACACACCCTGTACAATTAGCTCAGCTGGTGAGCTGAGTCCATCTGTCTGAAGGAGTATGAGGGCCCCTGGGAATGGGTGCAGGCCTCTAGAGATAAGTCTGGGGGGACAGTGAGGAGAGGCCACAAGACCTAGCAGTTCCTCACCGCCCCATCCCTGTGTGGGAAGGGGGAGGGCCTGTAGTTACATGAGACCACAGTGTATATTTGCTTTGGTGTTGGTCCTAGTGCTTGAACTCAGGGCCTGGATGCTGTCTCTGTGCTTTGTCTGCTCTGCCACTTGAGCCAGCTCCACTTCTGGCATTTTTGGTGGCTAACAAGAGTTTCAAGGACTTTCTGGCCCCAGCTGGCTTTAACCTGTAATCCCCAGATCTCAGCCTCCTGGATAGCTAGGAACACAGGTGTGAGCCACCAGAGCCCAGTTGCTTTCTTTAATTAGGATCTGGACGGAATTGGCAAGGCTGTCCAAGCTGGGGACCTTCAAGAGTCCTGGATGTGTGCCCTCCCTGCTAGGACGTGAACTCTCTAGACAGCCCCCACCTGTTTTGAGGGACTAAGGGGTCCCTGGGCTCTGGAACAGGGGGGCAGGGACACAGAGTTGCAGCATCTGTTGGGACCACTGCTGGCCCATGCTCACAGGGTGCCATCCCAGCCTGCCCTGCTTAGGAGAAATGCCCGTCACCTAGGGTCCTAGCCCAGACCACTTGCAGGTAGCTACCACAGCTGTCGGAGACCCTCCACCTAGGGGAGTAAGTGTAGGGACGTCTTGGCTCTCTGAACAGGCTGGGCAGCTCTGACAGCCTGCAGGAGAGCTGCCGCCCCTGCCTGGCTGGAAAGCCGGGGCCTGAGAGGTAGCGAGGGCAGGGTGGCACCAGAGCTGGCACCTGTGCTCCCTGGGGCAGAGTGGGTGTGGAGCAGAGCACAGAGGGCTCGCACGCACGCACCCACCCCAGTGGGGAATGGGAAGCCTCCACAGGGCCCTGGGATTGCCGGGGCCGAATACAGGGTGGGAGGGTCCCCTTCAAGGCTGTGACTCAGCATCTGAAGCCCCACCCAGGGAAGGGCCCTCCGAGGAGGCTAGGCAGCCCCATCCCTAGCGCCTCCCCTCCCCCCCAGCAGTTCTGGGGCTCTGAGGCATTCCCGAGGTGGTCACAACCCCTCCCTGCGTAGGACCCCTCCCATCCCAGGCCCATGTCCACAGCCTCCTATGAGCCCTGGCCAGGGGCTCCAAGGCCAGGCCAGGTGACAACCTCAGTGACACCTGAGAGAGTTGGCAGGGGACCTCAAAACCCTTCCAACCAGCACCTGCCCCAGACCACCAAGCGGTGTCCCTGGCCCAAGGCCATGTCTGGGCAGTTCACGTCAGCCTTGGCCTGGTCCTTGGTGCCGCCTTCCCAGGGTACCTCTCCCACGGCAGCCCCACAGGTCCACCCGGCTGGCTGTGGAAGGGAGGCCAATGGGGTTTGGCTGGCAGCGCCCAGACCCTCAGCAAAGGAGGAGGAGCCGAAGCTGCCAGGGAGGGCCAGGGCCCAGACCAAGTCCCTGGCGCAGACCTCTGGCCTCATCCCTGCGAGCAGGCTGGGATGGCAGGGCTCCCGGGGCGCCTTCTCCAAATCACAAAAGGCGTCTGGAGACCTCTAACAGAAGACCCCCAGCGCCCGGCCCAGGCCGCGGAGCCATTGCTGGGGGTGACCCTGACCTGCCCAGCCCCAGACTCCTGGAGGCTTCCTTGCTGCTTCCCCGTGGTTTTGCAAGGGGCTGGCTCCAGGACTGCTAGAGCAGCCTCGAGATCTCCCGTTCTCAAGCATGAACGACCAAGCACACGCGTGCAGAGGAATGACACGCTCATACACAAACATGCGTCGGCCACGGCTCGGTGTGTGCCTCCAGGGGCAGGCACGCGAACGGCCCCTGGACCCGGCATGTGCCTAGCAGCGTGCCAGCGCGCCCAGGCCCGCAGGCCGCACCGCAGG
>NW_012267238.1:25421-25908 GCF_000151885.1 Dipodomys ordii | reverse complement strand
CGTCGCCCAAGTCCGCCCCGCCCCGCGCCGCCCCTGTCACCGCCGGGGAGCGTCGCCCCGCCTGCCGCCACTGCCCCGGAGAGCTCCGGGCTGCGGGCCGTACTTTAGGACCGGGAGGGCCCGGCTCCGCCTGCTCCGACCAGGACAACGGTTGCGTAACTCCGGGCGAACGCGAACCTCTTTTGTGGTGGGCTCGACCAGAACGGACTCTCGGGGGGGAAGGACAGCGAGGAGCAAGGGCGCACGGACGACGGGGCGAGGGAAGGAGCCGCACGCGGACCGGGGGTCGCGGAGAGCCCTGGCCGAGCCCAGCCATCGGCTTGGGGCCCATTCGCTGGACAGAGGAAAGCACTTTGCACCCGCTCCCTAAGCCTGGTCTCGCCCAGGTTCCGCCTCCCTCGGCGAGGTGGGGGGGGGAGAGAGTGAGGAGGTGGGGCGAGCGCGCAGGCGCGGGGCTCCACACACACACACAGACACAGACACAGAC
>NW_012267238.1:20251-24315 GCF_000151885.1 Dipodomys ordii | reverse complement strand
GGTCAGGGGGGACTCAGGAGGGTCAGCGGGGGTCAGAGGAGACTCAGGAGAGTCAGCAGGGGTCAGGGGGGACTCAGGAGGGTCAGCGGGGGTCATGGGGACTCAGGAGGGTCAGCGGGGGTCAGGGGGACTCAGGAGGGTCAGCGGGGGTGAGGGGGGACTCAGGAGGGTCAGGCGGGACTCAAGAGGATCAGCAGGGGTCATGGGGACTCAGGGTCAATGGGGATCAGGGGGACTCAGGAGGGTCAGCGGGGATCACGGGGACTCAGAAGGGTCAATGGGGGTCAGGGGACTCAGGAGGGTCAGCGGGGCATCAGGCGGGACTCAGGAGGGTCAGCGGGGGTCATGGGGACTCAGAAGGGTCAATGGAGGTCAGGAGGATTCAGGAGGGTCAGTGGGGGTCATGGGGATTCAAGGGTCAGCGGGGGAAGGTCGAGACTCAGGAGGGTCAGTGGGGTCAGGCAGGACTCAGGAGGGTCAGCGGGAGTCAGGGGGACTCAGGAGGGTCAGCAGGCAGTCACGGGGGACTCAGGAGGGTCAGTGGGGACTCGAGGGTTAATGGGGATCAGGTAGGACTCGAGGGTCAGTTGGGAAGGGTCAGCAGGGGAGGGTCAGAGGAGACTCAGGAGGGTCAGTGGGGGTCAGGCAGGACTCAGGAGGGTCTGCAAGGAGTCAGGAGGATCAGTGGGGGTCAGGCAGGACTCAGGAGGGTCAGTAGGGGAGGGCCAGTGGGGACTCAGGAGGGTCAGTAGGGGAGGGCCAGTGGGGACTCAGGAGGGTCAGTGGTGGTCAGGCGGGACTCAGAAGGGTCAGTAGGGACTCAGGAGGGTCAGCAGGGGTCAGAGGGGACTCAGGAGGGTCAGCAGGGGTCAGGGGGGACTCAGGAGGGTCAGTGGGGGTCATGGGGACTCAGGAGGGTCAGCAGGGGTCAGGGGGGACTCAGTAGGTTCAGCGGGGGTGAGGGGGGACTCAGGAGGGTCAGCAGGGGAGGGTCAGCAGGGGACTCAGGAGGGTCAGCAGGGGTCATGGGGACTCAGGAGTCAGCGGGAGTCATGGGGACTCAGAAAGGTCAATGGGGGTCAGGGGACTCAGGAGGGCCAGTGGTGGTCAGGTGGGACTCAGAAGGGTCAGTAGGGGAGGGTCAGGTGGGACTCAGGAGGGTCAGCAAGGGTCAGAGGGGACTCAGGAGGGTCTGCAGGGGTCAGCGGAGTAGGTTGGTCAAATCTTAAAAGTCCACGCCCTGAGCAAGAGGACATCCATTGTGGCTCAGGCCAGCAGTCTGGCCTCAGTCCTTGGCCTAGGCCCTCAACAGGCACCTGAAGCACCTATGTATCAGGTGAGCAGGGGAATATGCCCTGTCTTGGCCCTCTTGTGACTTGGAGGCCAGGAGATACCAGATCCCCTCTGGACAGATGGGAGGCAGAGCTCCTTGGTGAAGCCAGATCTCCCTCAATGCTTGCCAGGCAGCCTCCTCCAGACCATGCCAGTGCTGCCTGTGTCTGATCAAAACCTACACTGGGCTCTGCAAGCGAAGGATAGTGTTGGAGTGAACCAGGAGGCTCACAGCCCCACTGCCTCCCCGCAGCTGCCCATGCCGAAGGCTCCCAGCTGCAAGCCCAGGAGCTCGCTCAGTGTGCACCCCGTCCAGCCAGCCATACAAGAGTAGGTAAGCCACTGATGCTGGGCTGGAGGCTGTGGCTGGGCCCAGGGAGCCAGGACTTGGCAGTGGTGGAAGGCTGGCAGCCGGTGTGGGCCCAAATCCCATGCGTCTCTGGCTTCGCGCTCCCCAACCCAGGATTAAAAGCAGAGATAGATTGCAGCTTTTCTCCTGAGGATCCCTTCTCTGCTTGAGAGCTCTGCAGTTGGCAGGTGATACTTTGGCAGCCACTACAAGGTTTCACTGGGGCTAGTGAGTTCTGCTGGCCACCCCCTATGCCCAGCAGGCCTCTTGCCATGCAGCTGACCTTCCCAGTAGGACCTATCTCGAGGTGGGACTCGTGACTGGTGAGGCATCCCCTCCTCTAAGTGCCTGCTGTGTCCCTCATTACCAACTCACATCTACATGGGCCCAGGGAAGGCTGCGTGACCAGGTGCCCACTGGTGCTCCGACTTCACTTGCACAGGCTACTGGTGCATTTGACACCTGCCCACGACTCAGGAAGTGCTGGCTGGCAGAGGACCTCTAGGTGCACAAGCCTTGGGGTCACCAGTCCTCATCCTGCCAGCCTCCTTTTTAGAGACCACACCGCAGGCCAGGGAGCTGGAGTGGCTTGTACCCTGGATGTCACAGGTATCTGTGTCCCCAGGAAGCTGTGCTTCTGGGCTCCTGTGGGGACGTAAGCAGGAATCTGAACGACAGCTGTGCTGGTGACTGCTGCTGAGACCCGGGGCAGGCACCGGGCCCTCACAGCGCCAGCTCCTCTCATCCCCGAGGCAGAGCCAGTGAGTGCCTTCAGGCCCTGGTGGTGGACGTGGGACAGGGCAGGTCCTCTAAGACGGGGTCCGAGCTGAGGGGCACGTGACAGCAGCCAAAGCCGCCACATCATCCTGCTGCCTGGGAATCCAAGCAGCTAGGGACAAAGGTAGGGCCCCAGGAGCATGCTGTGTTGGCCAAAGGATTTCTGGCTAAGGTTTTGTGACCAAAGCATGGTGGCCTAAACTAAGCTGCCCCTCCTCAGATGGCCAGTGATACCTCAGTGTGGAGGCTGAGTTCTGCAGACGGCAGTTTTGGGGAGGGGCTCCGTGCTGACCCCCAGCCCCCCCAGGCTGACCCAGTTCTACCCACAGATCCTCCACACACTTGCGGCCATGTCTGCTGGACCTTGTCAGACACTCACTGCCCTCAGAGCAGAGCACATCCACAGGAGGCTGTGGCCACCACCTACGCCGTCTGCCGCCCAGCACGCCCTTCCTGTAGCTGAGTGAGGAGCAGGAAGCGTGTGAGGACCTAAGTGGTCCCCCCCCCATCTTCTGAGCTTGAGAGTGAGAATAAAAGACAAGGCCCAAGAGGCCTATTTATTACTTCAGCCAAAAATGTTCTTCAGGCTGGCCCAGGGCTCTGTGCGTGTTCCTGGGGCGGCACCTGCAGCCTAGCCACGGGTCCACACTCCCGGGTACCCACAGCCCTGGCGTGGAAGCTGAGGTGTTCATATGGGGCAGGGGCAGCAGGCCTGGGCGGCGCGTCAGCTGGGGGCTTGGGGGAGGCCCTTCTTGAGGAGGGCTGTGAGGAAGCTCCCCAGCTCCTCGTCCTGCAGGAGAGGAGAACACATCGTTGCCAAGGAAGGAGACCCCCCTCTCCCAGGCCTGTGAGCACCCCACCCCCTCTACCTGATAGGTCCAAGAGACGAGCAGCACTTTGGTGCCCGGGTCCTCAGAGTGGGCGGCAGCCTGGATGAGGATGGACTCCACTGTCACCGAGCCATCAGGGAGGTGCTGCACACAGTGGTCTTTCAGGGTGCTGTGGGGAGGCGCAATGAGACCCGGCTTCCCTGGCCTTCCCACGGAGGGGGGCGGGAAGCGGGGCGCACCTTTTCAGGTGGCTGTAGACACGAAGGGCTGTCTCCTGCTCTTTGCGGGTATCCTGCAGGTGCACCCGGCAGGTGAAGCGCAGCTGGTGCTCAGCCAGACCCAGCTCCTTGAGGGCTTGTTCTGAGGACACCAGACGGAGATTCTGTGGGGACAGGGAGAGGTCAGGGAGGGAGCAGGGCAAGCCCACCCCCACCACTACCACATACGCACGCTGTCTTTCATGATCAGAGTGCCATGCAGAAGCCGTGGCTTTTTGGTCTCAGGGAGCAGCCCTGTGGGGGAACAGGGCAGCACTGTCAACACAGGCCCCCAGACCCCTGCCACCCCGCCCAGTGCCCACTGACCCCAGACCCCTGCCACCCCGCCCAGTGCCCACTGACCCCCAGACCCGTCACCCCACCCTGTGCCCGCTGACCCCCAGACCCGTCACCCCACCCAGTGCCCGCTGACCCCAGACCCCTGCCACTCCACCCAGTGCCCGCTGACCCCAGACCCGTCACCCCACCCAGTGCCCGCTGACCCCAGACCCCTGCCAC
>NW_012267238.1:19506-19840 GCF_000151885.1 Dipodomys ordii | reverse complement strand
AGACCCGTCACCCCACCCAGTGCCCGCTGACCCCAGACCCGTCACCCCACCCAGTGCCCGCTGATCCCAGACCCCTGCCACCCCATCCAGTGCCACCGGTCCCATACCCTGAGCCATCTCCCGCTTCAGCAGCCCCAGGGAAATGCCCACGGGGATATTGGGGCTGGTGGGTAGTGTCACCGTCTCGCCATTAGCTGGCATGTAGCAGCTGACGCCTAGAGAGAGAGCAGTATGACAAGGAAGTCACCGCAGAGGCCCCACCCCTCCCTCCGGCACTCAAGAGGCCCCGCCCCCTCCGGCACTCACGGAACTCCGCAGAGGCCCCGCCCCCTCC
>NW_012267238.1:18557-18965 GCF_000151885.1 Dipodomys ordii | reverse complement strand
TCCTGCTCGATCTTCTGTCTCAGGAACTCCATCTTCTTGGCCTCACCATGCACCAGCAGCACGTTCTCTGGCTCTGCCTGTCCCACCAGCTGCATGATGCCCTTGGCGTCCGCGTGGGCGCTGAATGACATGTACTCCACCTGCATCTTCACCTCCAGCTGCAGCAGCGCGGTTTAAACACACTCAGCACTAGCGGGGCCGGGAGGGGGTCCCTGCCAACCCAGGGCAGAGGGGACTCACCACCTGCCGTCCCTCCATCTCCAGCTTGCGCTGCCCACTGAGGATCTTGTGGCCCACAGTGCCCTGCACACAGTAGCCAGGCATGATGACCTACGGGGAGGGGGAGGCTCAGCTGCGTGGCCATCCCCTCTCCCACCCCCGCCCCAGCACATCCACGGCGCTACATTG
>NW_012267238.1:4642-17961 GCF_000151885.1 Dipodomys ordii | reverse complement strand
ACACACACACACACACACACACACACACACACACACACACACACACACACACACACACCCTGATCCACGGGCTCCCAAGGCTGTGGGAACCCATAGTCGCGTCTCCGCCCACCCACAGACCTCCTGCGATCTTGGGGCCCAGATCCCTTACCATGTTTTTCTCATTTCCTGCCCACTTCCGGAAGATCTGCAGGGACTGGCCAGCATGCAGCATCCCTGGTGTGGCAAACACAACCTGCGGGCAGGTATGGGGTCAGGGCGGCAGATCGTGGCCCGAGCCCTGCCACAGGACCCAGCCGACCCCTACCTTTCTCCCAGAGACCTGAGCGGGGATCTTCACATGCCCCACCAGGGCCTCACCATGGGACCCGGGTTGTCAGCAAATGCCCGGTCAAAGGCCTTAATGTGTTTAAACTCGAACATGTTCCTCTGAACGAAGGTCTTCCTGATCTTCTGGTTGGTCCAGGTGATGAACAGCTTGTAGTAGTGGTTGGCCTTCTCCGTGAGCCCCGTGGAGAAGTAGATGGGCACCTTCAGGTTCATGCGTTCCCTGTGCACAGAGCCCAGTCAGCGCAGAGGCCACAGTGCAGGACACCATCAGGTCACCTGGAATATGATCTCCAACCCCCAACCACAGACCTGAACCCTCAGTCTGTGTCCTATAAACACTGGGGCTCGCACCAGCCCGGAGCGCTGTGAGGAGGCTTGGTGGGGCCAGCGACCCAACACAGCCGACTACTAGTGCTGATGTGACGGCGCAGCCTCAGACCCGTGGCTGGACCTCCCTGGCCAGCAAGGCAGCCAACAGGGCCACCACCGCCGCACCCATGATGGCCAGTAGTAACCCATCAGCTCTCGCACCTCTTCCACCGCCCCTCAGGGAAGGCCTTGTGCCAGCACTCACCAGAAGGTCTCCAGCAGGATGCAGAGCTCCTGTGCCCGGCCCAGTGCAAACACAGGAATCAGTACCTAAGAGCAGGTAAGGCTGACTCAAGTGGGGGCCTCTGGCCATGCCACTCAACCCTGGACACCACAGGCAGCAGACTGCTTGCTGGTCCCATCTTTGTGGGCAGCAGCTACTATGAAGACTGTGTCTGCTGGTGAGTTTGAGAGCCAGGGACATCACCTGCCAAGAAAGCTCACCAGGCTTCCCCTGGGGAAGTTCTACTCTCAGACCCAAGAAGACACCAGGGAAGCACAGGAGTGCTCCATGACCCTTACGGATCTGAGATGCACGGGGCCCGCAAACACCTAAGGAGTCCTTAGTCTTTCTCCTCAGAGCCAAGCTAACAGCACCAGCACCCCCAGGCACCCTGACCGCCCAGGGCAGAAACCCCAGGGCTGGCCCGCAGCTGCTACCTTTCCACCACGCTCCACAGTCTCATGGACTTTCTTTAGGAAGTCCCGCTCTCGGCAGCGCTTGGAGTCCCGGATGGTTGTGGCGTATGTGGACTCTGTGATGAGCAGGTTTGGCCGGCACCTGTCAATCCATGCAGCCCTGGAACAGAGGTGGGCACAGCCGTGGTGGGAGTGCCCATGGCTGCACAACCAGGCCTGACAAAGTGGGTCCTAGGCCTGTTCATAGTCACCTTCCTGTCAGACACTACAGTACATCCTAGAGGGGGCGGTCCCGGGAGTGGCGCTCTTAGCCTGGACCTGTGCCTGCCGCTGAGCTGTGAGGAGGGGCACTGGACAGCACCGCCTGCTCAGGGTCTACCACTGGCACACCTCACAGGCCTGCAGGCTTGAGGGGAAAACACAATGAAGACTGAGCCCTACTTACCCCAAATGCCGGTCTGGGGTCATGTTATAATCTCCCTGGCAAAGAAAGTAACAGTCAAGAGAGCACCTCTGCTACTGACGGCTTGGCCCAAGCCCCAAGCCCTTCCACTGACCGTGTACACCACAGACTCGGAGCCCACTTTGATCTGGAACATGGCCGCCCCCAGCACATGGCCTGCATAGTAGGCCTTGATTTCAAGTTCGTCATCCACCTGCAGAGGAGAACATGCACTCAGGCCTGCAGAGCACGGGCAGGGTCGGGGCAATGCGACCAGACGGGTCATCCAAGCCACCCATCCATGCCTGTTTCCCACGTGGTGTCCAGGATTCAACCAAAAGCAATCACAGAGGAGAAGCAATGTGGACAGAAAAGCAGAGAGAAGATAAATATCTAAGGTTCTAAAACCAGAGTTTCCAGATACAGCCTTTTTTTGTTGGTTATGGGCCCTGAACTCTGGGCCTAGGCGCTGTCCCTCAGCAATTCACCTCAAGGCTAGCGCTCTACCACTTGAGCCACAGCACCACTTCTGGATTTTTCTGCTTATATAGTGCTGAGGAATCAAACCCAGGGCCCCATGCATGTGAGGCAAGTACTCTACCAGTGAGCCACCTTCCCATCCCTCCAGATAGAACTTTAAGAAGCCTGTGAAGAGCTGAGTACCAGTGGCTCACACCTGTAATCCTACCTACTCAGGAGGCTGATATGAAGGAGGACTGCGGCTCAAAGCCAGCCTGGGCAGAGAAGCCCATGAGATTTTTTTTTTCTGGTGTTGGTCGTGGGGCTTGAACTTGGCCTGGCACTGTCCCTCAGCTCTTCAGCTCAAGGCTAACACTCTACCACTTGAACCACAGCGCCACTTCCAGTTTTCTGGTGGTTTATTGGAGCTAAGAGTCTCATGGTCTCTCCTGCCTGAGCTGGCTTTGAACTGTGATCTTCAGATCTCAGCCTCCTGAGTAGCTAGGATTACAGGCGTAAGCCACCGGCGCCAAGCCACCAGCGCCTGGCCTACCCAAGAGATTCTTATCTTCAATAAACTATTCAGAAAAGGCTGGAAGTAGCACTGTGACCCAAATGTTAGAGCGCTAGCCTTGAGCACAAAGAGGCTCAGGGACAGCACCCAGGACCAGCAAAAAAAAAAAAAAAAAAAAAAACACCTTGTGAAAATGTCAGGAAGTAAATAAATGTGGCAGGCAGGACAGGCTCACACCTATAGTCCTAGCTACTTAGCAGGTTGAGATAGGAGGGTCACAGTTGAAGTGGGCATACACATCCAAGAGACTCTTATCTGTAACCAGCAAAGAGCTAAAAGCAGAGTTGTGGCCCAAGTGGCAGAGTGCCAGCCCTTGAGCAAAAGAACTATGGGACACGCCAGGCCCTTGAGTTCAAGCCCCACTACTGGCTAAGTAAGTAAATCCAAAAAGAACAATTAAAAAAAACAAAAAACAGAAACAGGGCTGTGAAGGTGGCTCAGTGGTAGAGCGCTTGCCTTGCATGCATGAGGCCCTGAGTTCGATTCCTCAGCACCACGTAAGCAGAAAAAGCCAGAAGTGGCGCTGTGGCTCAAGTAGTAGAGCGCTAGTCTTAAGCTGAAGAGCTGAGGGACAGCGCCCAGGCCCAGAGTTAAGGCACCACAACCGACAAAAAAAGAAAATGAAAAAGAAAGAAACAGACAAAACAAATAGGAAGAAAATAGCAAAGTGATACAGCTAAACCCAAAGTAATCTTACTAGATATAGAATCTAACAGCATTAGATGGTAAAAGTACCATTTAAAAATAGGTTTATTGGGTTGTGGTTTCAAAAGAAAACTACCTGCCGCTCAAAAGAACATTTAAAATATAACTCAGAAGCCGGGCACAGGTGGCTCACGCCTGTAATCCTAGCTACTCAGGAGGCTGAGATCTGAGAATTGTGGTTCAAAGCCAGCCCAGGCAGGAAAGTCTGTGAGATTTCTATCTCTAATTAACTACCAGAAAACTGGAAGTGGCACTGTGGCTCAGAGTGGTAGAGTGCTAGTGCAAAAGAACTCAGGGACAGTGCCCAGGCTGAGTTCAAGCCAAATGGCTGAAAAAAATAAAATAAAATAAAAAATTAAGAAGAGTACCAATGTACAATAAGAAATGTACTCATAGCTGGCACCAGTGGCTTACACCTGTCATCCTAGCTACTCAGGAGGCTGAGATCTGATGATCGCGGTTCAACGCCAGCCCGGGCAGAAAAGTCCGTGAGACTCTTATCTCCAATGAACCACCAGAAAAACGGAAGTGGTGCTGTGGCTCAAGTGGTAGAGTGTTAGCCTTGAGCTGAAGAGCTGAGGGACAGCGCCCAGGCCCAGAGCTCAAGCCCCACGACTGACAAAAAAAAAAAAAGATTATTGTCAAGGTGATGTACAGAAGGGTTAGTTACATATGTAAGGTAATGAGTACATTTCTTTTTTTCTTTTTTTTTTCTTTTTTGGTGGGTCATGGCGCTTGAACCTTGGGCCTGGGCGCTGTCCCTCAGCTCTTCAGCTCAATGTGAGCGCTCTACCACTTGAGCCATAGCGCCACTTCTGGTTTTCTGGTGGTTAAGTGTGGATAAGAGTCTCACAGACTTTCTTGCCCGGGCTGCTTTGAACCGCAATCCTCAGATCTCAGCCTCCTGAGTAGCTAGGATTACAGGCGTGAGCCACCAGTACCCAGTGACAATAAAATTAAATAAGTAAATAATAATGCAGAAAGGTTAGAATTTTTAAAATGAGAAAAGATAACACTATGAAAATACTCGCCAAAGGTGGGTGGGCCACATAGCATGGCTCATGCCTACAATTTTAGCTACTCAGTAGGCTAAGATCTGAGGATCATGGTTCGAAGCCAAACCAGACAGTAAAGTCCATGAGATTCTTACCTCCAATTAGCTATCAAAAATGCCAGAAATGGAGCTGTGGCTCTAAAGCACTAGTATTGAGCAAAAAAGTTTAGGGACAGCATCCTGGCCCTGAGTTCAAGTCCCAGAACCAACACACACACACACACACACACGCATACACGCATGCACGCATGCACGCATGCACGCGCACACACACACACACACACACACACACACACACACACATTGGTGGGATCTGATCTAACTATATTAGCTGAAAAGTAGCCTTTAAGATTTTTAGAAAGCATTATTTAAGATAAACATAAGGAGGGGCTGGGAATGTGGCTCAGTGGTAGAGTACTTACCTAGCATGCATGAAGTCCTGGGTTCCATTCCTCAGTACACATACACAAAAAAAGCCAGAAGTCCCATGTAATCGAAACCTCTCTGTATGGTATTTACACACACACACACACACACACACACACACACACACGCATGCACGCACGCACTCACGCACGCACGCCAGAAGTGGCGCTGTGGCTCAAGTGGTAGAGTGCTTGCCTTGCATGCTCAAGGCCCTGGGTTCGATTCCTTAGCACCACATAAGCAAAAAGAAAAAAGCTGGAAGTGGCGCTGTGGCTCAAGTGGTAGAGCGCTAGCCTTGAGCTGAAGAGCTGAGGGATAGCACCCAGGCCCAGAGTTCAGGCCCCACGACCGGCCCCCCCCCCAAAAAAAAAAAAGGATAGCAAGTTGGGCACTCTGAAGGTTAAGGCAAAGGACTGCACGTTTGTGTGCGTGCACACACACAGATTTTTGTGAGAAATTTTGCCAAACCTCACTTGTCATCTGCCTGTTAAAATCCTTCGCTCCTCCTCGACCTCACCTCAAGCCTGGGGCTTGTTTTCTTGCCACCTGGCTCCATCTTCCCACCCAACCAACACACACTATGGGTCCCAGAAGTTAAGCATGTGCCAGGCCGCCAGCCGCTCTCTTGGCACAAGTGTTCTTCCAGGAGAATGTCAGTCTGGCCTCTCAATGCTGCCTGCGGACAGAGGCAGGAGAAGTCCACCTGCCCCTCCCATAAATGCCCCCCAGGATAAATGCCAGTGCCCACAGCCCCTCCCGGCGGGCCAGGCCCAGGGTCCCCAGGCCTTCCAGACTGTGTGCAGGGGGGAGGGGTTGGTGCGGGGGGGGGGGGGACAGACGGACTCTGACCTGGACGGTCTGGTGCAGGTGGACAGCCACCACCTTTTTCATGCAGTCTTTGATCATCTGTGACGTGAAGAAGTTGGCCTCCCCCTTCTTGTCCACGGCGATCTTGCGGTAGTCCTCCAGCAGGATGGGGCAGATGGCCTGCGTGGGGTGGGTCATGTAGATGGGCCCGTCGTAGCCCACCATCTCACTGAAGTACGGGAGTGCCCCACAGTGGTCCAGGTGGAAGTGGCTGAGAGACGTGGCACCAGTCAGCATGGGGCCCCTCCGGCCTCGCCCGCCCACAGCGGCCCCAGGCTCCTACGCCACTGTGCTCGTTTACTGGAGCCTACTATATGTCAGAACTACCTTGGCTACTGAAAAGTTACAGAAAAACAAAATATGAAAACCACTATCTTCCTAAATGCATTTTAAATGCTTATCAAAACACCGTGCATATCAACAGTTAGAACCTGTACAGTCAGCCGGGCACCAGTGGCTCACACCTGTAATCCTAGCCAGTCAGGCGGCTGAGATCTGAGGATTGCCATTCAAAGCCAGTCCAGACATGAAATTATCTACAATTAACCACTAAAAAGCCAGAAGTGGAGCTGTGGCTCCAGTGGTAAAGAACTAGTGTTGAGCACAAAAAAACTCAACAACAGTGTCCAGGACCTGAGTCAAGCTCTAAGACCAGGCATGGGGTGTATGGGGGAAACTTATACAACTGGGCACCAGTGGCTTATGCCTATAATGACTCTCCAGAAGACCTCAGAGGATCCCAGTTTGAAGGCAGCCAAGCAAGCCAAATCCAAGACACTTTTCACTAGTTACCCAGCAAAAAGCTACCACAGTGCTGTGTGCCAGTGGCTCACACTTGTGATCCTAGTTACTTAGGAAGCTAAGGGATCAAGGTCTGAAACCAGGCAAGGCAGGAAAGTCTGTGAGACTCCTATCTCCGATTAACCATCAAGACACAGGAAGTGAATTTGTGGCTCAAGTGGTATAGCACCAGCCTTCAATGAAGAAGACAGCGTCCAGGTCATCAGTTCAAGCCCAACTACCAGCCCACACGTGTGCACATGCACACACACACACACACACACACACACACACACACACACACACAGCTAGAACTGGAGACATGGCTTAAGTGGCAGAACACCAGTTGTGAGCAAAATGCAAGAATGCAAGTCCCTTAATTCAAGCCCTAGTACTAGCATAAAATGAACAAAAAATTACAAACCTGTACAGCTGATGGTTCATGCCTATAATCCTAGCTACACAGAGGGTGACATCAGAGGGTCAAGGTTCAAAGCCAGCCTAGGCAGTCAAATTTGAGAGACTCTTACCTCCAATTAACAACAAAGGGCTGGAGGTATAGATCAGGTAGTAGAGTTACCTGCCTAGCAAGTGTGAAAGCCCTGAATTCCACCCCCCCAGACACAAATTAACCAGCAAAAAGCTGGGACTGAAGGCATGACTCAAGTTGTAGAGCATCAGCTATGAGCAAAATAGCTGAGCAAGAGCTTAAGGTTGAGTTCAAGCCCCAGTACTAACACCCAAAAAAGGGAGGAAAAAAGAAAGAAAAGAAAAACAAAACAAAACAAAAACAGCGGAACAGTGACACTTGCATGAACAAGGCAGCAAAGAGGAGCGTGGAATACCGCCGTGGGAAGCACCGCCATTGTCTTGGCAGGTGGACAGGACATCCTCCTGAGAGCAGAAGGGGCTGGGGGAAGTTCTGGAGAGACCCCGGGCAGAGAGGGCATAAAGAGCACTTGACCGTGGCAAGCAGCCTGCCATCCAGTCCTGAAGGAACCAGCGTCATGGGAGCCTGAGCAGCTTGGACACCGGCTCCTGAGAGGAGCTGCTTCCAGCCTAACAGCCTCCTCTGACTATTGGGGAAACAGAAAATGGTCACCAGGGTGAGGCCAAGCAGACTATACAACAGCAGGTGCTATCTGCAGCCTGTCTGGATGGACCACGAGGGTGGGCGCGGGCAGAGGAGACACGGGGAGCCTCCCTGGGCTCAGCCCCACCACGGGGCGGAGATGGCAGTCAGTGGCTGGACCATCAACTACAGCTTTAGGGTCAGGGCAGCTCAGACATCTACAGAGGCAAGCCTTAGCATTAGGAACAGGAGACCACGAGGCCTAGGGGCAAGGGCTGGAGGGTGAAGTAGAAAGAATGTGAACAGAAGGCACAGGCGCTGTTGCCAAGTACCGTGAGAGGTCCAGAGAACGGACAGAACCAGGGAGCAGCCCAAGTACAATGAGAGGTCCAGAGAATGGACAGGACCAAGGAGCAGCCCAAGTACCATGAGAGGTCCAGAGAACGGACAGGACCAGGGAACAGCCCAAGTACAATGAGAGGTCCAGAGAATGGACGGGACCAGGGAACAGCCCAAGTACCGTGAGAGGTCCAGAGAACGGACAGAACCAGGGAGCAGCCCAAGTACAATGAGAGGTCCAGAGAATGGACGGGACCAGGGAACAGCCCAAGTACAATGAGAGGTCCAGAGAATGGACGGGACCAGGGAGCAGCCCAAGTACCATGAGAGGTCCAGAGAACGGACAGAACCAGGGAGCAGCCCAAGTACAATGAGAGGTCCAGAGAATGGACAGGACCAAGGAGCAGCCCAAGTACAATGAGAGGTCCAGAGAATGGAGAGAACCAGGGAGCAGCCCAAGTACCGTGAGAGGTCCAGAGAACGGACAGGACCAGGGAACAGCCCAAGTACAATGAGAGGTCCAGAGAATGGACAGGACCAGGGAGCAGCCCAAGTACAATGAGAGGTCCAGAGAACGGACAGGACCAGGGAGCAGCCCAAGTACAATGAGAGGTCCAGAGAATGGACAGGACCAGGGAACAGCCCAAGTACAATGAGAGGTCCAGAGAACGGACAGGACCAGGGAGCAGCCCAAGTACAATGAGAGGTCCAGAGAATGGACGGGACCAGGGAGCAGCCCAAGTACAATGAGAGGTCCAGAGAATGGACAGGACCAGGGAGCAGCCCAAGTACAATGAGAGGTCCAGAGAACGGACAGGACCAAGGAGCAGCCCTGATTTAACAGCTGGCACTGGTGCGCAGCCCCTCTCTCCTCAGTCTGGACCACCCTGGCTCAACCTCAGCTTCCGGAACCACCTGCCAGGCTCTTGTCCATAGCCCTTGGGGGACAGCCAACAGGAATGATTGGCGTGGAAAGAGGCTCATGACCACCTTGAGGGGACAGAGGCACATGGGGACAGAACTCACTACCAACTGGCTGCCAACACACCACAGCCTATGGCCTCCAAAGGCAGGGAGCCCCTGACGGCGGTTACCTGATGATCACGCAGTCCAGGAAGTCAGTCAGCCGGCCATTCTGGGTGATGTAGGAGAAGTCAGGAAAACGCCTCTGAGGAGAAGCCAAGAGACAGTCAGAACACGGCAGGCGGCATGGGGTCTCCAGACAGCAGCATGGGGCAGCTGACACCACAGAGGGTAGCTCTGGGGGACGGGGGCACCTGCACCGTGGCACTTGGAAGGCAGTGGCTCACAGCCTCTAGGCAAGGCTGAGCTTGATGGCCAAGGCCACCAGTGACCCCCTACTCACTGCTATCTGAACAGGAAACCGCCCAGCCTGCACGGCTTGCTCAGCTTCGCCCGAATAGCTGGGCACGGCATCCTGCACGTACACAGCTGTTTAGGTGTGCTTGCCACTGCCCATCTGCCCTGTCTGTCCCTGCTCCAAGGCCGAAGGCCCCTCCAGTGGCTACAAGGAACAGGTGAGTAATGGCCCCTTGCTGCCCTCTGGAACACCAAAGACTCACGTCGTCGTTGAAGCCCATGTGCATCCCACAGTCCAGCATGACGTTCTTGCCGGCGATGGAGACCAGAATGCAGCTTCGGCCCACATCCTGGCCAGCGCCTGCTCCAGCGGGAGGGCAGGTAAGAGGCACCGCTGAGCTCTCCCAGCACCCGTCCTCACTCCTGCCCCTCGCCCACTGCCGCCATGCTTCCCGGCTGGGCAGGGCCCGCCTGAGCTGAGGAACGAATGCCGAGGGAGGGGAAGCACAGGGCCTCGGTCTGCCACAGGGAGCGCACACCGGAGGGGAGCCCAGTGCCCCGCCCCGCCCACGCGCTCTCCCCTCCGGGCCTCTCACACCTAAGGCCCAGCCACTGCTCTGTGCGGTGCCGTAATGCTCCCTACCAGCTCAGTCAGAGTCTTCCTGGACCCTCTGCTGGGTCAGTCAGCGGCCAGTCAGGCCTCGCCTGGAACTGGACCCCAGTGGGTAACATGCCTCCTAGCACACAGCACAAGGACCTGAGTATGACCAGTAACTGGCCACGGCACAGAGGCTTCGCGCTGGGCAGTGGGCAGCCCAGCTCCACGCCGCTCTGCCCACGTGTGAATCCTCAGCTGCCCCAACTGGGTTCCCTCCCACTCTTTGTTTTTTTTTTTTTTGGTGCCTGTATTGGGCCTTGAACTCAGGGCCTGGGCACTGTCCATTCATTTTTTCATTCAAGGCTTGGCCTCTACCACTTGAGTCACAGTTCCATTCCCAGCTCTTTGGAAGTTTCGGACTTTCCTGCCCAGGCTAGCTTTGAACCTGAGTCAGCAGAACTATAAGCATGAGCACGGGCACTCGGCCACTCTCGCTCCTCTGAAATCCACACAGGCCAGACAGCTGCTCCAGCCAGGGCAGGCACACCGTGACGTGAGGCCATCCACAGAGACCTGAGAACAGCAAATGACCTGGTTTCCATGCTGAATCCGACATGCCTCCCTCTGCCAGCCACGTGCCCCTAAGCACAATCACAGTGGCCACGTAGCCTCAGGCAGGCGGGCACCCGGCTGGGGGGTGGGGGGACTTCCAAAGGCTCTTCAGCAGGCCTGTCTCCCCTGCCCTGCCGTGCAGCCCTGGGGCAGGTAGGTCTTTGTCTCCTCCTCACTGCAGCTGCACGAGGCCGTGTGGAACCCAAGACCCTCCAGGCCTTCACGGAGGGAAGGACTTCCCTTTCACAAGTTAGGGCCCACAGAAACACAGCCACCAAACAGTGGTCTGGAGTTTGGGGAAGTTTTTTGTTGATTTTCATTTGGAAGAAGGGATACTGGGACTGGGACTTTAACTCCGGGACTGTTTTCCCTCATCATTTCCGAGCTCAAGGCTGGTACTCTACCACTTGAGCCAAATCTCCACTTCCAGAAAAAGCTGATTCCTTGAAAGTAAAAGTCTCAAGGGCTGCTGGATACCAGTGGCCCACACCTGTAATCCTAGTTACTCAGGAGGCTGAGATATGAGGACCGCCATTCACAGCCAACAGCCAGCATGGGCAGAGAGAGTCAATGAAACTCTTATCTCCAATTAACCACCAAAAAACTGGAAGTAGAGCTGTGGCTCAAGTGGTAGAGTGCTAGCCTTGAACTTTTACAAAAGCTCAGGAGGCTGGGAATATGGCTTTTGGTAGAGTGCTTGCCTAGCATGCATGAAGCCCTGGGTTTGAGTCCTCAGTACTACATAAACCGGAAAAATGGGAAGTGACGCTGTGGCTCAAGTGGTAGAGGGCTAGCCTTGAGCAAGAAGCTCAGGGACAGAGAAAGAAAGAAAGAAAGAAAAAGAAAGAAAGAGAGAGAGAGAGAGGTGGAGGGAGGGAGGGAGGGAGGGAGAGCAGGCAAGCAAGCTTGCTCATGGACAGTACCCATACCCTGAGTTCAAGCCCCAGGATTAGCATTAAAAAAAAAAAAGTCTCAAGGGCTTATTGAGATCCTCAGATCTCAGCCTCCTACACCTATAGGAATACAGGTGTAAGCCACTAGCACCCCAACTTTGTGGAGGATGTGTGTGTGTGTGTGTGTGTGTGTGTGTCTGTTGCTGTTGTTTTTATCAGTTGTGGGGCTTGAACTCAGGGCCTGGGCACTGTCCCTGAGCTCTTTTGCTTATGGCTAGCACTCTACCACTTTGAGCCACAGTACCACTTCCAGTTTTATGGTGGCCAATTGGAGAAAAGAGTCTCCCAGACTTTCCTGCCCAGGTGGGGTTTGAACTTCAATTCTCAGATCTCAGCCTCCTGAGTAGCTAGGATTATAGGCATGAGCCATCAGCACCCAGCTCTTTGTGGAGTTTTTGTTTTTGTTTTGTTGTGCCAGTAGTGAGGCCTGAACTCAAAGCCTGTGTTCTTGGCTTTTTTACTCTTTTGCTCACAGCTAACTCTACCACTTGAGTACCAAGTTCAAACCTTTTCTTGGTTAATTGGAAATAAGAGCCTCCTGGATTTTTTTACCCAAGCTGGCTGCAACAACATTTGTTCAATCACAGCCTCCTCAGTAAGTGTGAGCCACTGACATCCAGGCCACAGATGTTTTTCTGGATTCTAAAGCCCAGTTCTTAGGGAAGAGGGCCAACAAAGAAATTGAGTAACGGTGAATTTATTCAAAGTACTTTTTATTCACAAATGAAAACAGCACAATGAATGCTGGTGAAACTGTTAAAAAAAAAAAAGTAACAAGGAAGACTAGGAAGGTGGCTCAGTGGTAGAGCGCTTGCCTAGCATGCATGAAGCCCTGGGTTCCATTCCTCAGCACCATGTACACAGAAAAAGCTGGAAGTGGTGCTGTGACAAAGTTTGGATGAGTGCTATCCTTGAGCAAAAGAAGCTCAGGGACAGTGCCCAGGCCCTGAGTTCAAACTGGTAGGGCACCTGCCTTGAGCATAAGAGCCCTGGGACAGTGCCAAGGCGCTGAGTTCAAGCCCCATGACTGACAAGTAACAAGGAGGAAGCTGAGAGCTTGAAGGAGAAACAACGCTGTATATATATGCGTGCACGCACGTATGTACGTATGCATGCGTGAACAATGATGGAACAATGGCAGCCATTCCTCCCAAAGATCAGGGGACAAAACGTCAACAGAGAGCAGAAGACAGGACTCAGTGAACCCTGTCCACACAGCGCTCGCATCTGTGGTAAGTAAAGCGATTACCCACACAGCCCTGTATGTCACTGATGCAGAAAAGGGAACAAGGGTGCCCAGAAAGTTCAAGCACCATATAGGAGAGACAAAGGCACACGTGCAGCGCCACCCAGGCCGCTGGGTCCCTGGGCCTTAAGTGTTTCCTGCTCCAGACTGTTTAAGGCTGTTAGGACCTTGAGAGCCTGCGCTCTTGTGTCTTACAAAGGGAAAGCTAGTGTTTTCGTGTTGCACACACCAGGTGGGACAAGGTTGGGCTCGGGGCTAGCCAAGGCCACCTAAGCGTGAGCAGCACAGGAGGAAAAGCGGAGCAATCCCGAGGCAGGAGCCGGCCGGGCCCCCAGGGGGTTCTGGGGAGGCCGGTCACGGAGGCGGCCGCGGCCTCGGCCTAGGCCACGGCGGCTTCGCCGCAGCTGCGCTCGGCCGCCTCATCTCCCTCCCAGGGTCAGACCTTCCTACCCCGGCAAGTCCACCGCCTCTGGGAGTCTGCCCCGCTCCAGTCCGCTCCTCCCCGCTCCGGTCCGCTCCTCCCCGCTCCTCCCC
>NW_012267238.1:3464-4167 GCF_000151885.1 Dipodomys ordii | reverse complement strand
CCCGCGGCCCGGGCCCCGCCGTCCCCACCTGACAGGGGAGCCGACCCCCGGGGCTCCGCCCGGGACGGGCCTCCGGCGCGCAGGTCACGCCGGGAGGATGAGAGACTGAGTCACACCGTGTGGGTGGAGGACCGGGGTCCGGCCGCTGACCGGCGGGCAGCCCAGGGCAGGACTCAGGAGGCCCCAAGGAGACGCCAGGCTGAGACCTCTGCGGGGCCTGGGGTCCTCAGAGGACCCGCTGTGAGCGTGTGTGCACAGCGACTGCAGGAATGCAACCTGCATTTAGAACCCAAGGTCTCTGTCCTGGGCCTCTTCCAAAACGCCCTCTAAGCTAGTGGGAGGGCCTGTGACAGCCCGACCTTCCCTGCCAGCGTGAATCCCTGCCGTCTCAGAATGACCACTACCTTGGAGTCCCAGTTTTTCTTCCAGTCTGACTCCCCCATCACAATGCTGTCCTGACAGATGGGCTGTAAGGTCCGCG
Source organism: Dipodomys ordii (assembly GCF_000151885.1). NCBI lineage: Eukaryota > Metazoa > Chordata > Mammalia > Rodentia > Heteromyidae > Dipodomys > Dipodomys ordii. The sequence goes on along the minus strand of NW_012267238.1, from coordinate 3,686 downwards.
TACACACCCTGCCTAGACCTTGGAGGAGTTGCTCCAATGAGACCTCAGGGTCTGTAGGGAACACAACAAGCGAGAAGCAGCAGCAACCCCAGGCACTGCAAATGGTGCAGCTGCACGGTCCCAGGTCAAGGACGAGGGAGAGGCCACGCCGAAGGCCGCGGGTACGAGGGAGAGGCCACGCCGAAGGCCGCGGGTACGAGGGAGAGGCCACGCCGAAGGCCG
>NW_012267238.1:0-3414 GCF_000151885.1 Dipodomys ordii | reverse complement strand
ACGAGGGAGAGGCCACGCCGAAGGCCGCGGGTACGAGGGAGAGGCCACGCCGAAGGCCGCGGGTACGAGGGAGAGGCCACGCCGAAGGCCGTGGGTATGAGGGAGAGGCCATGCCGAAGGCTGCGGGTATGAAACCTGCCCAGGGCATAGCAGCTGTCCGGTTGGCATCTGAGCACATGCACCTTTAGAGTAGGGAGTTCAGGTAAGGAGACATGGCTTTACTATGTGCTCTAAGCTGACAGTGTCAGTACCCCGCTATTTCTTGTGTGTGTGTGTGTGTGTGTACACTCAGGTGCGTGAAAATACCGGTGCTGAGGCTTGAACTTGGCCTGAGTGCTGTCCCTTTGCTTTTTCACTCCAGCCGCCCTTCCAGTCGTGACTTTTTGATGGTTGATTAGAGATAAAAGTCTCATGTCCTGGCTTGGAACTGCAATTCTCAGATCAAGCCTCTTGAGCAGCTAGGGTTACAGGTGTGAGCCACCGGTGTCTGAATGGGCCCCACTCTGTCCTTCTGTCTCTGTCTGCTGTCTCTGTGTCTCTGTCTCTCTCCTTTCTCACCCTCCCTCCCTTACTCCCTCCCTCCCTCACTCACTCCCCAACCCTCTCCTTTGTCAGTACCAGGAATTTGAACCTAAGGCCTTGACCTTGCTTTGGCTTATTTGTGCAGCTGGTGCTCTACAATCTTGAGTCGCACCTCTATCCCTCCTTTTTGTTGGTTATTTTGGAGATGGAGTCTCATTGACTTTTCTGCCTGGGCTGCTCTGGAACTTCTATCCTCTGAATCTTAGCCTCCCGAATAGCTGGGATTACAGCTATGAGCCCCCAGCACCCAGCTCTTTTGACTGTCCTTCCCCATCTTCCTGAGAAAATGAGTGACAAAGTGAGCTGACCCATAAGTTCTATGTAAAACTGTTTCAGCTCATGTTGAAAGATGGAGGATTCGGAGTCAGAGTTCAACCTGAAAGTCGTCCTGGTCAGTTTTAAGCAGTGTCTGACGGAGGATGAAGAGGTACTGCTGGACCACTACATCAACAGCTGGAAGGGACTGGTCAGGTGCGTGCCTAGGAGTTGCCTCCCTGCAGACATCCTGAAAGGCGCAGCCGTGGCCCGAGGCCGTGCGCCTCAGGCGTCCCGCTGGCAGGCTGTGGTCACCCGGCCATAGCAGGCCCGGGTGCTGTTCCCGTACCACTGCTGGACAGCAGCCCAGGGTGTAGGCAGCTGCTAGCTCCCGCTTCCCCACACAGGTTTCTGAATAGCCTGGGCACCATCTTCTCGTTCATCTCCAAGGACGTGGTCTCAAAGCTGCAGGTCATGGAACAGCTGCGCAGCAGCCCCCAGCGTGAGCACTACACCAGTCTGCAGTCCATGGTGGCCTACGAGGTTGGGAACAAGCTGGTGGATATGGACCGCCGCTCTCGTCACCCGGACTCAGGCTGCCGGACCATGCTGCGCCTGCACCGTGCACTGCGCTGGCTGCAGCTGTTCCTGGAGAGCCTGCGCACCAGCCCGGAGGACGCACGCACGGCGGTGCTCTGCACTGACTCCTACAATGCCTCCCTGGCTGCCTACCACCCCTGGATCGTGCGCCGGGCGGTCACAGTGGCCTTCTGCACCCTGCCCACCCGCAAGGTCTTCCTCGAGGTCATGAACGTGGGGTCCCCTGAACAGGCCATAGAGATGCTGGGTGAGGCCCTGCCCTTCATTGAGCATGTGTACGACGTTTCCCAGAAGCTCTATGCCGAACACTCCCTGCTGGACCTGCCCTAGGGACCGACGCCAGGCCCAGTGGGCCTCCCTTGCCTGGAGCTGAGCCGGGGCAGCCTGGGGCCCTCAGTTCACAGCAGGGCTTGCTGAATACCACAGGCTCTGGCAGGAAAGGCGGTGGTCCCCAGATCAGGAGAGGCACAGGGTAGCTGCCTTCCTGGGCCTGGACAACAAACCTGAGCCCAGCTTCTCCCTCAGCCTATGCAGTGTATGCAGCCAGGCCGCCCTGAGGTGTGGAAGGTGGAGGAGGCAGGGCAGGGAGAGCCAGGATGTTGCTACACCACTCAGGTGTGGAATCCACGAAGCGGCACCACGAGGCTCTGTCTTCCCTCCAACCGAAGTGCCCAGCCCGTGATTCTCCCTGTGTCTGCCCCAGGCCTGGGACACAGCATTTGTGCAGATGGGCAGCCCTGGGCCCCTGGGCCTCGGCCCCTCCATGCTACCACACCCCCAGAAGGGTGAGCGTCCGAGGGCGCTGCACCCTCTGCTTGCCTCTTGGCTGCCCCTTACTAACACCTCTGCACGCTGAGCAGGCCATACAGGCAACTAGGAACTAAAGCCTTGACCCTGGCTTTTCTAGAAGGGCCCAAGACACAACCAGACCACCTCCTCCACACCCCTGTGTGGCTTCCTCCCTGAGGGACACCCCAGGCTCCCGCAGTGGTGCTATTGCAGGCTCCCCCAGCACAACCTAAGGCACTGGGGGCCCGGCACCGCTGCCAGCCCTTACCCTCCTCAGCCGGCACCCCGGGAGACGTCCTGTCCTGTCCTGTCCTGCCCCTGTCCCTTGGTGCCCAGGAAATAGGTAAGGTGTTACTGGCAGAAGGGGATGGGCTCTGGCCTAGCTGATAAGACAACCAGATGACCAGGCCCAGCTCAACATCGCCCAGCACTTAGGGGCGTGGCCTCTCCTGACTTCCTGGGGGGCCCCAAGCCAGACCCCTGAGCACAGCGCTGCAATGTGCATAGAGCAAGTGTTTGGTCCGCCACGCCCCAGAGCCCTGTGCCACCTGTGCTACTCCCAACGTGAATAAATGACTCTTAGGACTGAGCGTGGTGTCCTAGGATGGGGTTTCCGGTGTCCTGGGAACCTGCTCACTGGGGGAGGAATGGGGAGGGCCTGGCCCGGGGAGGGCGGGTGAGCTGCGGAGGAGGGGCATGCCTGGCCAGCCGCTGCCCTGTGCCCCTGACTGTGGCTTGGCTGCCCTCCACGAGATCCGAATTGCTCCATTTTACAGACGAGAAAACAGACCCCAGGGTGCCCTGCCTCAGGACTTTAGTTGAGGAGATAGGTTCCAGGCAGCCTGGACCGGGCTGGGACTGTTGTCTGCAGTGGCAGCCACTTGGATAGGAAAAGGACAGCTTCCCGGGGGACCTTTTGGCACTGCACTCTGACCTCGCATCCTGGGACTAAGTGCCCGCCACACAGCCAGGAACCACTCACGTAACATGGGGTAAGACCAGTGACCAGTGAGGACTGGCCGAGAGCAAGGCTGCAGATGCAGCTGTGTGTGCTGGGTGGGATTGCGGGGTGCCAAGGCGTGTGCACACTTAGCACACTTTCCTGTGCTTTACGGGCCTCACTGTGCCAAGCCATTTGCACACTTACCTGTGCTTTACGGGCCTCACTGCCAAGCCGTTTGCACACTT